>NC_092642.1:12872075-13213742 GCF_039555335.1 Amphiura filiformis | reverse complement strand
AAGAAGAAGAAGAAGAAGAAGAAGAAGAAGAAGGAGGAGGAGGAGGAGGAGGAGGAGAAGGAAGGAGGAGGAGGAGGAGGAGGAGGAAGAAGAAGAAGAAGAAGAAGAAGAAGAAGAAGAAGAAGAAGAAGAAGAAGAAGAAGAAGAAGAAGAAGAAGAAGAAGAAGAAGAAGGAGGAGGAGGAGGAGGAGGGGAGAAGAAGAGAAGAGGTAGAAGGAGGAAGGAGGAGGAAGGAGGAGGAGGAGGAGGAGGAGGAGGAGGAGGAGGAGGAGGAGGAAGAAGAAGAAGAAGAAGAAGAAGAAGAAGAAGAAGAAGAAGAAGAAGAAGAAGAAGAAGAAGAAGAAGAAGAAGAAGAAGAAGAAGAAGAGGAGGAGGAGGAGGAGGAGGAGGAGGAGGAGGAGGAGGAGGAAGGAGGAGGAAGGAGAGGAGGAGGAGGAGGAGGAGGAGGAGGAGGAGGAGGAGGAGGAAGAAGAAGAAGGAAGAAGAAGAAGAAGAAGAAGAAGAAGAAGAAGAAGAAGAAGAAGAAGAAAAAGCTATTCATTTTGTGAATCCGGAAAAGCTTGACGAAAGATATGGGGTTAAAGCTGGCGTTTAAATCGAGATAGTAGAGAGATTGCGATTTCCAAACGTAGCATCGTGGTATCTATTTAAAATCCTGTCTCTGGAGAGCAATTTTGAATAGATTCTTGAACGTACGTTTGGAAATCGCAATCTCTCTACTATTCTATTGTGGGGATGTTACGAATATTGTTTGGAAGCGAGTTCCAAACAGTTGGAGCAGCAAAATGAAATGAGCGTTCACCGGCTGATTTGAGGTTAACCCGAGGAGTTTTGAGGAATTTTTCAGAGGATGATCAAAGGGAGCGGGAAGTTTGATAAGTACAAAGCACAGATGTCATATGGTGGTAAAGTGCCATCGAACTGACGAAAAGCCAGAACAGCGAGTTTAAATTGCGGAATTCAAAAGGCAGCCAGTGAAGCTGGATGAGGATAGGTGTAACATGCGCATGCTTTCTTTTCTTGACAATAAGGCGGGCTGAACAATTTTGAATACACTGGAGACCGTTGAGTTGATCAGCACTGACACTATCTTAAATTATGGTATCTTACACGTGTAAGATGCCATCTTATACGTGTAAGAATGAAGCGGGATTCTTAAACTGACGAATCACAGAGTCAAAAATCATAACCAACCAATCATCTTACGCGTATTCATCTTCCACCAATGAAATCTGGCCATAGCATTTCTTATACGCGTAAGAATTGCCTATTAGGGATGGACGGTATTCCAATTTGACTGGTACATACGACGAGCGATGAACAATCTCAGCCTCGATATCGATGCATATACCGCGGTAGTTTTTGCAAACGTGATTCATATATGAATTTACAATGTACTTTCACCTCTCATGCTCTTGAAATTAATTGATATTATTGAGTATTAATTGACTCCAGATAACGGAGAAAAGTAGCCATTTAGCCATCCCCTAACAGAATACTGGGGATTTACCCCCCACCCCGGGATCTACGCCAATGCTATGGATGTATACCAACTCAGAACCATGAAGCTATAAGCTGTTATATTTAATTTAAATTATTTCGTTTTAACATTTAGGCCCTGGGGTAGAGGGCCGCAAAAGGGCCAAGGGGGCCTATAAGATTTGTACCCATAAATATTTATTGAGAAACGACTGGCCTTTTGTTTTGACATTTGGGCCCCCGGGATCTCTTGATCTTGGATATCTGGGCCAAAATTGGTAAAATTAGGCCTAGGTGTATCACGATGCACATGTATACGGGATCCTTTGTAGTTATATAGCCAGCTTTATCTAACATTCGGGGCCCATGGGCCCATGTAGGTGAACCGTATTTTGAGAATTTATACTCTTTAGGATTTTCAGTGTGAACTCGTAGTCCTGATTCTCAAACTGTATTCCCAAATATTAAATTTGGGCCCCTGGGCCCTTGACCTTTGATTTCTTGCTGGGGCCAAAACGAGGGCCCTAGGTGTGCTACATACCGGGCCTGATAACTGTTTTAGTTTGAGACTTAACACTCATGTGGATGGCGGAGAAGGAGAAGCAACCCAAGAATCATAAATGCGGGCATAAATTTAATGGTCTTTTCATTGCTGTTCTAGCCACCGCACCTCTGAACCTTGCAGAAAACAATTAAAGCAAATATTTTTTTAAAGCAGGGGGGCCCTTTGGCCAAAATAGCAGGGGGGCCTTGTCAGCAACTGCTGACTTGCTGACAGCTTAAATCCACCACTGGGGGTTACTAGGCGAGGAAAAATATCGCACACATGTCTGACGTGCTCGTTTGCGTGAATACAACGCCTTTATCGCACGCGATAATGCAACAAGTTCCGTAGACGCCAACATGTCTGCTTGTTTGTGCCCGGGTTGCGTCCTTGTCAAAATTGTTGCTATGCAGTGTTGACTTCACTACGCGAAGCAAAGTGGGTTGTCTAGGTACATACATACATACATACAATATTTCTATAGCGCTTTTTCGCAGTTCAAAGCGCTTCACATAAAAGAAAAACAAATGAAATTACAACAATTCAAAAAGGTGGGTTTTAAGATACCTTTTATAGATCAGCAGTGACGGGGCCTCTCTGATGGAAGTAGGCAGTGAATACCAGTGGCGAGGACCGTACACTGAGAACCCACGGTCACCTGCAGATCTTTTGGTCTTGGGAATAGCAAGTCTGGTAACGTCCTTGGATGAGCGAAGATTATGTTTGCTGGAATGGGTGTTGTACTTGCAGGGAGGTAAATGTTAACTGGGTGGGCAAATGCCCACCCAGTAAATTATTTTGCCCACCCAGTAAATTCAACTTGCCCATTGCCCAAAAGTGCCCACCCAGTAAATTATTTTGCCCACAAAAAATTGGGCACTAATAATATTACCAACGTGCATATTTTGAAATCAACTTTTTTGAAAGTGATGTTGAATAATGAAAGTGATGTATCTTTTCTTAACATTTGCTAACTTATTCATTTACCATGTTTACAACTTTGGAGTAGGAATAATTACGTCGTATCACACAGTAAGCCTACAAAATGGTATATAAAGCCAAAAATTAATATTATTTTGAGCAATTTCCACACAATACCTGAGACTGAGAGAATTCTTATGAGACCATAAATAATATTTAGATATTCTTGAATAAGACTTGGACATTATATTTGATTTTTTAAAAATATATATTTGATTATATTTGAAACTTAAATCCAGATATACATTGTCCATTTCAAGTCTTTGAGCATGCACAAATAGGTAATAGTATTATAAAAATGATTTCCTGCAATCAATCTAAACTTTAAATGTTAAAAGAATATATGTTATTTTACATTATCATTACTTTTTACACCTTTTGACCCTGATTCTACATCCGTCTTTATTATTTTGTGCAACATTGGGGCCTATGTTATAAAAATTATAAGAATTGGCAAAATAAACTTTTTAATTGTAGTTGGGAAATAGGTCAATATAATTCAGGGTTGTCCATATATTGCAAAATTCTACAGTAGATTCATTTACCGCCTTGGGTGGAAAATACCGGGGAATACCAACATATACCGCAAAGATGCAACTTTGGGCCACTCAAAAGCCCTGTGAAAATGTGGATAAAAAGTCACAAAAATAGGTTGAAGATAATTAAAAGCGCCGACGTTTTGACTTAATAAAAGAAGGAATCCAGGCATGAGAAAGAAAGGTGGCATCTCTGAAACCAGAAAGTACTGGGAAATACTTATAAACATTGAAATTACTAGTAAATACCTGGTCAAATACTGGTTTGGTGATATTTTTTTGTAAATTTTAGAAATATAGTTTTGTTCATTTTTAAACACATTTTCATAATTATTTATCAAATAATTTCAATACATTTTAGAAAATGTCACTCGTCCAAACAGAAATTTATATTTCTTTAATCTGTGAGTGATGTGTGTCTGTGACAAGAAGTTACAGAGTAAAAGTCAAAACATTATTTCACTGTAAATACCAAACAACAACATTGCCATGATTACCCTTCCCATCTAACTTTACTGCTTTTTCCCTGCCTAGGGCAGGGATGTGATTCTTCAGGATTTATCCAGATTTCCTGGATTTTTTGTGGCCAAAATTTACTTGATTGATTTTCAGCCCGTGGGGCGGGGGGGTAATTTAGCCCAATTTCGCAATGTTTTCCAGGATTTTCTACTACTTCCTGGATATTTCCCAAGATTTGAATCCCACCTCTGCTAGGAGAAATGGTGAGTGATAATTAGTGTAAGATTTTTAAAAGTCCAAAGTTAAATATAATTATACGATATACAATTTTTCTTGAAAGTTGCAACATGAATATGCTATAAGATGCATTTAGGGGGATGGTAAAGTCCACTTTTTACATCAAAGTCAACTTCCAAGCAAAACCACATCTACATTTCCGAAAATCCAAAGGGCTGGTTGAAATTAATTATCGCTGCCCACCCAGTAAATTATTTTCCCTAATTTGAGGGCAAAAACAAATTAAATTGCCCACCCAGTAAAATATCCTTATTTACCTCCCTGGGTACTTGTTTGTCTGGGGTTGCACACCTACACCGGACACCCACGTGAACCCCTACTCCATAAAACACCCTTTCGCACCTACAACCCGTATATTAGTATATTTCGGTAAACAGATTATGTATCAACATAGAAATGCTAATTATCAAATACAAAAACATAACAATTGACACGTGGATATAATTGACATTATTTTTGAAGGGTTGTCATCACGTCATTCGTACGTCATTCGTATTATTTCCTATATTAAACAGAATGATAGTGTCATATGCAAAGATCAGACATCGACGATAAATTAAATACAAATAAAAGTTAATTTCTACGGAGTTTTAGGTTAATGAGCTATCCAGGGGCAAATGCTTGTGTTTTCAATCAATGAACCAATAAATATGTTATGTGTATTCGTCTATAAACAATAAGCGTAGACTAGGAGGAACTATAAACGTTGGCAAAGCAAAGTCATTCGTACGTCATTCGTATTATTTCCTATATTAAACAGAATGATAGTGTCATATGCAAAGATCAGACATCGACGATAAATTAAATACAAATAAAAGTTAATTTCTACGGAGTTTTAGGTTAATGAGCTATCCAGGGGCAAATGCTTGTGTTTTCAATCAATGAACCAATAAATATGTTATGTGTATTCGTCTATAAACAATAAGCGTAGACTAGGAGGAACTATAAACCATGGCAAAGCAAAACAATGCATGTCATACATTACCGTCGATGCTTGTCTTGTAAGTTTAATCTCCACCGTGTCTTTGCGGATGGTGAATATGAAAAAAAAATAGATAAATCTTTTGACATTGCCTACTGGTATGATCCTAAGAGGTTAAATATATCAAATATCATGATGAGTTCAGTGCTCGCAAAATGTGTGCAGATTATCAAATACCGTCAAATTAATTACAGGCTTTTAACTTGATTAGCAAAATGTGCCAGAGAATAAGATTACTTTGGTGTCACAATCTTACAAGCTGTAAATGCCGACTATTACTTTTATGTTCATTAATGTTCTCGACCCACAACATACAGGCTGAGTCAAAAAGAAGTAAACTCATGTTTAAGGGCTGTAACTAGAGATATATAAGGAATCTGCTATAAATGAAAATATCATTGGAAATAGGAAACTCTACACGTCTACAAAAACGAATTGTTGCAATTACTCACAGCAAACTAAATTTATACTAATTTGAATACAACCACACGGCTGATTGATTTTCATCCATTGCAATTTCCACGAATCAGCAAATTGCTAACAGGATTTGTTGTTGAAATGACAGCTTTTGCATTTAATTAATATTCAACAAAGTCCATGACGGTAATATAGTTCGCATGGATACCAATTTAAGTCTTTACGGACGATCCGGCAGAAGCTTGATTGGGGAAAGTAGGGTAAAGGATTGAGCTGATCTTTTGTCTTGCGGTAACGCATGTCTAACTCTAGCAATGTTCACTTGTGATCTAGCAGTTCGTGGTCTGCCTGAAACTTCCGGTTCTCTGTTCCTTAGTGTCCCATGCACATTGAGCTTGTTCACATTATATTGGAGACGAAAAAGACGCCGAACTTCAGTGGGACTCTTAGTTTCATGATACTTCGTCGACAGAAACGTGCGCTCCCGTGTGGTAAATTGTGGTGTCATGTTGTCTTTTGGCCCGTTTTATTCTAATGTAGTGCAATGAGGTAAAATTAAAATTCATATCGAAAAGAACCCTTTAACATGTAAACCACACCTGCCACAGAACTTTATTTGTATTTGAATATCGCGCCTTACCAATCAATATAATATAAGTAGGCCCCTGCTTGGGAAGTGAAACCGTGTGCAGCAACAAAAATGGCTGGTTGTATTCAAATGAGTTCAACTTGTGCAATATTGCAACAATTCATTTTTATTTAGTGTAGAATTTGCTCTTTCCAGTGGTATTTTCATTTTTAGCAGATTCTTTACAGATCTTGAGTTACAGCTCCTCAAACATGAGTTTAATTCTTTTCGACTCAGCATGTATCCTCCCTGCCCTGTGTATAATACATCCAGCGCAATAACACACGGCCTCGGTTGAGCACAACAACACACCTAAGGCATCACACATGGTCTACGAGGTTCAGGCGTAAAATTGCTTATATTCCTCACCCGATACAATAACTGAATGCAAGAATAACACTATGCTATATCATATAGCATCACATTCGATTATCGTGTTGGTCTCAGGTGTGAACATCAATGTGCTAAGACGTACGAATCTTTGCGTCACATGATCACTTAAAATCTGTTACCAATTCCTCTTTACAGATTTAAGCTCCAAATGGATTCTTTATGTGTCCGAGGTTACCATTTTAACAGTTTGTTATACTATACGCCAAGGGCGTCAGATAGATAAGATAACCTTTTTTAGACCAACTTTCCAGAAAGTGACCTTCACCAAATAGCTGGAAACATGATAGTTGAATGGGTTATTGTCCCTTTATTCAGCTAAAATGTTGGTAAAATTCACTCTCAGAAAATGTCTAAATCCAAACTGTTACATAATGGAGCTGAGAGGTGGAAGCTACAGGGTGTCCCAAAAAAAGGAGGCCCTCATTGCGCCCTCTTGTTCTCCTATTTCAGACAAGTTGATCAAGTATGTTGGTATGTAAAGAAGCCTTTACCCGTTAGCTTTAATAAACCGAAACAATTATTTCAATCGGCTCAATACTTTTGAAGATATGCTCTTATAAATAAATATATCTGTTTTGTCCACTGAGGAGGTTTGGCTACTTCAAAGATTGAAAAGTGCATATACCATGCATGAGTATAAAACATTCCTCGATGATAACTTTATAAAATAACAACTTTATTTTAGGGAATGTGCTTCACCGGTGGGCTTATGGGTTATGGATTTTGTTAAATGTCATTAATTTGGGCGAAACTTATGTTTTTTTCGGTTATTTTATGCCTTTTTGTTTTATTATGTTTTTTACTTTCTTTATACTTTATTGTTTCCTTGCTCTCTTTTTATTGACAACATAAGTAAAAGGTTGCCCTGAAAAGGGCTGTTTAGTTTGTCTTTGGTACTTTTGAAGTGAGTTTACTGTACTGCTCTGCCCTGTACCTGGTTGCCTCCTTGACCAACACAGGTTTTGGTTACCAACCTTGTGCGCCGGATACTTCCGAATATAGCAGTAATAAGTTTGCAAAGATTTTGGATTTTTCAACAAATGAAGAAATCAAGTGGTGTGAGGTCTGGTGATCTTGCAGGCCACTCTACATCATGACCCATCCCAACCACTGTGTTTGCTATCCGTGGACAGAGTGAAAAACGGGTGCTTGTCTTTAAAAGGGCATATCTTGTGCCCGGGGGGGGGGGCACATCAAAAAATGTTGGTGGGTATGCTCCCCCGGAATTTTGAGGTGGTGGGTCTTTGGGAGCTGACGGCGTACCGGTAAAAGGGGGTCTTTCGGAGCTGCGAACTGGGCTGTGAACAAGTAAAATGGGGTCTTTTGGAGCTGCGAAAAGTCAAAATCAAGGGTATTTCTTGGCTTTTTGGTTGAAAATCGCTTGAAAAAACAAGAAATATGAGGAATAAGCAATTTTTGGGTCTTTTAGAGCTGAAATGATCAAAATCAAGGGTCTTTCGGAGCTTTATTTTGGTCAAATATAGGGGGTCTTTCGGAGCTGCGAAAACCCAAAAGGGGGGTCTTTCCGGGGAGCATACCCGTATGGTCATTTGTGTTGAGTGCCCCCCCGGGATCTTGTGAGCCGATTGAAATATCAAACAAACACGAGGTGGACACGTCAAAGTCCTCGATCGCGAAGCACGGTGGTATGACCGGGGAGTTAAAGAAGCTATCTGGGTGCGGGCACAACAACCATCCCTCAACCGTGGTGGAGAACTCAGAAACAACCTCTCACACGCTTGGGACAGACCATCAGAACTCTACCTCGTCAGGGTGTCTAACATCACAACCAAGCTGAAGGTCAGTGGAACTAACCCCAAGGTATGTTTTGGATTATCTGGTTGAATAGATTGAAATTATTCTCTCATTCCCTCATTTCAAATATTTAGTTTTGGTTTCTCTTTTGTTTAGAAACCAAAAATCAAGGGATTAAAAAGTAGAGCTGATCTGGTTTGCAATCATAACACTATTATGCTGGAAGGACACAGTATAGGGTATATAACCAGAAGTATACAATAGCCTATTGTGCTAACATAATTATTATCATGATTGATATCGGAAATCTATCCCGCGGACGACAGTTGATGCTCTCTGTCGAAGGTAGGTGGCATATTACACTCACGAGTTCTAGGCCTAGGAATCATATACATGCGCGTATATTGAAGGATGGGGCGGGTGGGGGATTTGTTTGTTTGTATGAAACATAAACGATGCATGGAGATGATTTGATTATGAATTAGTGTATTATCCCCGGGAAGCACAACCCATACCTCTAGGGGGCTCCCCTCCCTATATAACCACCTCTTCCCTAAATTACCCCTTTCCCCCTCCTCCTCCCCTACATTCCATTCGATATCTTCATCTCGAGCTCTCCTCCCCTTCTCTTTCACTTCCAATGCTCTCTCTCATCTGTTTCTCTCTCCCGGCCCATATCCCCTTGCCCTCCAACCACCCCCCCACACACACACCCCCCCCCACACACACACACCCCCCCGATCTTCTCCCCTCTATCTTCGACTTTTTGCAATAAAAATTGCTTCAGTAAAAGTCATTAGGTTATTAGAGGTCATATTATGGCCTTCCATCGATTCTGGTACATGGGATTAAGGACATGAATCGATTTTGTTTATAGCACCTATACAATTACAATAGTGACCCCTTTGTAATGTCGAATGCAAATATTTCGATGGTCTATATTTTTTCACAGGTGAATTAGCCTAGACTTATTCGGTTTTGTAAACCACGTCTTTCAATGTAGATTACCATGCTCGATTTCTCTCCTCGTGAATATTGCACTGCGAAATTTAAACATTTCTTTTGTATACTTAGAGTAGGTAACTTCAAATCAAATAATTTTACGATCCACACCACTTATAAGAAACTGAAACCAAAACTGACTGACACAAATGTTCGGTTTTAAACAAAAGGTAGAAACAATGAGTTCGATATCTTATGATTCAAGTGGTTAGGCAGGACAATAGGAAACCACGTGACCAAAACCAAAACCAAAACTAATACTATATATTTGAAATGAGGCATTGTATGATTCCCAGATGATTGAGAGTATTCAAAAAATCAATCAATGTTATTTATCTATCATCAATCACTACACTAAAATCAATAAGACAGATACATGGTACACAATAGAATTATAAATACAGCAATATTGCAATGGAATCAACAATTAATATATAATAGAGAAAATAGTTACAATTTGATACAAAATCAATACAAATTAATCAATTAATATACAGATTTGTCATTCAGTATGGAATATGTCTTCGAGAAATGCTTAGACTAATCTGAAATGGGTCTGCATAAACCGCACGGGTTAATGTTGGCGTGTGTCGGGAGATGGTGTCAAATAATTGTTTGCTAGAAAATGTGCTTTTCACGAGTTTACATTATGGTGCTCAGAGTGTAGTGCATTCAATGGCGGATTTAAGGAGGCTGAATTTGTACTTTGTGAGGGATACACTTTCGGACTTTTAAGTCCAAAATTGTGTCCCTCACAAAAAAAGCAATATTGTTATTATCACTTTTATTGGGGGTTTAATGTGATATTTCCTAAACTTTGTCAGCAATTGGTATTCATCAGGGTTGAAATACACTTGCAGTGTACCAACTTTACTTGTGTGGAAATGAGAGGAGCTTAAAATTTGGCTCTTAAAAGTTTAAATGGGGTCAAATGCTATAAACTTTGCTGAGTACGACCACTTTTAAGAGCCATTTTTTCAAAAGAGCCTCCCACATTCAAAATTTGTACCTTACAAGTGCATTTCAGTTCTGATCAACACTTATTAATTTAAGATTCAAGATTAAGATTAATTAAGATTCAGTATGTATCACCCCAAATTTCACTAAGTTTGATATTATCAGGACAACGTTCAGAAACTCAGAAATTCAGTCCGCCAAATTCGCCATTTTAGGCTTATTATCTACATTATGAGCACCATAATGTAAACTCATGGAAATCATATTTTCAATCAAAAATTATTTGACAACATCTCCCGACACAGCACCAACAAATATTTAACCCGTGCCGTTTGTGCAGATTCCTTTCAGATTAGTCTTGTAGCATAGGGCGCTATGAGTTTGGGATTTTCTTTTGCTACATTAGTGGAACCAATGTTTTTTTTTGCATCCTTAAACCTGAAAGGATACACATTTGATTGGTTCCATTTTTTTCTATGACCCACTGTGTGGTTCCCACGAGTCGAAGGTCACAGTGGGGCCAGAACTTACAAATAGTCCTATCATGTTGTAGTGTTTCTCAAATTGTTCCTCTCATCACAGGGAATTAAAAAGTCAATTGTTATATTTTTCTACAGTGCTTAGTTGAGTTATAAGGTCGAATAGGTCAAATGTTAACATTTTTATACACATAGAAACCTCAAACATTATACGTAATTTAACAATTTTAGTGCTATTTGCATTGTTAGGTCCCATTTCAGAGTTAATGCAGTCCAATATAAATATGTACATGCATAACCTTTGACCCATGATTTCATCCGATTCCGAGGTTATAAATTTCTCAAAGAAATTGTTTTCCTAATTTGTTTGTTGATAGGAGTAATTTGAGACAAAACGCGATTGAATCGGTGCATTTTGAAAATTCGGCCTCTGTACATGAGATATTTGATATTTGACCTAATTTACTCTATAACCCCTGAGGTATAGAACAATTTTTACATTTTGGCCCCCATTATGACCTTTGACCCCTTGCAGGAATCATAGGGGCATAGAAAAATAAACCCAAATCTAGTTTTATCATTTGAGATGTAAGGATGCCAGAAATCATTGGTTCCACTAATGTATTAAGACAAAACGCTAACCTAACTATATCCACAGATACATGTATATCTACATAGAAGTATTCCATACTTGATGTCAAGTCTGCATTATGAAGAAAATATTTACATTTTGATACAAAGTGAATACAAAAGTAATATTCCCTTCCTAAGGTACGGTTGTCACTAAGCCCGTAAAATGAAAAAAGTTTCTTTTTTTTTATCTTAAATAAAATCGTGAGGCTCATATGCTCAAAATAATAGATACATAATGTAAAATCATGTTGCATAAAAGTTCATCGATACACTAATCGTAAAAATCTTATCTATAGCTTAGAATAAGTATATATAGTTTGAAATATTCAGGCAAGTTTTTAAGGGTTCTGTTAATAACTTTTGCACCGTACTTTTGTGGGACATGAGAGCACATCAGACATATCGAGTCGTATTCTAAATACGAAAAACGTCCTTCTGATATCAAACAATTTTGATATTTTTGAAATTTTATGGCAAATTATTAAAAATTGAAATGTTTGTTATGTTTTATATTTAACAGTCCTCGAAGTGAAATTCATAAATCTAATGACATGTACTTAAAGTGTATGTAGCTGGGAGGAAAAGCCGACGATCATTTGAAAATTGTGACATTTGGTATTGAAGATACACATTTTGTTTTCCGAAAGAGACAGCATTTTTTAGGACTATTAAATGTAAAAAATATCAATTTTCAATAATTTGTCATTTTGCGAATTTCAAAAAAATCAACATTCTTCGTATTTAAAATACAATCGATATGTCTGATGTTCTCTCATATCCCACAAAAATACTGTGTAAACGTCCATACCAGAGCCCTTAATATTACTATTTTCCAGGCACTTTATTTTCCGCATCATAATTACCTCATTTTTATGCTCCAATTTTCATTCAAAATGTCATAACTTGACATTTTGGTTGGTAAGATTGTTGTTATTAATTCAGCATCAACACTTTCCATACATTATACCCAACAGAACGCCTTGTGTTAATTTCCTGTGCATGGATCTCACCAACCCTAAACCAAAGGTGCTCATTACTCATCAACTGTATCAGTTGATGGTATAGTATATAGGCCTACATAGCGCTTTGTGTTTGGGTGTTATTTTGCTATATATAACCCACATAAAGATTCTTGGCATATGGTCGGCCAGTTAATTTACCTTGGCCCAGCCGGTTTGTGCTCCTTTGTCATTAAAAATGTTTTTCTTGTGACGTGGGAGCATAAACCGCTGGAACAAGACTACCAATTACTATTGATTATTTTTGCGTCAGCTACAAAAAGATCGAGCTTGATCAGTCTTCACCCAATGTACTAAAGTCTGGTATGGTATTTAGCTTCATTTATCACAGCGTTTTTTCCGAGGGGAGTAGAATTTAGGCAACGTATCTGTGACGACATGAACGTAACGTCAGGATTTTTTGCCATTAATAACCTATGATTTTTTACTTTGAAACCATTGTGTTATGTACCACATATATAATATAACTATGGAGCCTGCTTGATCCATCACATATGAGAACATCCATATAGCTAGTTATTTTGACAGATTGCTATCCATTAGGGTAACGTATCTGTGAACAATATTGGCGACATAGTCTCAAAGACCTGTTGAAAAAATGTAATAACCTGCGTTGTGATGTTTTATCTATAATTCATTATTATGCGAGCATGTATAGCGAACAGGGACACATTATACGGAACGCACCATGGCTGGCCATATGGAGGAAAACAATGGATATGCATAATCAGCTTTATTGTTTTATACTTTCTAGGTTTATGTTACAACCTCTAGCCCCACACATTTTAGAAAGCAACTCCTAAGTATTAGTTATATTAATAAAAGTCATTTCTTTCTGACGAAACAAGTCTAAATACGACTTGAAACTATGGGCGATAAAGATTTGGCTTTTTGAACACTTTATCGGAGAATGTGCCTATGGTATCGCTACGGATAGCGTTACGGGAGCGCTACAGTTTTGAACATTTGGTGTGTCATAGACCGTCCGGTTGGCTTATTCTGCACATCAACCAATCAAATCAGGTCTTTCATTGATCTGAAAAAGGAATAAACCAAAATATACAAAATACAATGTTTTCAGTTAGGGTTAGGGCTTAGAGTTAGGGCTTAGCTTAGCAGTATCACCATATAATGTATTTTTTAAAATTTTTACCCCATAATTTCCATCATTCCTCAAGTCCTGCCCTCTGTCGGGGGCTAATTTATAGTTTAAGCTTGTTGGATATCCATATTCTGCGGGCCAAATTAGTTGGATATCCACTTTTCGTGGTTATTAGTTTTTTAAAGCAACATTATTCAAGTGTT
This sequence comes from Amphiura filiformis, assembly GCF_039555335.1. Taxonomy (NCBI): domain Eukaryota; kingdom Metazoa; phylum Echinodermata; class Ophiuroidea; order Amphilepidida; family Amphiuridae; genus Amphiura; species Amphiura filiformis. Next base: position 13,199,876 of record NC_092642.1, on the reverse strand, counting down.
ACGGTTGGGAACAATTTGTAAAATGTTATATTAGCACCATTTATTTTAAGCAGTGAGCAAACAGAGGCTATCAACAAACTGTACAATGTTTTCCGCAATTGAATTTGATGATAAATCTAGTTTGGGCGTTCAGAATATTTTTTTGGTAATAGTTAATGATGACGATTTTAAGTGTCCTTGGCCACTTATAATAGATATTCATCATATTCACCAACAACTACTACGTTTTACACTGTGTACGTGACCCGAGGTATGTGATGAAATAAATAAATATATAAAAGCAATAATTGGCCGTCCGTAGATTTCTACTGCATGATTAAGGAGCTTTTGCAGTAATCATATCCCTGAAAACATAAATATAAGAGAAGTGGGCAGCAGGACAGTACACAAGAGCCACGTAGGTATCAAAGTAATTTTTCCACGAATGTAAGGCAATATGTAATCAAAGTAGGAATATTATACGATATTTGCATTTTCCATGCAATTGAAAATGTGTAAACAACCTATGTATATTTAATAGCAACCTACTGAAGAAGTTCCGTCTCTGGTTAATGGCCCGTGTATTTTGGAAAGCGCTGACTCAAATCTCGACTTTCAACAGACAATACAGAGGTTGACTGCTCCACTTCAAAACCGACTGGATTCTACTTAGTTAACGTCAAGTTATTCAATAGTTTAATATTTCCTATAGCCATACACTTAAATGCATTATATGGGAAAGGTTAGCTGGCTGAAATTGTGCATAGCACCCTTAAAAAGAAAGAAAGAAAATAAGAGGCACATAAAAAGCTCGTTTTTATAGCAGGAAATTGTTCTTCTGTGTATACCCGGCACTTATTTTCTGCTCATAGCCATAAACGGCTAAGCTAAATATCGGTTCTAAGGATATGTAAGTGAAATGCCCACATTTTACCCCTGTGATTGGTAAAAGCAGGACCGGTTTGGAAATTATCATTTGCACAACGGTACGAGGATGATACAGGGTGTCCCAACTATTTCGCCTATTTCTGAAAACGTTGATCAAATATATTTTGGTATGTAAAGAAACCTTTAATTGTTAGCTTTAATATAAAACCAAAACAATTATTTCAATCGGCTCAAAACTTTTGAAGACATGCCCTTTTAAAGACAAGTACCCATTTTTCCCTCTGTCCACAGATAGCAAACAGAGTGGTTGGGATGGGTCATGCTGTGGATTGACCTGCACGATCACCAGACCTCACACCACTTGATTTGTTCATTTGTGGCAAAATCCAAGATCTTTGCAAACGTATTACTGCTATATTCGCAAGTATCCGGCGTACAAGCTTGGTACACAACGCAATTGATGCAATGAGGACTAGGGCTGAAACCTGTATTCGTCAAGGAGGCAACCAGATAGAGGGCAGAGCAGCACAGTAAACGCACTTCAAAAGAACCAAAGACAAACTAAACAGCCCTTTTCAGGGCTACCTTTTATTCCAAAAAGAGAAATGACTTATGTTGTTAATAAAAAGAAAGCAAGAAACAATAAAGTAAGAAAGTAAGAAATATAATAAAACAAAAAGGCATAAAATAACCGAGAAAAACATAAGTAATTGCATTGCAAGTATAGCAAAAGAAGTCCCATCCCACATCAATTTCGCCAACATTAATGAGACTTAACAAAGCCATAACCCATAAGCCCACCGGTGAAGCACATTCCCTAAAATAAAGTTGTTATTTTATAAAGTTATCATCGAGGAATGTTTAATATTCATGCATGGTATATGCACTTTTCAATCTTTGAAGTAGCCAAACCTCCTCTGTGGACAGAGTGAAAAACGGATACATATCTTTCGAAAGGCATATCTTCAAAAGTTATGAGCAGCTTGAAATAATTGTTTCGGTTTATTTAAGCTAACGGGTAAAGTGCATATACTTGATTAACTTTACTGAAATAGGAGTAAAAGAGAGCGCAATGAGGGGCCTATTATTTTGGGGACACCCTGTATTACGCAAGTCAACAGTCTGTGGCCTTCGCAGGACAAGCCTGAATCACGATATACACCAGGAACATCCTAGACTATGCCATAGTCGATTTTTGATAATAAAACTATGTTATTAATCACGATGAGCGCATTCAGTTGAACTCGAAATTATAATGACATGTATTACATCAAAGTACTAATAAATGGTTATAAAAAGGGTTATACAATTATATTAGTAACAGTAACGTAGGCTTATATTATTGAATGCAACAGATGATAATTATGGTATAATATTATAATACCCACGTCAATACTGAACAGTTCTGATTTTAGAATCTACCAGTTTAATAATCTCGAAAGCCCGGGAAATCACTTGGGAAGCTAAAGAGCAGAGGGATTACGGTGACTGAAAAGATCAGATCCAGATGTGAAATCTATCAATTGTGTACAAATCAGAGTTTTAAGCTTAAACGCAATAGCCAGAGTATGCACAAGGGGACAAGGGGACTACGGTGGAAGTCTAGAAACATACAGAATATTGAGTGAAGAAGAACACTGCCGGATAAATTATCATTGTATCATTTTGATTCACAAATTGTACACAATTAAGGGTTACGAGGTATTGTTGGTCGAGGCAGCCAACAAAATAGATTTTCATTATCTTAAACAATATATTATTGAAAAATAACACTTTTTTTTTTTTTTCAAAAGTTCATTATACAAATCATATACTTTGAAAACTTGCTTAATTTATTGTTAATGTATGTTTTACAAAAGTGTTGTTGTTTCAGCCCTCATTACAATATAACTTACGAAAATAACTCCAGACGACCTGCAAAAGTATATCTGTGATATTTGAATTCTTCTACACGCTCGCTATGAATTGAGCAATGCAATTTTTGCTAAAGCTCACTACCATTCGCAAGATGCTGTGAACTACATTGTTTGCTGCTTCGACCAACAGTACATCGTATACCCTTTAAGACTATAATTGTGTTAAGTTGTTAACTCCAACAAACAGCGTGTTTTGTTGTGCATTCTGATATGAATTTGGATAAAAGGTGTTCTGGGCCTTGCGTGGTTGCAATCCGTAGCAATGTCAAAAGATATTTAAATAATGTGAATTAGATTTTTAAAGAGTTTTAATCGATTTATGAAATGGAAAAAAATAACTGCTTCATCCAAATAAATATCGTCACTCTAAATCGGATACACAAGCAAAGGAAGCGGTACGTGTCGTTTAGTTTTGATCCGGAAGGTATGTTTTAAAATGCGAGTTGATACTGAGAAAATCGTGTTTTCCGTACTCTAAAGATGTGTTAGAACATTCTTGTAAATTTCCGATACGTGTAATCTTAGATAAAACGCGTTTTTAACTGTCAGCAGGTTTGCTCTTCCCCTCTAGCTCCGACTGTGTTAAGACACACGATTATGAATACATTAATGTGCCTTCTTTTAATAAGTTCATAAACCAAAGTGATTTACTAACGTTTCAGTGACGTTTCAACTCTACACTAGTGATTTCATCAGACTTGCAACTCATCATATCAGACTGTTCCCTTTTATGGACAACAGGAAGCACCGTAGAGGGCGTGAGTTGGTCAAAAATGTTGTTGTGTGAGTACACCTCCAAAGTCATGGCTGTGGTCCCCTTTTTTAGCTAGTCTCCCGCGTGTTTAAAAAAACATGACATGTATTCATAGTATACATCATAGTATGCATATGCTCGTTCACTCAAAGAATAAAACTTCTCCCTCAACAAAACTCGGACGACATTTACGATATCCCGTTGTTCCTACATTGCTGAAACTGGTCGTCCCTTTGGTATCAGACTTAAAGAGCGCCAATAAGAGGTGGAAAAAATTGGGTTCAAATCATTTACGCGTGCAAATCTTATGTCATAGACATTCACAAATCTGCCATCACTGATCACGTGGCCTTTACAAATCACTTCATGGGCGTCAAAGCTGATAAGACTACCAGGTGGCCGAAAGAAGCTATTTGGATCGGCAGAAAATGACATGACATGCTAACAAGGACGACAACATATTTGGCCAACTCATCACTCTCTCTACATTGCTTACTGTTGTCCATAAAAGGAAACAGTCTGATGTGATGAGTTGCAAGTCTGATGAAACTAGTGGCGAAACGTTAGTAAAACGTGATCACCTTCGTTTTTAGTTGGAATTGTTCATAACGAAAAAAAATCATAATTCGTGTGTCTTATCTAAGATGCCCATATCATGTTAATCTAATAAGTAATGATATTGAGGACAACGGTATCAATCTTGAGTCGGTGGTGTTTGAGTACATATTCTGCTTACTTTGATTTAAGAATTTGGGTTATAAACACAATAATCACTGTGTACAGTAAAAGATTTTGTCGACAATGACAACACTGGAGTGTGTTTTGTTTGATAAGAATAATGAGAAAATTCGTATCGGCAAATAATGAATGTGTATTTTGATACAAAGTAAACTAGTTTTGTGTGAATAATACCGTGCCGGGTCTAGAGCAGTCGGGGCAAGGAGGCAGTTTTAGAAAAATGAAGAAAATCTAAAAAATGGCTGCAAAGCGGGCATCGCATCGCGCTTGTGCAACGCATGATGGACTATCTAAGTGAGAAACGATTGCAAAATGAAGGCCTAATTTAAGCCATTCGGTAGACCATTTCGGCACTATTATTTTGCACAAATATTATTTGAAAAAGCCGAAAATGTGTCAATTGACGGCCCAATTGAAGCGATTCGTGGAAATATTTCCACTATTATTTTATAGATTATTGCTTCAGACACATTTGTTATATATCCCATAGCACAAAACCTTGTCTTCATGTTTTAATGCGTTCATTCATATACCTCAGGAATATTGAATTGATTTGTGGGATATGCTTTTACGATTAGTAAGTTTTTAGCGGTTTCGCCGTCGGACAAGTTTAGACAGTTCTTAAATGGATCAGCCGGTCATGTTATGTTTTGCCCTATTATCGTTGTTTATGATTTAATAAACATACCTAGTTCGTTTAAAGTACAAAAAACCTCCCTGTTATAAAGACATAAAATTAAAATATCTTTACATTTCCTGGTATTAGGGGCGGCCATTTTCGATCATTTCTAGACGTCCCTACAGCCCAAGTATCGATACAGCCGAGTGGGCAATGCTAGTTTTTCTTATGGAGGTTATCCACTTCATGCATGTGTGACTGTTAACAAAAGGAGCTGGTTCCCGTAGCATTCCTCATTCAAACCAATTCAATGCATGATACCTCGAAGTTACCTGCATGACTTTGGCGGGATATTTTTTAACAATCATGGTTGCACATGTGCGTTTTTTCCTTCGATTTTCTAGTTCCGTTTCGCGCTGACTTCCATGTTGCCAATATCGCTTATCACACGACCTAAGCGCCAGCCCAATGTGTGCAATGTGACGTCACTACAGCCCAAGTATCGAAACATGGTGATTTCCACTGATGACTTTAATTAATTAATTACACTAATTAGCAAATGGGTTTGATTCTAACAACACCGTCAATGTAACTAGAACGGCATGTACTGCAATATGTCTTTTTATGTTTCCTTTAATTTGTCCGACAACGAACCTGCTAAAAACTTATTAAGTATTGAATAGAATCTTTCTTTTCATAATCAAAAACAGCAATAGAAAAAAACATACGAACATAATCAGGGCTTCTCAACGGGCATTATCCTTTTCCCAACATAATTAATATATTTAAAATATTATGAGAGGAAAAAAAAACATTTAAACTAACTTTAGTCAGGAAAACAAATAATTGTCAAAGGATAACTGATGTTGTTAAATTAATGTGTCAAATGTGAAAATGTGTCAGTTTAGGGCTATTATAAAACTAAATTTATTGTTCACATTTTACAATAGGCGAGACGTCTGTGTTGTATTGTCGATAAGATATCGATGAAATTTTAAAAACATGTCGCTATGTTATATACGTAAGACGAAACATGTAACCCTGAAATGATATTATCTTGTATCTGACATCGACATCATCTTGGTCGATATGAAAATGTTCGAAAATATACCGCACGTCTGGAAATGTAGAACAAATAAACAATGTTAGAATGTTTTTTATTGTTTTAAAAATATGTGTCAAAAGGGCCTAATACATCATAAATACATTACCTTATACATTACTCTGTAAAATAACTGCCATTCTAATAAAATTTCTCCGCTGTAAAGCAGCTGGTTGCCAGCCTCAATTGTGTATTTACGCAATCAAAATCTATAGGTAGTCAAAAAAGATTAAAGAAAAGTATAATATTATGATCAAGAATCAAGGTGTTCAGAATCGATCTATGTCGCGCTGAATTGGTCGATTTGACGCCCCCCCACCCCCCCATGATGACGCCCAGGGTACGTACCCTCCCTTTCTTTCATCCTCTAGCTACGCCACTGAACATAACGGGCTCTGGTAGCAACGTTTGGACAGTATTTTTTGTTTGTCTGACACGTGAGCACATCAGAAATATCGAATTGCATTCCGAATACGAAGAATGCCCTCTCAGGTCCCTCAAAAAATACTGGGCAAACGTTAATATCCGATTTTCTTAAAAACACACAATTTGGAATACATGCAGGTATTATCAAAGTTGCCAACAACATGACAATCTAATTAGTATCAATATAAAGACATAGATGACAAAGGTATCAAATATATCTAATTTGTTTGCAATCTTGAGCCAGTGTGGTGTTTGAGTAAATATTCTGCTTACTCTGATTGAAGAATCGGGTTATAAACACAATAATCATTGTTTACAGTAAAACATTCGCTTGTATCAATAACCGATTGTATTGAAATAAAGCTTATTATAGTAGCTTGAGAAATCACATTGACGACGAAGAAAAAAGTCAATCAAAAGTGACATGTCAACTATTTTCTAAATTGTATAGATTTTTTTTGTTACCACCGGTATATACTTTTGGCATTTCAGGGATTCATTTATGTACAATCAACTTTTCTCCCCTTTCTCTTCTCTTTTTCTCATTTTATCTTTTTAATCCAGATGATGGCAGACCTCGGCATCAGAATATTGTAGTTCCATGATTGATTTGTTGAGAACAAATACATGGGTTAAGTTCAGGGGTGCATGTGGTCTTTCGAACATTGAGATCTTCCAAGTCTCTAGCATTGGGTACTTGTGAAAAGTGTAAGTTTTTAAGAATTTTAAAAGACATCACGCCAGTAGATGCTATTTCAGTTAGTTCATATTTAATTTCAAATTTTTAGTTAGTTTATTGCTATGGAATGGTGTGTTATTTAAATCAGGCGGATTGTAAGTTACCCTAAAGAATGCTGTAACATCTTGTCCTCAGCTGACTTTACTACTTTCGAAATTTACCAACGGGTATAATTTTAAGAAGCTATTATGAGACGAGTGTTTATTATTTTCCAATATCATATTGTTCAACTTTGAGCACAACAAAATCTCACTATTAAAACCACAGCTCGTGCATGCATCCCACATGACATGATGACGCAATCAGCCCAAGTAATATATACCCAAGGAATCGCTGCCCGGGGCAGCGTAACCTCCGTGGCTACAGGTCGGTGATCTTCTGCGTGGCATTCGAGGGGTCCGAGGCTCGACTTCCTGGGGGTACCAAGTGACTTCTTTCTTCATCTTCTCTCCTTTTTCGTTCCTGCTTCGCCTTCCGATAGCAAAAAAAACCTTGTGTTCAATTAGGGTTAAATCAGATCTACAGTGTAGCCTTAATACTGCACAAGGTGCAGTTATGCTGCACGGCAAACATGATTCGACCTTAGCAGTACTTAAACCTGGTTAACAGGAAATTACTCCAGCAAAATCAATCGATATAGTCTAGCCCATCTTCCACATTGAATGGTAGACTGCACTTATCCCCAAATATGGCACTTGCCAATCAATAATCACCCACTTGAAATCCCTTGACTCGCTCCACTGACCAAAGTTAATGTATACATTATTCTTGATTGACAGCAAGTACAAAAAATATCCGTCAAGTGGTTTAGCTTTAATGCCCTTCGGAAGAGAGCGGTCCAAAAGTGAGTGATATTCACTAAAAGTTGCATTCGATTTACACAGGGAATTTTGCAGGCCATGCCGTGTCCTTCCTTACTAAAACACCAAAGTGCGAATATTTCCAAACAGCTGAATTAGCTAAAAATTTAGGACATGTTACAACACTATATTTTCGAGAATTTCAGAGAGTACAAAAAATATTGGCTGGTTATTTTTTACACAGTGACGTTAATTAGGCAATCCCCTATACCTCTAACATACACTGTTTGTAGAGGTCACACGTCAATGGTGAGAGCACTGTGTATTGTGTATAGGAAAATGAACAGTAACTGCAATATGAATGAATTTTTCCCACGTCAAAAGTTTCCGCAATATCTCTTTCTTCTGGCTCACCTGCAAAATATGAGTACCCGATTGTTTTTCGTAAAGATTACCATACATAATGATTGAGTACAACTAGTTTTATGTTTGAATTTACAATAGTAGCTGACAATCAATTTCTTTTTCGCTGTACATCAAACAAATCATAAATATACTTTAGATTGAGAATGTATAACTCAGATAACAGGTGGAAATTATTTTAAACATCTGAAGCGTAAGAACGGAAACACTATGGTATTAAATATGATATATTAGTACTACATGTATCAACTGGGCATTTTTTTGTCAATACAGAAATACTCTTGACACATCAAAATAAAGCATTCTGTATAGTCAAAATATGCTCACCGCAGTACCGATACTGTTATGGCGATATTTTCTTTCTATATTTCATCATTTAAATATATCGCTCCGCGGTCTTTCTCTCATCAATCCCGCTCGCCTACGACCTTGTGTAGTCGACAGCTAGTTATAGAAGGAGACGGACCACAAGCGTACTCAATCCGTATTCTTTATGATGTTACTTTGTTGTTTTGATGATGCGAAATTAAAGATTATTGTGAAGTTATATTTTGTTATCCGTCTATTTCTGTTCGAATATTCAGCGAGTCTTTACCCGTCTAACTGTGAGATCCATTGGCCATGTATCTGGTATGAGTTCTAATAACTGGCTAGTGGATTTCATATCAGTTTAGCTCCGTATCAATACTAAAGGTCTTACCTTATGCAAGCGGTACACTGAAGTAAAAACACAGATTGTGCTGTTTTTAAAACCACTTGAACATGTCATATTATTCCAAAAACGACGTAATAAGCAGGGCGGGTTGTCATGTATTTTGGTTTTAAATGGACATATCTTGATGCCAAGAAGATGTGACTTCCTGGTTGCGTCAAATGAACGGGGAAAAAAAAAAAAAAAAAAAAAAAATATATTATAAGAAAAATATTTTCCCAACCCGGGGTGCCACTCCTCAAGAGATCCGGGTCAATATTAATATTTGGGATTTTTTTTCAAATTACATATCTCGAAAACAAAATAAGGTTGGTATAAAATTGAAAAGAAAACCTTCTACACCTGTATAAGTAGAATCCCTATATTTAGTGTAATATTTTACATGTTTAATGATTTTCTCCCGGGATTCTCTGCAAAGAATGAACGAAAAAAATGTATAATGTAATTGGCCCTTTTAAAAAGGGTACTTTGTACTTTGCACTTTCCAATTGTTCAGTTTCTTTCTGATGTTCCTTCAGCCGGGGATTCAATTTTTGGCCGGTCTCACCTACGTATGTGTTGTCACAATATTGGTATGGTATCTCGTAAAGGCAGTCTGTTTTTTCAAGAGGGTCAATTTTATCTTTTGGATGTACCAAAAGCTTCCTCAACGAGGTGTTACAGCTTCATAGCGGTGGCAATGTGGTGCTTCTTAAACACCCGATACAAGGTGCCTACCATTTAAGTCACGTGTATGTACGCCCCTCGGGATGGAGTTGTGTTACCACCAGTAAACAGGATGATATCACTATCACCTATATATCACCTATCACTCTGAAGAAGTATGTCGTCCAAGACGTACAAAACTGTCAGGTCATCAATGTCAATATTTTGGTTTTGAAAGATGAAAATTCTAAATTATAATTATTTACAAACCTGATTTCTTTACAAAACTTTCGTTTTGTAAAAAACAGCAAAAACATACCAGTTAATTTAAACAAAATGGATGTGTTTTAACGGATATACCACGTTCTTAAAATGATTTATTTCATTGTTTGTTGGTTTTTTTTAAACAGTCTACATCCCTACACAAACACTCTGCTGTTAAAGTGTGTCTGTCGGGTTGAAAATAAGTCTCGCATCCAAATAGTTAAGGGAGGTGTAATGAGCGTGAACCTGGTTTGGATGCAGAGGGAGTGTGCCTGTAACAGACACAGCCACCAGAAAAGGACCAGCTCAGATCGCGCGCCAAATAAGTTTGCAGTCCAGAAATTTCATTTTTTCTCAGCCTTGCAAAAAATAGGCAGAGGTGGGAATCGAACCCGGGACCTCGGTGTTGTAAAACCTACTGCGTTACCACTGAGCCAACTTACAATCAGCTATGAGAAGTTTGATAGTAATCCTTGATATTGCTGAATAGAATAAATCAATACTGATAGGTCTATTTATCTAATGTACGATGTTATTCAAATTGGCCTATAAACTAGGAATCACAACTAGGAATATAATGTGAAATGACTATCAATCGATCAATCAATCAAGTTGTCAAGTTATCAACAATCAATAATAAACCGACGTAGGCCTATCATGGAATATTACTAACTAGGCCTACTAACTAATATACCAAATAAATAAAATAAATAAATAAGTCAGTAAATAAATAAATAGGCATAGGCCTAAATAAATAAATAAATACATAATGCAGAACGCAGTTAGTATTTTAGTTGCAAAATTCCAAACATTCTATTCACACATTCTATTATAATTTTCTGCTATACACGCAAAGGACCTGTGCCTTTAATATGTCCGCGCCTAATCAATAATGAGTCTTTCACCATGCTCACACACCATGTTAAACTATTGTATCCCTGCAAGTATAGTACTGACCAAGTCCTAACACCTCAATGAAATGGATGCTATAACGTACCCAATCAAGCGAACATATCAAGGTCATATCAGGGCGTTATACAAAGAATGGTCAAAGGTCAACGTTTCCAAAGAAGTATAGTAATAGATGTGGACACAAGCTTTCGTGCGGGAAACATAAACACATAGTCGTCAGTCGTGTGGTTTTTATGAGATTTGATACGGCGCTGAAGTCTATTGGCTGTCCCAAAATCAGTACCAGACCCGGTTTCCAGACGGCAATGTGTGTGTTGTTACAAGGAATGCAAACTCATTTTATCAATGAGTGAACCACATAGAGGAATACGACATCTATCGTGAGCCAATCTGCATTCTGTTGCCTGCAAAAGCCGACGATCAGGTAAAATTTCTAAAAGCAGCGTGACTAGATATTTGCGTTAATTTCATGATACGTGTAAAACGCATTGAAAACGCCAAATTGCAGTCATAAAATATATAATATTAGTAAATCACCCAATCGAATGTTAACGTAGGTATGTGGAAAAGAACTGCAATAACAATAACAAACTATGTGCCCAAAGAGTTGTCTTTGGCATGTCGCTTTTTTGAAATATGACCAAAAATATCAAATTTTGGAAAAACGCCCCAAAATTTAAAACAAACACGAACCTTCCAAAATAAATATATATTAGCACTCGGCGGCCCAGTCACTACCTGCCGCTGTGATTTGGGGTAACTCATTGCTTCCCCTCTCCAGATACCGGAACTTCAAGGTCGCTCATACCCCAGCCCTTAAACTGTACGTACCTCATAAATGACGAATTTTGTTCTTTATTCGTATTAATATCATTGTTTCGTGATTGTATGGAGTAAACAAATTACGATTTCATGGTGTAAAATGTAGGCCTACATCCTACTTCCCTAATTCTGTGAGATTTTGCGGATGTTATGTGATAAGGCACACAATTGCTTCATGCATATGCATCACTTTTATACTCACATTACTCCTTCCACATCCGTTAAGGCAGACAGAGATTGATTTGAAATTCACTGACGGTGTGTGCGCTTTATATCAATGGTGTTACAGTATCTCTAACTAGAGTAAATAAAAAACACACGGGGAAATATAATCGTCTGGGAATCGGGTAAATACCAACTTTTACCTAAGCTGCATATTAAGATGAAACTTATCAAAATCCTTCGTGCAGTCTAACCGTTTACCTATGTGACTAAGTTTCTTTTATTCTCGTAGCCTTTTCTCATGCTGCTTATGCTTACTTACCTATGATGAGTGGTCTACCCATCGAGCTATTATTAGTAGCTACCATGGTCTACCTGAACCACAGTTGAAGACCTGAGCGCAGGAAGATCGTACGTCCACTTGGCCCCTCAACATATATGCATTAAAGTTACGTATAGTTTATTAAGGTTTTATAATGTTTAATACATGTTCCAGGGTGAAAACATCCTGAAAGGTTGTGAAAGATTCGTTTTGGCCCCTGAACATGTATAAAACATTACCAAACTATACGAAACTATACGCAACTTTAGTGCATACGTGTTGAGCGGCCAAGTGGACTTACGGTCTTCTTGCGCTCATGTTTTCAATTGCTTTCCAAATTGTTTTCAAATAAGCTGCCTCCTGTCCAAGGTCCTCATAGACAGAGGTGGGTCTTCCCGGTTTCATTTTCCCATGCTTCGCTATCCATAGAGGTTATCAAATTCACTCGTGTGTGACAAAAGAAGAATATTCCCCCAAAGACCTACTTTAAGCGGTGAATTCCTTCAAACGAGACAGATGCGAAGTGTTTAAAAAAAACTTTAGGACGTGGCGCTCTCGCACCAGGGACAGCGGCCCTTGCGTGGGCTCAGCGCCCCTGAAAGTTTCTGGATGTTAGGTTTTTGAGACCCTATAAAAATGTCTTTCCAAGGCTACTACAACTTTTTTTTGCAAAAGGACAGGACAGTGGGCGTATAATTGATTTTGATTTTTTTTAGCCACATGGCTGCAAATGCAGAAGATTTAGCCAGATGGCTGCAAATGCAGAAGATTTAATATATTTTCAGCAAATGAGGAAGTCTTCTGCTGGATCAAGAAGGGTTGGCAGCTATGGTATAAAAGTATTACAAATTTAATGGTTTTTACATTAGGCCTATGGATAAAATCAGGCCGGTTTTTTTAATTATAATTATATTAGTAAAAATGTCGTTATTATAAGGTTAAAAGACCCAAATTGCATGAGACGGTGGCTACTAAAGACAATACATTTATTCTCTAGATTCGGTATGGCTTCCAGTGGCAATTGAGGACAGGTGTAGCAACAGCGATGTACCCTGTATAATCCTGATCATTAATGCACAACAAAGCGGCCTTTAGGCGCCAAGTGGTTAAATATGCACGGGCGAAGCATGTAAATACGACGAGGGAGTATTTGTTTGTGCGGTATCTGAAAAGACTGCTTTAAATTACTGAAATTGACCAACCCAGCAAACACAAAACGTTTTCGACATCATTCGCAAAAAGTTATAAAAGGTTGTCAGAAAACGTTTAAATGTCGGGTTATATAAAGGGTACATTAATGGTATAAAACGTTTTCATAACATTAAAACCATTAGTTGATAATTTACTGCACAGCAAACACAAATGTTTTACAGAAAACATTTAAATGTCGGGTGTATAAAGGGTACAAAATGTTTTAATAACATTCAAAAAACATTTTTGAAAACTTGGTACAAATCATTCTAAACAGAATGTTATTTTGGGGTTGAAAAAATATTTTGCAAACAATGTTTGCCCAAAATATTTACAATAACGTTTTTAAATGTTTTCTCGACCTTTATATTACCGACATTTAAATGTTATTAAAACGTTTTGTAAAAAACATTTTAAGAACATTTCTGTGTTTGCCGGGTGCAAATATTTTAACATAATGTTATTTAAGTGTTGACAAAATATTTGGCCAAAAATGTTTGCAAAAATAGTTTACAATGACAATTCGAAAACATTTTAAAAATATTGTTGTAGTGTGTTTTCATACAAAACGTTTTAAAACGATTTCATGACCTTTATATAACCCGACATTTTAATGTTATTAAAACGTTTTTACCTAAACCAAACCCCAAAATATAACTTATTTAAAACGTTTTAAAAACGTTTTTGTGTTTGCTGGGAAGTTATAGAGCCAAAAAGTACATTTTGGGGTGATGCTTCACAATGTAATATTTTCTTTCATTATAATTATTACACTTTTGTTGTAATATTGTCAATGTAAATATTCGCCCTACCTGATTGTAACTTCAACCTTCAAGGGCGCACTGCCAATTTAAGGTGTTTATGTTTCTGTTTTCTAAAACAAGAAAAGTCTCAGGTCAACTTATATTGAGTTTTTGATCATTTTTAATTGCAAGCCCAAATAAAATTCAGCCCAAAAATATGAAAAAGATTGGACCACTCATCTATGTCACATAGTGCATTCTTTAAACTACATTCATTTGATACCAGTTGCAGTAACTACATATCGAATGTTGATATGATATATAGTACCTACATCTATCAGAAGATTTCAAAGTTTGTGTAAAATGTTCATTTAAAAAACCCGTGTCACAGATGTATGTCATCCGTGATTACTGATGACTTTGTGTTCACGTTAGATTTTGTGAAAATAAACGCTCATTAAAGTGACTTTTTGAGAGTTATTTAGAGCAGCAAAAAATACATTAATACGGCTATATCCGTCTTCTCCGAAAGTGGTCCCACAATCGACTTACGCTGAAGGAGCAAAGGTCAGGAATTATTGTTTACATGATGTGGAAATTACATCTGGACGCTGTATTTTTTTTGTTTCGTATTTAATTTCTGCTGTAAATATTAACGGTTTGGATAATACATTATTTGCGATGATTGATGAATAATCATGATTGTGTGTCAATCTATTCTACTGAAGCAAAATCACTTAATTCACACATGATGAGTTATATCACAGCCGGAAATCACACGTTGGGCATGTATTTCATCTGGTGGAATATTAATTGAAGAAACGTTGACTCTTTGAAGTGCATGATTAATTTAGCATGTTATAACCATTTTACAGTTAATCATTAAAAAAAATCGATGTTTTCAAATTAATTACGAATCTGTTTGGGTGAGTATTGACAATTTGGGAAGTCAACATTTTGACAACATTTTGTAACCTAAACTGAACGAAACCCTCGGTTTCGACCTTGACTGAGTTTAAATTCGTAATAGTTTATAGTGCAAGTGACTCTATATGTGACGTGGTATATTGAAAGGAGACACTTCTGGGCATGATCGTAAATGGAGAAATAGGAAAAAATCTGCCCGGGTGAATTTGGGATTGTTGCAAATGTGTGATGTTAATAATGTTTAAAATATATGACTGACATCTTGTCAATAATATTGAGGCCAATATCTCAATTTCCAATTTTATAATACCATAACTTTATGAACTCAATATTTTCGCTTAGGAATGTCAGATTTTATTGGGAAAAACGGCATTGTGGAGGAAAATATCTCTATATTTAAGATATGTAAAAAACACTCAAAGTTGATAACCTGCACAAATGTGTCTCTTTTGATATAACACGTCACATATACATTAAAGCAAATGGATCAATATTTCAAGAATAGCTTGAATGCATTATAGAATCACTTGCACTTTACGTATTGAAACTCCAGGTCGTAACCGGGAGTTTCAATATCTGGAACTGGCATGACTCAAAAGGCATTATTAAGGGTTCAGAATCAGAAAGCAGTTACTCACTATGACCAGCTTTCACAAAATGAGCATAAAGTTGGCTCCTAGCTTTGGCCTTCAAAAATCAATATTTCCTCCACAATGTCTTTTGTTTTCTATCGAATTATGCCATGATTAATGGACTGTGTCTTCTAGTGCCCTGGTGACTTTATGCTCATTTTGTGGGAGCAGATGATTGTGAGTTGAGGCTTTCTGGCTCTCAACCCTCGTTATGATTTATATGCATTGTAATAACGTCGTTAGGAAGATTCCGAAGGAGCTGGATATATTTATAATACTTTGCAACTCATTTTGTATTTATATTCGAGCGTCAAAATTACCGTGAAGGTGTTTGCCAGGATTCGTCAGGATTCTGTTGCACATTTTCGTCAATTTCGCGTGTGAGTACTTCGTGATAAGAGTTATGTTAGTTACTTTAAGGACAACAGTTGATATAGCACTCTTATTGGCTATGATTAGTATCCAACTTGTCTATACTCAAACGTTGGTATCAGGGGATAAGAATTTTTGAACTTCAGCAAAATTGTACAATTCTTCCGATTTATATTTACTCAACAAAATCCTCATGGCAAAATGGCAAAAACATCAATGTGCACCATGCACAAGTTATGGAAGGACAGAAGCATCAGCAAGTCAACAAAGATTAGACTTGTCTCCTCTTTGATTTTCCCCATCGCAACATATGCGTGTGAAACGTGGGTGATCAATGCGGCAGATCAAAGAAGGATTGAAGCGTTTGAAATGTGGTGCTGGAGAAAACCTCTATGCATCCCATGGACCACCAAAAGGACAAATGAGAGTGTTCGGCATGAAATAGGAGAGAAAGTCTCACTCATCAACTCAGTGAGGAAACAGAAGTTACAGTATTTTGGACATGTTGTCAGGCGAGAAGGAGTCAAGGAGAAAGAGAAAGTGAAAATGTTCGGAAAAGTTGAGGGGAAGAGAAGCAGAGGAAGACAGAGACTCAGGTGGACAGATGGAATTGTTTAGTTAACCAAAATGTCAATTTACAGCTGTTACACCAAAGCACAAGATCGACATGAGTGGAGAAACTTCATCAGAAAGGTCACGAATACTCAGATATGAGTAGATCGACGACGACGACGAACAAAATCCTCACAGCAATAAGAGCTATACAGCCTGTCTCAAAAAAAATTGTGCAAGTGAAAAGCGCCCTCTTTGGTAATAAAATACTATTGTGACATAGTCCCTCATTTCAAATAATTAGTTTTAGATTCTCTTTTGTTCAGAAACCAAAAATCAAGGGATTAAAAAGCGGAGATGAATTGGTCTGCAATCATAACACTATTGTGCTGGGAGGACACAAGAGTGTATATATAATCAAAAGTATAATGGCCTATAACCATACGTATATAATAGCCTATTGTGCTAACATTTTCATTATCGATATCTATCAACGCGGGCGATAGTTGATGCTCTCTGCCGTAGGTGGCACACTTCCATGACACCTTATAATTACACCCGAGTTCTATATACGAGGCCTACATGTAGAAATCATGTGCATATATTGAGGGGTGGGGGCCCGGTGGGGTGTTTTGTTTATTTGTTTGAAATATAAACGATGCATGATGATGTAGATGATTTGATTATGAATTAGATTATTCCCCGGAAAGCACAACCCATACCTCTTACCTATGTTCCTCCGCCACCTATATATAATCTCCTCCTCCCCCTCCCCACACTCGATATCGACTCTTCCCTATTATTCCACTCCACTCTTGAGCTCCCCTCTCCCCTCCTTCCCCTCCCACTTCCAATGCTCTCTCCCCTCTGTTTCTCTTTCTCCCTTACCCTTACCCCCCCCACACACACACACCCTCTTTCCCTGACGATCTCTTCTCTCTCTCTCTCTTCTCCAATAAATAAATTGAATAAAAGTCAGTTTAAACCAGCTTTCTATGATATTGATCTTCCGTCATGCGACATGCACATAAATAGAGTTGTGTATAATAGTGTTTATATCACTAAAATGTATAATCTGTCAAGTGTCTATTGTAATGTCTGTGGAAATATTTCGATGGTCAATATATTTTCACAGTGAAATCAGCCTAGGCTATTTCGTAGTCTCAAGTCAATGCTTTCAAACTAAATCAATGCTTTCAAATGTAGACTGCTTTGTTCGACTTCTCTGCTCGTGAATATTGCACTGCGAAATTTAAACATTTCTTTTGTATACTTAGATCAGGTAACTTCAAACCCTGTAATTTAATTCGTCACACCACTTATAAGAAACTGAAACCAAAACCGAAACTACCTGTCACAAATGTTTAGTTTTAAACAAAAGGTAGAAACAACGAGTTCGATATCTTGTGATTCAAGTGGTTAGGCATGACAATAGGAAACCACGTGACCAAAACCAAAACCAAAACTAAAACTAAATATTTGAAATGAGGCAGTGCTTACATCAACGTCAAGGCCGCAGTCTTAGCTTAATGCCGTTTGTTCTGTTCAGTTTGCTTGTTTTAATATCGCGATATGTTTAGTTAGCAACGAAGGGGTAAAGTCACACTAATTGCGCCACTTTTACCAGGGAAGAGGACTGTACGTGTAAATCAATGATAGCATCAAGTCTATTAAGAGTTCCTTCTTGATATCAAAAGAATGCATCGAATACACAACAACACATCATTGTTTTTACTGTTTTATCATGATACAGGTATAATCATTCTCTTTTTCCACTTGAACAGATTAAAAGCTAAATGAAGAGTTCACATTCTGCTGTAATATTAAATACAATTTTAATGATGTTATTATGGTAAATACTGTTCTCTTTGGAGCTCAAGACATGTTCAAAAAGACAAATAAATATTGCGAACTCTGATGTACAAGTAAAATCATGAAATCATAAAATCAACGAAATATTGCAAAATTAATGATCTTTTATTAACTGTACAGGCATTTGGATATAACATTCTATTCAATTTTCTAAAAAGTGGCACAAAGCGGTTTTCATAAATTTGTAGGTTAGTGAAGCAGATTTCTAGATTGCCGAAACCAAAATGAATGAAACAAACGGTATTTGAAAGCTAGGACTGATCCCTCGACGTTAATGTAAGCATCATGTCACAACAGATAATGTAAGCATCATGTCACAACAGTATTTTCTAATCGCCAAAAAATGGCACTTTCCACTTCTTTTTTTTTAGAGAGGCTGTAGTGCCACAGTAAAAAATACAGCAACTTTAAAGTATTAATATGACCAGCCTGGAGGATGTTTTGACTCGCAATAACGCAAATTGCCAGCTATCGCAAATGGAGATAACTGGGCAAGTTGTATGCCGTTAATTAAATAACAGATGACGGGCATCTGAAACAGTACTTTATTCTGAAAACAGTTACCAGCCTGGTTGCAAATATTTCCGACGTGACATTTGAGATCATATTGAATTGTTACCCGCCTGACAGCAAGGTTGTTCGCAACTGTCGTGCGAGTGATTGTTATGTACAGTTCTGCTCTTGTCCCATCAACAACATAATTTGAAATTGGTAGATCTACTTTACTTTAAAGTTTACCAGCAACGGATACGGGCTATATAATGTACTTTTAACAAGTGCGGCAACTTCTGAATCAGGTTTTTATCAACAGTAGTACAAACATCACTTTAAACATTAAATGTACATTAACTTGTATCAAGTATTGAATTATTAGGTTAATTATTCTCAACGTTGATGTAAATCACAAGAATTGCAAAGCTTAAAACCATACTTGTTGTATTAGTTTTGTATAACGCGTCTGAGTCTCAGACACATTTGGTAAAAAGGCTAAGTGCTATATTGTTGTTTCTGTTTTTCTAGAAAGTCCTAAGCGATTTATATGTTTTATTTTTTTTACAGTCAATTAGGCACATGTACTTTGTGATATTCAAAAACAGAAACATAGAAACATATACCATGACGATTTTTGATTTGTTCGGGTTTTTGACAACCCTGGGTAACTCAAGAAAGCCTCTATATTGAAGCTTATACTGACTCTCAAAAGGAGTCGGACCTGAAATTCACTACAGCGTCTATTGACTCTACATGCTGCAGTTACTGTTAATTTTCCTATACACAATACACAGTGCTCTCACTATTAAGGTGTGACCTCTACAAACAGTGTATGTTAGAGGTATAGGGCATTTCCTAGTTAACGTCACTGTGTAATAAATAACCGGTCAATATTTGTTGTACTCTCTGGAATTCTAGGAAATATAGTTTTGTACAAAACATAGATTTTTAGCTAATTTAGATATTTGGACATATTAGCACTTTGGTGTTTTAGTAAGTAGGGCACGGCATGGCCTGCATAATTCCCTGTGTAAATCGAATGCAACGTTTAGTGACTATCGCTCACTTGTAGACCGCTCGCTTCTGTACTTGCTGTCAATCAAGAATGATGTATACATTACACGTCGGCTAAAAACTTAGTATGTGGGGCATCTGCAAATGTTCGTACCTCCCTGATATGTCCATAACTTTGGTCAGTGCAGCGAGACAGGGGATTTCAAGTGGGTGATTATTGAATGGCAAGTGTCATAGTTGGGCATACATGCAGTCCACCATTCAATGTGAAGGATATATTAGACTTTATCGATTGATTTTGCTGTAGTTGTTTCCTGTTAATCAGGTTTAAGTAATGCAAAGGTCGAATCATGTTTGCTGTGCAATATAACTGCACTATGACCCGTGGATTTAGTTGACTCTACATTCATATCCATAGACGCGGTACACGTGTATAGCTGTGGTACCGGCCATTTGGCATTATGCTGTTGCTGTTTGCTACTGTACAGTGGTCATTCGCACGGTGTATCATGTGTTGGTGTTTGTAGCTGAGAAATGTCCGGTCCTTTGTTTCAATATTTGAACCTCTGGGCCCGTAGCCTAAAATCTCGAGGACCAAAATGGACAACCCGCACCTTTAGGGTTGGGGCTCATATGTGTGACACGTATAAAGGTGATTTCTTTTCTCATGACTTCACAGTAGCTGTAAGTTTGCAAGAATTGGCAAAGCATGAATGATGTTTACCAAGGCTTGATCAGCTTTAACATCTCACTTCAGATCCTGCTCACGTCCTAAACACGCTACGCCACTGGATGTTACTTTACTTGTTAGGATTAATATTAACTATTTCGTAAATAATTAAAAAGACCAGTGTGTTGTGGCTATTATATGAGCAAGAACTCACAATTCATGTGTCAAAACTGAAGTCAAACTGTTTTACTTGTATATATGTTGCATATTGTTTGTTCTGCACGTCTCGGAGCACTTTTAGATTACAAACGTTGTTGATACTTGTATCTGGATCGAGCTTAAGATATTGCATCTGAAATGTACAGAGAAGGGGAATGCAATCCTGTTCACGCAGTCGACTTGACGAAATTGGATTGTTTATCCCGGTTGTCCTAGATAATGACTTCTGAGCATACATTCAAGGGTGCTTCTTTTGCCGATTTTTCGCGGTTTATCAAAGATCGCGTCTTACCCTTCCGGCAAAAATCATGTTTGATTAAGTTATTCATTCGGTAGTTTTAGAATAGATCGCATGCATGAATTTTTCAACTCAATTTGCCATTTATTTTCCACTATCATCGCTTCCTTCACACCAGCATTGAACATTATTAGTCGGATGCAAGCGTCATGAAGTCCAATGGCATCGGATGTGATGTTATTATTGCAAATTTACTTCATCAATGGACTTAATGTATTTACTATGACATGTTTTTGAAAACACATCCGATTTTCTTTTGACGAGATATTACAGTGATTATTTCAGGCAGAATCGTCATTAAATTGGTGACCATATATTGGCGGTTTCTTCAAATCGGAAATGATGATGACGATGATGGAATTTTATGATCCATATTTCTGCAAAATTTCTTTGAATTTTCCACCTCTCTATTTTTTTTAATAACAGAAGACGTAAATATAAAAGACCGCGCGTACTTTGCTAGCGTTTTGTGAGCTGTAAATCCATCATTTAAATGGATATTTATCATTTAATCCCTAAAGATCTTTTTTATTTTGTTGTTATTGATTGGTAAAAGATCAAATTAAGTCATGGGTCAAATATAATATTCTAGCGGCAATAGTTGAAAGTAAGCTTAAAGGATTACTTAACACTTACCTAGCCATATAGTCGAGTAGATGCCTTTTGTTCTCTCTCCTTCAGTGTAAAGTTGCGTATGAGATTTTCCGATTTTCTTTTGACGAGATATTACAGTGATTATTTCAGGCAGAATCGTCATTAAATTGGTGACCATATATTGGCGGTTTCTTCAAATCGGAAATGATGATGACGATGATGGAATTTTATGATCCATATTTCTGCAAAATTTCTTTGAATTTTCCTCCTCTCTATTTTTTTTAATAACAGAAGACGTAAATATAAAAGACCGCGCGTACTTTGCTAGCGTTTTGTGAGCTGTAAATCCATCATTTAAATGGATATTTATCATTTAATCCCTAAAGATCTTTTTTATTTTGTTGTTATTGATTGGTAAAAGATCAAATTAAGTCATGGGTCAAATATAATATTCTAGCGGCAATAGTTGAAAGTAAGCTTAAAGGATTACTTAACACTTACCTAGCCATATAGTCGAGTAGATGCCTTTTGTTCTCTCTCCTTCAGTGTAAAGTTGCGTATGAGTAATATTTTCATTGTTTAAAGTTGATGCCTAACATGTTGAGAGGTCGAACATGACAGGTGCCCAGTGGGCACCCTTGAGCAATAAAAGAAATATGAGATCAAAGGTTATACAGGGGTCAAAACTCAAAATTGCTCCGATTTGATTAAAACCTTTTCCAAAATATTCCGGATATTAAAGGATTCAGAAATTATATAGTTTGACCTACCTACGATCAACAAGTCTGGAGTTATTAGCAAAAAGGTCAAAGATTGAAATTCGGGCTCAACATGGGTCAAACACAGAAAATGTATCCGATTTTGATATAAAAAATGGTCTCAAAAATGTTTTTCTTGTTACAATAATTCAAATAGTTTTTACGATGTGCGACATTTCGTTACCTGGTAACGCGGGAAAATATCAATTATACTCAATGGGCGGTAACTCTTTTTGCTGTGTTACCATGGTATGTAGTGCTAACTATTTCGTTTCTGAACATTTTGAGCAAAATTGGGTCACTTTTCTGTGATTGACCCCCATGGAGCTCAAATTTCGACCTTTTATTTTTTTGCCAATAACTGATTAGTCGTAGTTAGGTCAAACTATATATTTTCTGAATCTTTGTGACCTGAGGAACATTTTGGATAAGGTTTTAACCAAATAGGAAAAAATTTGAGTTTGACCGCTGTGTAAATTTGACCCCGGATTTCTCGGAATGCTCAAGGGTGCCCATTGGGCATCTGTTATTTCCTTATTCTATACACCTCAGATATCGATATTAAAGCAAAAAATATTAGTCATACCTGGTTTTACACTCACAAGGAAGTTCTATCCGACTAATATAAATGAATTGATTGTCATTGCTAATATCTACTGTTTAAATGTGTAGTTATTTCACAAGGTGAAGAATTATTCGATATCAGTCGACTGCCATAGCCATGAGTGTAGCGCACGATGCTTGACGGACACCTTGAACGATATAGTGATAATCAATCAATAAAGCACGTGTATCCTTTATGTTGCAGTAATGGGTTGAAGAAAATAGCTAGCTTATAGCCTACATAAGAATTTGCATTCATGGTACATAACTATACCTATGTGTCAATGTCAAAAAAATTATAATGTGTTTAATAGGATGAATAATGCGAGGAGATAAAACACGTGCATGATATAAATACACGAACACAGGAAGGAAAGAAGACAGATAGACAGACTTTTTCTTAAAAGAAAAAGCGGAGGAAGGAATGAGGAAGGAATAAATAAAGTGAAAAAAGACAGATTGAAAAAGTCATATAGAGATAAATAAGGAAAAACATGATGCAGTTCTGTCTACAGTAGAATTTACCACGACCTTTGCAGGACTAAAACCCCATTAAAAGCTATTAAACCAAGATAACACTCATTGAACACAGCTCAACTATGTTAAATCAGATCTTTTCTGGTTAAATCCACACTACACATGTTTCTGTTTTACCTGTGCGATATTCCAATGAGCTGGTATTATAGTTTCAGTTGGGTGAACGATTATAAAGCAAACGCTATGTAACAATACTGGGTGAGCCTTTGTTTCCCAAATGAGACAATAGTCTGCATATTGTTAACCAGCATTCTTGAAAATGAAATAGACTTAACACGGTTTGGAAATAATTTCTTCATTTTTTGTGTTATCTGTCATTTACATATCAGGGAGGTACGACCATTTGCAGATGCCCAACCTACTCAATTTTTAGCCTACATGTAATGTATTCATTATTCTTGATTGACATCCAGTACAAAAAATATCCGCCAAGTGGTTTAGCTCTAAAGCCCTTCGCAAGAGAGCGGTACACAAGTGAGTGATAGTCAGTAAAAGATGCATTCGATTTACACAGAAAATTTTGCAGGCCGTGCCGTGCCCTTCGTTCCTAAAACACCAAAGGGCGAATATTTCCAAACACCTACATCAGCTAAAAATTTAGTACATGTTACAAAACTATATTTTCTAGAATTTCAGAGAGTACTTTAACTATTGGCCGGTTATTTTTCACACAGTGACGTTAACTATGCAATGCCCTATACCTATAGCATACATTGTTTTTAGAGGTCACGCGTCAATGGTGAGAGTACTGTGTATTGTGTATAGGAACATGAACAGTAATTGCAGTGTGGTAGAATAGTATATATATATATATATAAAGAGAACGACAGAACAACTAATTTTTTTAATTTTTCATTCAAGACGCTGTTGTAATAAATTATGTGACATGATCCCAGCTAACACACTACGTTTTCACGACACTCGCTGACGTTGGACTTAGGTTGTCATTTACGTTGTAAATACGTAAATCTGTGAACTCGTATTCGTGTAGTGACAACGTTATTTTCGACGTTGATTTTTGGACGTTGATATAACATCATTATGACGTTGTAATAACGTTGTTTCGACGTTGATGCAATGTTTGACCAGACCTGGTGACAACGTTTGAATAATACGTTCAGAAAACGTTACACAAATACGTATCTGAAAAATTTTAGATATTGACACCATGTAATGTAAATTCTTCCATTCCAAGGAGTTTGTTGTCCAGCCAAAATTTTCTCATCGTGTCGTTTGACGATCGCCTTTAGGCGTGAAACTCAAAGTAACGACTTCTATTCCTGAAGTTCAAAACTTTAAATTTTTATACGCTCTCCCTTTTTAGGATTTAGCATCATTGTTGCCGGATGTTAATATAATGTCTTTTGTTCAAAACTTTAAATTTTTATACGCTCTCCCTTTTTAGGATTTAGCATCATTGTTGCCGGATGTTAATATAATGTCTTTTAAGACATGAAAATCACGTTGTCTCGACGTATAAAGCGCGTGGTAAAAACGTGGTTTGAAAGTCATGAACTGACCAAGATACAACGTCATCTACGGACGTCGTTAGTACACAAATTTATGACGTTGTTTCGACGTATAAAGTACGTTATTACAACGCCGTGTAAATGTCATGGTCTGACCTCGCGATACAACGTAATCTACGGACGTCGTAATTACGTTAATTTGTGAACTCGTATTCGTGTTGTGATTTTCGGACGTTGATATAACGTCATAGTGACGTTGTTTCGACGTTCCCAACTTGACGTCTAAACAACGTCATAATGACGTTGCATTAACGTTCGGGAATAACGTTTTCACGACACGAATACGAGTTCACAGATTTACGTACTTACAACGTCCATATATTACGTTTGTATGACTTTATATAACTTTTAGACAACGTTGTAACAACGAGAAATTGTTAGCTGGGATCAAGGAGAATGAATCGGATGTTGCTAATATTGTTTTTGAGATATTGGCAAAGAAAGTGTCAACATTCTTTTGTTTTATATTGTTTTCAGCGATTGGCAAATAGACGAAATTAGATGGAATTTGAATAAAGGAAAAGAGTATTTCAGTGAGTCACCAAAATGTTTAAATGATGTAAGATTCACTCTAAGTGTTAAAATTATATAACGTGTTAAGAGAAATCCCCCTTTACCTTTTTTTGATTAAAAAATAAAAAAAAAAAATCAGACATGTATCTTGTTCTGTGGGAACATACTGATGATATGCTCAAATTTGAAATAAACGTACAGTAAAACAATGATATCCTACAAAGCACCAACTTTTAATACAGTATTTTAAATGTTGTTTTTGTAGATAGGTAATCTACCAAAATAGAACATGATCAAAGGGCTACTCAAGGACATCATCCCTTACCAATAGTTAAAGCGCATACATAATTTAATTGAATGCTGCTGAGTTATTGCTATTTAATGGTTTTGGACGCCCTTACATGTATTTGCAAGTAAATTGACGCTTACACTGTCGCACACATTTGAAAGTTAAGAGGCAATGCACGGCCATATTCCTTGTAAATGTTTACCTTTATTGTATCCGAGTTCCTCTACTTGGTATCATTTTCAATATGACGTAATCAATGTAATTCATGTTCTGGTAATTTTGTTACCGAAATATTTGAAGAATAACAAAAACAAAACAACAACCTTGGGTATGCTGAGTTTGCAGTCCTGTAGAATGATTTTATATAGTCGATAATATATTATCGAGTAGCGTTCATGGAGGCAGCCATTAGCAGACCACCCATTGTCAGATGGCTGGATGATTTTCAGCTGCACACACAAATGAATAGGAGAATTTTGATAATGAATTATGACATTTTGATAAACCACTTACGGCAAAATTCTGAGCACTGGGTGATTCTAAATTTCACATACAATGCACAAAACATTATTTGTAAAATCTTTGTCGAGAGATTTAAAAAGTTATCGAGAGAATTATCTGTAATATTGTTTTAAATTAGCACAAAATCTTGCCATTGAAAATTACATGAAGACCACCCGCAGAGCTTCAAGCCACATGCCAGACAACCTGGCGCCAACTGGAAATGGCTGCGCCCATGTGATGTAAGTCGATAATATATTATCGACTTTATAAAATCATTGTACATGACTGGTTTGTGGGCCTATTTTTTCCTAGATTCAATAGCTCATACATAAACAATCAAGAGACTAGTTGTAAGAATTCCAGAGAGCGTGTTTTTTGTTTGTTTGTTTTTAATCTTAACAATTAACACAGAAATGGGACAAAGGGGTGATAACAATTGCTGGTGAGAGGTTATCCTCAAACATGGAAACCAAAACCAAAACCCGTTACATTTATCGTTAATTTGTGGCAACCTGGACTCGTCAGAAAAGGGCAACTGATACTTCGTGATATTTTTCGGTCAATCAACCAGTAATCCACCTCAGTATTGATGCACACACGCATGGCATAGAACAAAACAACGCGTTGATATTGTTATTTAACCGGTTTTAATATTAATTAAAAATACAGTGCATGTGACTTATCATAAAAACAGATGAATCTGCCAACTCCGACAATTAATTCAAATTGATCAATTATTATAATGTTTGAAAAACTTGTGATAAATGATTATTTATAATCACGGTTTCAGAAACACAATTCTTTCACTAGTCTAGGCCCTACATGAAAAGAAAGAGTAAAGTATTTGATATTTTAAGAGAACCTTAACCTATTAAATATTTGGGAACACCGGAGCCTGTTGATAAGACAGTGTCGTCATAACATACGTCATGGCAGATGTACACCATAAAAACACGGCAGAGGCACACAACACAATCTAGGGATACCTTGGAATTTGATCTTGTAGAGGTTTCATTTACAGCTTGGCTACTGGTAATATCAAATCCATCATCAAATGATAAGTCTAAACGGGCAGTAAAGCCTCATGTGATTCACATTTAGCATAATTCTTTAATATGAAACAGATTTTTGAATAACTTATTTTATGTTAGTGGTAGACTAAGTATTGTTGGTCAAATCAACCCAAAAATAAAATCGATTTTCATTATCTAAATCGATATATTATTGAAAAATAACACTTTGATATTTTGCTTAAGTTCATTCTACAAATCATATACTTTGAAAACATGCTTGATTTATTGTTGTTAATGCGTTATGTATGTTTTACAAAAGCGTTGTTGTTTCAGCACTCTTTACAACATAACTCAAGAACCACAGGACCTACAAAAGTATATTAGGCAGGTCCATCCCAGGAAAACACTTATTCCTACCTGAACCATACCTGGCACACATGTTGCTTAGGTTAATAGGATTTGTAAAAAGCCCACGGGTCACATCGATTTTTCAATGATTTTTAACTTATACAGTGCAATGGAAGCCATTTTGAATACTTCAAGGTCAAGTGATGAGAGAATGACTGAAATTAATCTGTATATTTTGCTAATACATTTTAGACGGAAATGGTGGCGTTTACTTCACATAAAGATGTCAAAGCAATATATTTTCAATGATTTTTTACCTTTACAGTGCAAATGGCAGCCATTTTAAATATTTCAAGGTCAAGTGATGAGACATTAACTGAAATTAATCAGTTTGCATATTTTGCTTATATCTGGATACATTTTAGGTGAAATGGTGTCATTTGATTCACATAAAGATGGCAAAACATGTTATTTTAATGATTTTTTGTACATTGTGGTGATTTTAAGCGCCATCGTGGATTTAGGGAAACATCGAGGTGGCCCGTGGACTTTTTTTGATCCTGTTAACCCAAGCAACATATGTGCCAAGTATAGTTCCGATAGGAAAAAGTGTTAGTTTTTTCCTGGGATGGACCTGCCTATATCTGATCTATGATATTTGAATTCTTCTACACACTCGCTATGAAATGATCAATGCCAAAGCACGGCCATTCGCAAGATGCTGTGAACTACCAAATCGCAACAGTTTAAAATAGTTGCTAACCTTAATATTGTTTCATGGATAAACATATTTAACTCAATCAAAAAAGCAATATTTTACATTACGTAATAAAATAATAAGTAGAGAGATTGCGATTTCTAAACGTAGGTATCGGACGTACGTTGATCTATTCAAAACCACTCTCCTGTATCGAAGCGAGGTCACGTTTTGAAGATTTTCAACGGGCGAAATAAACGTAGATACATCGTTGAAAATGCACAAAATTTGTCCATTTCACAATATGTTAAAGAAAGTGAATGATAATGAACATACGAAGGAAAGCCTAATTACTATTATGATCCTTTTTGTTTGTAACAAATCATTATAATAAAGGTACAGCGTTGTGTTTAAAATCGACTAAATTTATACGCGATGTCCATACGCAGAGATTGCCCATTGAAATGTGTGTGATACTGTGCGTACAAAAAATGCGATTTCCCATTTTGGATTCAACGTAGTATAAAACGCAGATGTTACGTTAAAATATGCTGATTTTACCTTATGTCGAAGTTCATCCAACGCGCCCAATTTTCAGGACGAAAAAGTCTCATTTTGAAAGTAAAGTCATGATATATGGATGTAGTGATCTTTAATCTACCAAAATATATGTTTTTGGGCAACTATAATATTTGGGGAGCACAAAAATACAATTAAGTTTAAGCAGCATGTTAAGTCAAAATTTTAGTCAATCACTGTGCCCGCTATCGACCGAGAGTAGATTAGATCAGATTTATAGTCTTTATTCCAGCCGACTTGTTCTCCTTCATGACGAATGAGCACAATCCAGTTTGGAACAGAGACTGACAATATTTAAAGGTCTCATATGGAGGTTTTTTTCACCGACGGAAAATGAAAGAATTTGCTTCAGAAATCAATGATGAACAGACTGGAGTATGATTTATAATCATTTTTACTGTTTAAAATATCATTTTTTGCAATAAAATACATGCCCTTCTGAGCCCGACTTTTGAAACGATCGAGTCTACTGGCGCAGAGCCAACTTGACCCGTGACGTCATAATGGGTACTCGTCAGATCCAGGCGGCGGATGACATGATCGAGCCGGCAACTCGTGAAACCGCCCGGCCGTATGGCATTTTCCATATACTCGGTTAGTTTTGTGGGGTTCATTATCGAACCCCAACGGTTTTAGCTTGTATTTATATTATTTATCAACATAGGCCTATTTGTTTGTGATATTTCAAGCGTTTTAAAATTTCAAAATAATCCCATTCAATTACACGGTTGACGATGAAAATTTACTGAATTTAGGGACTGCACGTCATACACCACCTGGTCAGATCAGGGTCAGATCAACAATAAACAACAACACCGATCGCACGCGTTTTTGACAACAGAATGGGATAGCGCAAAATGTTAGCCCATGTCACAAAATGTATAATAAATTAGTATAATTATTTAGTAGTTTATTTGGGCATTTAAAAAAAATGGTCGGGGACTTTGTGTGTGCTTTATTTATGGAAATCTTTTCTGGTTTGTCAGACCGCCGCGCCGTCCAGGTCCGTCATCAGCCGGCGAGCGAGGCACACAGCTGACAGCGGGGCTGACAGTACACGGCGAAATGTCATGACTAGCTTGTAAATATGGCTTCAAGTGTCACTACTTCCGAAAATATTTTGAACATATTTTAATATCTATGTAAATTATTGTGTCGGGAACAAAATGTGGTATTAGGCCTACGTTCATTCTGAGAGTGAATATTTAGGACGACATTCAGGTTTTTCTCGTTTCATTTCACGTAATCATTTTGAATCTGTCCGTATTCACAGTGCATGCAGCGCAGCGCGAGTAGTGCTAGTGTCACGACTTGCGATGTGAATTTGACCGAGGAATTTGAACAGAATGTAAGTAATTGTATCATGAACAAATGATGTATTACGCACCTTCTGAGAGTGAATAATCGGGACGAAATACAGTTTATTCTCGCTTTGTTTACTCCTGGTGTTTACCATAATTTTACGGAAGTTATCTCGTGTTCAGGAATACAGAACACTTCGCCCACAATCTATTTCGCCACCATGCCATGCCGCCTCCACGCTATTTTGCCTACATGCCATCGGGGATTTTATAAAAGGGAGCTGTCATTTTCTTCAGAAGGGGGGTCATTTATTATAGGGGGGGGTCATATAATTTTTTAGACCTAATATAGGGGGATTAAAATTTTTTAACACCCAAAATAGGGGTCATAGAATTATTAAGGGCTGGTGATGGTGACGCGTGCATTTTTAAATAATTTAACAATCAAAATATGCACAATCTTTCGTTATATCATAATGCAAAATGTGTGTGTGCTCCGCTCACCTTCTTCAGACACGATCAATTTGAATCTATAGTTTTGGTGTGCTCCTTGCCTTTTTTCCAGCAATGAATAATTTGTCTTGAGTCTGCGGAAGGGGGGATCGTAAAAATTTCAACCCAAGATAGGGGAGTCGTAAACATTTTTTCCCCGCAATATAGGGTCATAAAAAATTAATCCGGTCACCTACATATTCATGACCCCCCTGCCGAAGAAAATGACATCCCCCCAAGGCCTAAAAAATAATATTGTTTAATTGGCGTAACCTGACCGACCCTAAAAAGGCCTGACCGTAGACTTTTTTTCCGATTTGTTTGCAAAAGAAAAGAAAAAAAAAAAGTTCCAAGGCCTTTATCATAAATACGCAATTTACAGATTTGCCTTAAAAGGGGGGGGGGGGGCAAACTGGATGGGGGGGTGGGCAAAAATATTTTGGGGGGAATGCCCTTCCCACCCCGTAGCGGGTGAAATGCAGATGAAATGGGTTATCTGTTACAAAAGTTATTGTACTTTGCATTAACTATGAATGAAGGGACATAATATTTCAAATTGCAACAATTGTGAATTGAATGTAATTTCTTATGTTAGGGGTAGGCCTATAATTTGAAACTAGTGAAATCGGACCAATTAAAAAAAGTTGACCTTCTTTTGTGTATGATTTATTATGTGACCTATTTGACGTTTTAACCCAAGAACTAAGAACCAGAGAAGAACACAATAATTGACTTGATTATTTCTAGCGATGAGAGTTAGAACCATTTTGAGTTTTAGTCCCATTCTGACCTTCGACCTTCTCTGGGAAGCATTTTATAGGGGAATATAAAAGAAGAATAGACCTAATTCTACTTTTATTATTGTAGGTGTAAGGTTGCCAAAAATATTGGTTCCATTTAACATGTTTAACATTGGTTCCATGTAGCCAATTAACACCCCAAACACTGAAATGGCGTATAGGCGACGTGGCGTGTAGGCATGATTGCGTGTAGGCGAAATGGGTTGGGGGTGAAATGTCCTTCAACACAGAAACCCGAGGTGCAAAAATCATTTTTCCTGCCGTGTGTTTTTAGGGGCTTTTTAAAACATTATGCCAATAAATTGTGACGTTGAGGATAGCTACAATAAAAAAGACAGCCTTGTACATGTATACAAATAATACAATAATAAACCAAATAGGCGAGCACTCAGAACAGAATGGAAATTAGAATGGCGATTGGACGTCCATGCAGTGCGCAGTAAGTTCGTATGTAGGCCTACAATAATAATTTCCCCGACCATTTTTCAACAGGATTTTCAAGGATTTTCAACCCTCATATTTCACAATTCGAAAAACCACAACCAATTTCCAAAGATTTTGAGAGTCAGTTTGGTATTTAATGTTATTATGAACTATGTATGATTGGCCTATTTGCTATCAAATAGACCTCAAATTAACCCTTCGCCGAGCCAGTACCGAGGCATGTGCCGAGGTTACCATGCCGCGGCTAGCACGGGTAAAGCAACAATGCATGCATAGCGCATAAGTTCATGCGTGTGCTTCCCATGACTCGAGCAAGAATAAAGCCAAGAAGGTCGTTGCTTTTGACACGTTTGACATTCGGTAAAATGATATTAAACTTGGCCTATAGGTTAAATACCACTAATTATGTATTACACGTGTTTCAATGGGAAAATGCCTAATTTCGGGTGGAATTTTCTCATATTCAGAACTCTCACAGTTCAATGCCACCAATATCAGGTGAAACTATATGATTTAGATGCCAAATGATCAAAAATTCAACATAGGTTGACCTGAGACTTTTCTTATTTTAACGCACTGAACCGTAAACACCTTAAAATGACAGTGCGCCCTCGAAGCTGAAAGTTACAATATGATAAGGCGACTATTTACTAAAAACCGAAGCCGTGCGTATGAATTTTGGTACTATTACATCATAAATGTCATATAATGAGAGAAAATGTACCATTTTGAAGCATGAAACTCTAAAAAGTACTTTTTTGGCTATATAACTTGATCAATTTCAGCGATTTTAATGCAGTCTTTTCGAATGCCATGAAAACAAATAGTTCCTCATCGTATTTCAATGTATCGCCCAGGCCTATTAGTGGTCTTTAACCTATATAAGCACAAAGGTGCTCCAATCTCGGGTAAAATGACATGAATGTAAACATTGACATTTGCAATACATGTTTTAACAAGAAAATTTCTGGAAAACAGCATGACGAGTAAAATATCAATGATTTTCGGACACCCTGTATGATGACTGTTTCGCTGTTTTTGCTTCAACCTAGGACTATATCTGGAGATTCGTATCTGTAGCCTGTCCTAGCACGATCAGATCAGATTAAGATTGATTTAGGGTTAGTGTTCCGATATAGGCTTGCTGTTTAGTGTTAGAATTGTTGATTAGGGTCAGGTTCGCATTAGGAATAGGGTTTTTATAGGGCTAGGCTCATGGATAGGGATAGAGATACGGCTAGGTCAGGGGATTAGATATGTGTTTAAAATAGAGTTATAGATCAAGTTAGGGTTCCGGCTTGAGTTAGGATAGAGTGAGGCCACACAGGATGCTGTAGAGGCCCATAGACAACGTGTACACAAAGACTAGGTTTTATTTTACACGTGACTATAGGCCTTACATGCGCCTTAAAAAATTAAGCAAAAATGCCTAGCCTAGGCCTATACTGTATTTACACGTATAGGCCTGTGTACGTTATTTAGGGCAAGGAAATCACCAACAAAATGTGCATGTGGGTCTAATTAACAAAGTGGCATGTCTATATGATCATCAACATTGATTTTTCATCATCATTAAGCTTTCTATATGTATACGCAGGGAAGCGAAGGTTGTTGAATTTAGAAGCCCTGAAATCACAGAAACCAGCCGTAAACCCAATACTAATGCCACAAGTCCCCCCCCCTCAACCCGTTACTACCTCAACCAATGTCAACGGGTTCTAAAAACATACCTTAGTAGTCGAAGAAGATGCACGTTTTCTTGCCAGGGCAAATACAGTTAAATATTGAGAAATGTAAGCAAAAATAGCCAGAAAAGTCTCCATGACGAATATCAGATCCATAGAATTCAGTGTTTCTATAGGTTAAATACCACTAATTATGTATTACACGTGTTTCAATGGGAAAATGCCTAATTTCGGGTGGAATTTTCTCATATTCAGAACTCTCACAGTTCAATGCCACCAATATCAGGTGAAACTATATGATTTAGATGCCAAATGATCAAAAAATTCAACATAGGTTGACCTGAGACTTTTCTTGTTTTAACGCACTGAACCGTAAACACCTTAAAATGACAGTGCGCCCTCGAAGCTGAAAGTTACAATATGATAAGGCGACTATTTACTAAAAACCGAAGCCGTGCGTATGAATTTTGGTACTATTACATCATAAATGTCATATAATGAGAGAGAATGTACCATTTTGAAGCATGAAACTCTAAAAAGTACTTTTTGGCTATATAACTTGATCAATTTCAGCGATTTTAATGCAGTCTTTTCGAATGCCATGAAAACAAATAGTTCCTCATCGTATTTCAATGTATCGCCCAGGCCTATTAGTGGTCTTTAACCTATAATCCTGCTATTTAAATGCAGCTATGCTTGTTTCGTAAAAAGTTCGATATTGCCTATAAATCTTCCATTCTTCCATTAAAAACATGTAATTTAGCTTACCTGTGCTCACGAGAAAAATAATACGCGATCATGCGGATGGTTGAATTCCCGTCGCTGGCCGGATTGATCTAGGCGGCTAGGCCTAAGCCTGGGCGCCTCCGTCTCATGCTCACCTTTGTTTTGAATTAAGTCATGCTTTGTTGTGATAATTACTACAAAAATATTTGATAAAATATAATATTAAAAATACTTCCAAAACTTGGCGAAGACTGCGTTGGATCATGGACATGATGCATAAATGCCTAGTAGGCACGAGAGATTAATCAGCCTTGGCGAAAAGCTGGAGCGAAAAACTGGATATGCACCGCGCAAGTTGTGGTTTATTTTGTTCAATATCTCAGAATTTATAAAGAGGAATTTTGGAAATGATACCATACCAGACAACATCACATGATGATGTAACGCGAAGATATAGGCTTACTGTTAAATGTTAAAATTGCGAATTTCCCTTGGCAATGACCATTGATTGAAATGGACAAAAATTGTAATTTGTTCATGACCTTCACCTTCAACCGGGCCTTCAACTCCCGTATTTCTTTAAAAACGCAGCGAGATGCCTATAGACTTTCAATTCAAGAATTGTAATCATTGTATAATATCTGTATTTACAATGGTATGTGATTCTGTGATTTTGTGACATGTTTTAAGAGATATTTAGGTTAAAAGCAGGAACATTCCCCGAAACATTCGTGTGTACGTGAGTGCACCACCGCGGCGTGTCGCGATAGGGACTACCCATTGTGACGTCATCGGGTCATTGCTCTGACATGTAAACAGAAAAAGTTTTCCACAAATGAACTGCGCGCTGATTCCAAAGACCCCAAAAGCTAGTTTTGATTTTCACATTTTTGCACCTTCCCGATGAGCTTTTTCAAAAATTCAAAAAGGAATATTATCCTTGATATTTGAACTTTAATATTTTCAACAAAAATAATATAAACTTATTTGCTCCATATGAGCCCTTTAACACCGCATTAACGTACGTAAAAAACGTTCCACGTGCTGCGTTTGGAACATCGCAATCCCTCTAGTAATAGAAAAAATACACTCCAAGCATTTTGATGAACAGGATTTTAAGATATGACCCTGTGACTCACAAGTTGTGAAAAATTATAAGTTTCCTTTTGAAGTCAGTTTAATATAAGTTAAAACTGATATGCAATCTCCTAATATCGTTCGTTCGTATGGTGAATTTAGAGTAGGTTAGGGCGAGGGGATGGCAGGAGCCATACTTTTGTCCAGTTTTAACCACTCTACTAAAAACTACAGTGCACTTTTAATTTTAGTCAAGGAAGTCAATACTCATATAAATATGGCCGCTTGCGATTCCTAAAGGACGATACTATAATTATTAAACTTTTGGGCATTTGCCCTATCCACCGACAAATCATGCACATGGGGTGAAAATGCTTTCATAGGTCACGCTCATATCCGTTACGCCTTAAGGCTACCAGTGATGTAGTTTTTTTAACAAGTACTTAATACAGATGTAACAACGCACACGATGTTAAAGTGACATTCTCATATTAAATGACAGATCTCTCTCTTAGCACATTTTGTTCATAATATAAAATTTATGAGCTTTAGGCTAGAGCGTCTAACTGATTTGCTTTCTCTACACAAGTGGGTGACTGTGTTTCACTTAATTCATCCTACAATTTCAGTTTACTCAAGAACCAGATTGATATTATGTTACTGTGTTTTATAACAACAACCTATTACTTTTGGGGTTGGAAGGTATCATTAATGGTTATATAATTGTTGCGTTATTATTTACGAGCCAATCAGTTTTCTTTTTCGCGCAAATTACGTAGTTGTATGTACCTTTATCAGTAATATGTTGTGTGTGGGTTTTTTTATAAAATATTTTTCTTTTTCGTCAACGGGGTTATCGGAGATCCGCTTTAAAGTGATTTAGTTCGCTATTAGGGAATCCGCCAGGGACCGGGATTATCAATAATCAATATCAAATCAGATCAGATCAAATCAAGTCAAATCATTAGTAGTGCAATACATTTCAGAAACTTGCACGTCCTGCATGTAACCATCTAAATACTTCAAATAAGTAAGTTCCCTTCGTCAAAGCTAATATTATTTGATTAAAACGGTATGAATTATTAAACAAATTATACCAACAGTACACTGCCTAATAATTTGAACCCGAAAAATGCCTTTATGCATGCATGATGGAATGGTCCAATTCAAAAGTTGTCTGTTGATGGAGTATGATCAGGCTTGTGGCTTTCACTGCCTGCAGATATGCATGTATAAAGTAATGTTATCCTCATCATGCGTGTAATAATAGAGCATACGCTTTGCCAACAAACTTCTTACATCTGAACTCCATTGAGCATATGTGGGATCAGCTGAAACAGATTGTGGATCGTAGACATGGCAAAGTAAATAAGCACGCCGATCTACTTCACTTATGTCGTCAAAACATATTTTCTTTCCATGAAAGTAATATATATATAGGCCCTAAATACGATGGTCGTTCAAAAAGTTCTACCTGCATCATCACATCTCTGTTACCAGGAAATTGACATTTCCCATGATTATTATTCAAAGCTACAATATGATGCTTACTGCACTTTTGGCTTCAGTTTTTAATCGTTCCTGACGCACCAAATCTGTATTCGCTTTAACCAACATATAAAAACAACCAAAAATCACATTTCCAATATCCTGACATGTAAGACAACAGAGATGTGATGATGAAGGTAGAACTTTTTGAACGACCCTCGTATATTAAAAAAACATAGTCATGAACATAAACAATATTATCAGATTATAGGGAAGGTGATCAAGAGGCTATAGAAAATGTACGATATGAAGTTTGAAAATACTTAATACTTTTACTTAATCTGTTACGGCAATTCCAGAAATCTTGTCTCTTAAACTCAGGATCAAATTGGCGATCAAACGAAGGGCATGTGTAAGAGCCTGTAAACAACTGCATCTTCCCTTGCCTGCATCTTTCCTCAACCTATGACATGTCATATTTAAAAATATAAATATGTACCTGCTGTACTCTTCCAGAAGTATGCTACACTGCTCACTCCAGTAAAAAATGGGCCATTTACACGGGAACTTAACCCCCTTGTCTTTGAAGTTTTCAGAGAACGCGATTTCGCCAACTGATTTTTTCTATGTCATGATCACACACAAAAGTATATACCAAGCTTGACATTTGGAACAAACAAATAGTTTAACCTAATTCAATCACCAATTTTCAACAACATTTTGGTGTCATTTAACTCAAACCAATTTAGATTTCCAATAATTGGTCTTTTAACAGTATAATACAAAATATAATTTTGCAGTAAATGAAGAAATGTGGAAATTATTGTTCTTAAATTGACATATTTCCATTTTCGTTCATAATTTAATGCTGACTATAGATTTTCGCGTTAACTTCGACTTCTAGAAGTTTGTGCTTCTGACAGGCATTTCGCAAAGTCTCTATTAATAGGCTAGAGAGTAATCACCCAGGTAATCACTACCCAAAACAAGAGTGGGATGCTATTCCACAGCATCGAGGTACAGCTGCTCTTCATCAACACTGCGATATCAATTAGATATCGAATAAAGTTATTCTCTAAAACCGAGTTTTCTCAGCAATCAAATATCGCAGTGAGAAAAATGTTGGTGCATTTGAAATACATTATCTTGTGTGTGTTTATTTCTCAACTGTCTGTCTCTTACTCTACAATTTGATTTTCACTCCAAATTGAACTACTTTTGCAAAAAAACGAGGTTTTTCGCCATCGTTGCGTCCACATTGCAGAGGCAATGCACTTGTTTATCATAATAGCCTGTTATATGCACTATTGCATATAGTCAGTTTGAGATCGGCAGTTTTCGTAAGCCCCTCCGTGGCGTAATCGACTAGCGCGCCGGACTCAAAATCGACTATTAAACCGACTATGATGCAAAATGATACTTATTTCAGTGGAATGCTACTGAAAGTTGGCAAGTTTGTGTGCTTCGAGTGTCAATAACATTAACCACTGAAGATAAAACAGGGTTACATTTCTGACTTTAAAATCCTGGACTGTATCTCTCTATTATGATATAACAATCTATCCGATACAAATGAAAACATGTTTTTCAAATACAATCAGTTCCTTTGGCCGCTGATGTGTGTTACTAAATATAGCACTCAATATGTCGCCTTACTCCCAAATTCCAGGCATCACTTTCCTACTTTTCAGCTGAAATGTATCAATCTTGGGGCAAATCTTATTAGTCTTATATTCGTACGCCGGATGTCTTAACGCATAGGCTATGTAAGTGTCTGTGTGTCGCTTTCATTAGATATTCCATTTTAGTGATTTGCCTTTCTCTGCTCTCTGTCTCCTTTTGTAAGTCCTTACTACAATTATCTCGCCCACTTTGTCTTTACAAAACCTTAAAACGCTTCCGATCTCGATCAATTTTAAAATACAGCTCATTTTACTTCAATATCGTAGGAAATTACTTCATCTAGAAAACTGTATATTTTGCAGACACGTTCACGATAACACATCTCTCTAATCCTTTAATCTGTCTTGTGCTTTATGCTTATCTGGCTTATTTAATTTTAAAAACAAATTTGATGATTCGTTTAAAAGCATATTGCTATAAGCTCCTATGACATATCCAAAACAGTAGGAATTGACAT
This sequence comes from Amphiura filiformis, assembly GCF_039555335.1. Lineage (NCBI taxonomy): Eukaryota > Metazoa > Echinodermata > Ophiuroidea > Amphilepidida > Amphiuridae > Amphiura > Amphiura filiformis. The sequence continues at coordinate 13,160,554 of NC_092642.1, read as the reverse complement.
CGACAGGCTGCTAAATCAAAACGTCCACATGCTCCATGAAAAACGTTTATTCTTACATTGGTGCATTTATTCAATATTATTGTTTACACTATTTGACATAAAGTGCGAATTAGACGACGGTAAACTGGTAAGACTACCATGTTAGCAGACTTGCTTTGTTACATACACGTATCGAAATCAATATAATGTACAATATAATGTCTGGTATTTTGGAATACTTTTCAATACGTTTTAAATACTCTGCTTTTTTCTTGCTTGTTTTCTTTTTCCTTTTGGCAAGGACATCCGGATATTTTGATAGTGACCCAAGTATCAAGAGTACTGGTACACAAGGGATAAGTTAAACATGTTTCCTAATGGTTACTCGTACGGTGATTTCCTTTCCGTGTATTCCAGCAAACCAAACGGTGTGTTTCTCAGTCAAACTCAACATGGATAGCCTGTTCCCCATTGCCCAAGTTAGAGTGACCCATCCGACACCACGTGGAGGTTTTGGTTGAGTTGCCCACGAACATTCACTGTGTTCTGCGGACCTTGTCGGACTCTAGCAGTGTTCTAAGTGAGGACGGCTCTATATACGCTTGTCAAGCCCTAGCTAGTATGACATGACTTTCACGAAGGAGGTAGGGTTGAGTGACCGCTTATAGGTTTTATTAAGCACCATTGTGTATTATATAGATCCCAGTCTACCTAATCATGAATCTTCCGTGGCCAAGTGGTTAAGGCGCTTGACTCGTTAAGCTAGCAGAGGTCCTAGGTTCAATTCTCGGACAGGATCACGTTTCGTTTTTCCTCCTTTAATCATGGCTCGACGGCGAAACTGATCAAATTTCATCATTGAAAGCCATACATAGCTACCAAACGAATACGCATCTTTTCCTTTCTTGAATGTTCGGGAAATTTTATAATTGATGTGTAAGTTGGGTATTACCGAGGGTTATGTTAATGGTTAAGGTTAGGATTATGATTAATTCAAGGTTAGGGTCTACAGTCCTATTTATAAATAGCTATTTAAATATCACCATGGGGTACATGGGCGCAGCCATTACACAACATCGTATCACCAAAGAGTATCTAGATAAGCATTCACTCCATACAAATGAATAGGAAAACAAGATGTCGGTATTCATAGATTTTCACAAAAATGATTTGTGCCAAAAAAACTGAAGATTGAGAGATCCTGTAACTTATTATGTTATGAGAAACTGATTTTAGAGAAAGGTTACCGAAAGCATTTTAAAATTTACAGAGCGCCATTCATTTTATAATGGTTTTTATTCGGTAAAACACACCAAATTTTGAGCGACTAGTTGCTGAAGTCAACTGCCTTACCATTGAAAAGTACAGGAAGACCACCCACTGTGCTAGAGGTCAACTCTCCAGACATACTGACGCCCAGCCATAATGGCAACCTCCATGTCTCTCTATCAAGAATTGATATATTGCTATTTATAAATAGTGAATACAGGACTGGTCTACTAGGGTTAGAGTTGATTGTAACTGGCAGTTACCAATTCTTTCTTTTCAAGTTTTCAACCAAATTTGCGCGATTTAAAAATAGGACGGATCGGGGCTGTAGGACGGATCAGAGCATTCTTTCTCATTGTTGCCATTGCACGGACCTGAATTTGCGTATTACTGCGTGACGCGCGCGCATCTATGAAGCACTTGTTTTGTCAACTACGGGTGAACAATTAAGTGCCGCCAATGATGAATTTTTATTTTAGATTTGATTTTGGTAATTTTTAATACCATAAGGGGGCTGGCATTTTCTTCGGAAGTGGGGGTCCCAAATATGTCGGTGACCGGAGTCAATTTTTTATGACCCCCTATCGCGGGCAAAAATTTTTTACGACCCCCCCTATCGCGGGTCGAAAAATTGTATGACCCCCTCCCCCTTCCAACTACACAGACTCAAGACAAATTATTCATTGCCGGAACTAAGGCGCGGAGCGCGTCAAAACTTAAAAGTGAAGAAAGTGTGTGGAGCGCGGTACAATTTTTATTTGTAAGTGTAAAGAAGGCGCGCGGAGCGTGTAAAAATTGTGCATAGATTGTACGCACATTTCGACTGCGAAGTTAAGGAATGCGCGCGCAGCGCGCGAAAATTTTAAGTCACCAGCCCTTAATAATTCTATAACCCCCCCTATTTTGGGTGTTAAAAAAATTATAACCCCCCCTATTTTTGGTCTGAAAATTCTATGCCCCCCCCAGTATTTTTGGGACCCCCCCTTCCGAAGAAAATGCCAGCCCCCTAATAATAAAATAGCTTTTTAACATCGATGGATTTAAGATGCACTTCCCCTTTAGGGTCGTGCATTGTTTTGGTAAACAAGTGCATTCACTGTGATCTATATAATACACAATGGTGCTTAATAATTGTTTAGCTTTGATAAATCGGTTGTGACTTGAAAGCTGTTGAATTTTATTGCATAGTACAACCACTATGGTAACTTAACACATAATGTGATTTTAATTTGATTATAGACTGCGCCTCTCCCGTACACAGACAATCTATGTGACTAAAAAAGTCCTTCACATTCCATCAATATAAAAGGGGGCTCATTTGCACGGTACTGCACAGATGTATATAGAACACGATATGTCGACACATGTCTGATGCCGTATTTGCTATTCAAATGTGTCAATATTGGGTAAAATAGATTCGTCTTATCCAAACGCCGGATGTTTTAACCAAAAGGTAGTCGAAGTTTCTTTATGTCGCTTTTATTAGCTATATCGTTGTGGGTTTTGTATGTGTGATGCTCGTCTTTACTCCAATTTCTTTTTCTTCTTACTTAAGTATTGTTATCATGTCAACCTTCTCTTTTTATATTCCCAAAGTTAACGGTGGCAGTTTCAATCAATCACAATCCAGAGCTTACATTAGATTTCTTATTGAAGGAATTAAACCTCTCTTTTCCTTAAAAATTATCGATTTACAGGCACGTTCAGAATAACATGCCTCCCTAATTTTGAATTATTCTGGTTTACACTTCTCTCGTTTACCAGACTCAATAAACTGCTTATAATCGTTTTAATGATGTATAGTCTATTGTTGGAGGTAACAGACAATCTATTCTGGGTCAACTTAAAGAGCCATTTCCTATCTATATAAAGGGGGATGTGTTGAAGCGCTTCCTGATACATAATTAATTTAGGTCTACAATCCTTTTAATGATATACATTTTCCGAATCATGCGGCGTATTTACAGAATGGCTATAAATAAAAACCACACTTATTGATGATGATTGTAACTGTAAAAGATATACTAATGTTCATGACAGTTAGGAGTCGTTTGTCATCTACCTTCCCGTGCAGAGGATTGACACTGAATCCAAAATGTCACCTGTTTGCTTCTAGCATTGTCTAGCCTTTGTAGAACATGGGCCTTTTTCCGACTTCATTATTATTCCAAAGTATATAAAACGATTCATTTTTGGATATGAAATGAATTGTATTTTATCAGGTTCAAGTGAAAGAATACATCTTTTAGTGTAGTGTTTATAAAATATCAAAATATCTCATATGAAGATTGTGTCTCCTCTTTTTCTGTAAGTATGAACCGCGCCTATAAATGAAGTCAAATTTTTATCATCACTGTTGCTTTATTATAATTCCTTACAAACAAAATCATGAAAATGGATCATGTTAATAAGTTGCACTTTTGTGTGTTCAATATCCTTGAATGTCTTTTATATATTTTAAATTGCGAAGCAAATCCTGTGCAATTTCTACGGCTATTGGAAATCGCAACCTCTTTATTAAGTAAACAATGTTGTACAATGGGGTTACCGATACCGTCAACTGATTCCAAAATTGTTATTACTCCTGACATTCTACCAACATACTTAGTTTAAATTACAGAAAGTGGATTTTTCAATTCTATCACCACCTACATTTTTTCTTGTTGTGCACAATGTAGTGAATTAAGCTATTCTTAGGTTGCTGCTAATCAATGATGAACATGTTTTGTTCCCTCAATCCTTTGTATATCCCGCAGGCTGCAAGCGGGTCCATAAGTCAATGGATTAAGGCATGTCCAATTTATTTGTATAAAGCCCTGAAGAGACATGATGTTGTTCCTGTCAAAAAAATCCAGATAACACATACAATATTAATATTGATTTCTGGTCTTGAAATTGGGTCAGCATTCTATGTTCTATGTTTGACTTTGGACTCTAGAGCTGGGTTATACGTACATGCATATCAACTTTAAAACCACTGGACGTTGTACTTCTTTCAATAATATTAGAATAGAAATTGCAGATGGTGAACATTTTACATTGGCTCCCAGGGATGTCGATATAAGAAACCAGCTTTGGAACACCAATCGGCTATATTATTATTCGTGCTCAGTACATTTTCTTAAAAGCGTAAAATTATTCTATTTTGTTAAGAATTCAGAGTCAAATAAAGGTAAATATACTGATAATACTTGCAATGTTATTTCGTTTTTGTTTTTCAAATTTTAGTCTAAATCAAGACAGCATAAAGCCGAATAGCTGTTAAACCGCGTTTTTGATGGATATATCGATTGTTTCAGAACATGTAAGTATTGCAAATAATTCGTGTACATTCACTTCTATATACATTTCAAACGAGTGCTCACGGATGTTCTAAATTTTTAGAAGGACCAAGGGAATGGTACCAAGATTTTCAAACGCCGTTTACTCAGAAGAGTAATTTTGCGTATTCGGCACTCTGCCGTATTCATAACGATATCGGCGCAAATCGATGCATAATGCGCTTATAAAGTTAAAAGCTTTTATTTTATTTTATTTTTTTATTTAGGCGTTCATACATACCAGAACATTTTGTGATTCTTATTTCATCAAAATAATAATAAAAAATTACAAGTAACATTATTAAAAAACATGATTTTAGAATGATTTAGAATATGCCTCCGCTTTCATCCTCGAGTGTTCCTCAAGGGTCAATACTTGGAACGTTTTCTTTATGTTTGAATAGCACCTGACATTAAATTATATTCGAAAGTAATTCGTTTTGCCTCGATTTAGCCACATGGTTTACGTTTTCTAAAAAGGAGGTCAAATGTAATGGCTTGTGCTAGGGTGTAACCAAAATAAACATGGGCTATAAAACAAAATATCGGCACAAATCGATGCATAATGCCCTTATTATCAAGTTAAAAGCTTTTTTTTTTTTTTTTGATTTAGGCGTTCATACATACCAGAACATTTTGTGATTCTTATTTCATCAAAATAACAATAAAAAATTACAAGTAACATTATTAAAAACATGATTTTCTTACATTTTTCCTTGCCGGCGATCACACATCCGGGACACCGGTTTATGCCCGGCTCTCGACCAATCACGCGCGCTGTTACATAGCGTGTATGTATGACATCCTCGAGAGTTCCTCAAGGGTCAATACTTGGAACGTTTTCTTTATGTTTGAATAACACCTGACATTAAATTATATTCGAAAGTAATTCGTTTTGCCTCGATTTAGCCACATGGTTTACGTTTTCTAAAAAGGAGGTCAAATTTAATGGCTTGTGCTAGGGTGACCCAAAATAAACATGGGCTATAAAACAAAAAAAATGTATGTCACTAACAATAACAAGCATTTTCCCTATTAATTAAGACCAACTGGATGATGAAACAATTATTATAAGGCTATAGGAACGACAGTGATATATTATATACTCCACGTGTTATGGTATAGAATCTTGCTATTAAAGAAAAAAGAGAACAGAGCCCCCTCCAGAGCAGAGCGGCGACACCATTGAGGCGAACATTTGCTTAAAATCCCGGAGGAGGTTCTTCCTGGTTGAAGGTATACGGGGATGTGCCACGGTTTTGGGGTGCCTTTTCATCGATTTGGTATATCGATGGGTGGGTTTTTAGTGGAGACCAATGCGCCAAATTGGGCGCATTTTGGCAAAGTTGCCCTTAAAGCGCCCAATTATGGCAAATTTGGGTGCTTTTTCTTGAAAATTGGTATACTGATGGGTAGCAAAAACAGCAAAAAGTAGATATACAGAGAAAGTCAGCATCCGAAAGTCTGCGTGGCACACCCCCGTACAAAAATTTTCGAAGACCCCCCGGGCCTAAAATAAGGCAATCTTGCATTTTCTCTACGAAAAAAAGCCAAATATAATTCCCTATAGATGCCCCCATAATGAGGTCGATGCTGCACCTGTAACAGATGTTTCTCTTCTCAACATTTCCAAACATGCGGGTTGTTTATTTCTGGTCATTTTCATATCGATCAAGTCTATCAGTTGCAGGATAAAGCCATTTCGTTGCTTTGGATCACATTTTGGCCTGAATGATTCGTCTTACATAACATAGTGAAGTGGTTTCAAACTTTCATCGATACCTTACCGACACTACAACACAGATATCTCGTCGTTTTAAAATATGAATTATAAACTACTTCGATCCTATGATGTAGTTTTAAAACAGCCAAGCTGTTACATCTTTATATTGGACATATGTGATGCGATCAAGCAAAATCAGTCGGAACTCGGCAATAATAAATTTTCAGTTTCCTATAGGATTGTAAAAAGTATTTATAAAGCTGGATTTTGCAGAAAATCCCATTGAAATTGAACAACCAGTTCCAAAGATATGAGCAATTAAAGAGTTTCCAAAACAATAGGAAACAAAAGGAAAAATTTCCTTTGTTTGGCTATATCTCAAAATCAATATTTCCGAGTTCCGACTGATTTGGCTTGATCGCATCACATATAGACCAGTCAATTTGGCGTTTGAGACAGGCAAAATTGTAACACCAATGTTTTTGCTTAGTTGTGACTTTAAAAATGACACAAGGGATATATAATTGTATTCATTTTATTATTAGAATTTAGAAAAAGCATAATTTGACATATCCTCTATGTACAGTTCATGAGTTATAGTCATAAAGGTCAAATGTCAAATTTCGGTCTCCTCTTTTGCCCAGGGGTAAAAAATCAAAAAAACTTATTTTGATGAAAGTGGTCTAAAATAGTTCCGTTTGGATCAACATTTAAAACAAGGAATAGTTTGCTATAAATTATTTCCTGCTATAAAACTATAGCCTTTCTCATAATAATGCAATTTAAGTGTATAGCTAGAGGAAAATATTAAACTATATTTATTTTTTTATTTATAACAATTCGGTCAGAGACCAGGCGAGAACCCAATAGTGCCTATGCACTAAATTAAAGGGTGGCCTAATTACACCAAACACAAAATAAAAGGGACAGACAAAAATGGATGAGAAAAAATAAATCAAGACAAAACAAATGAGGTGGAGAAGGAGATGGCTAGCACACCTGGTCATTAATGGCAGATTTTAAGGCAGCCAGGGATGGAGATTTGACTACAGTGTCAGGAAGGTAATTCCATTGGGTAGGTGCATATGGGAAAAAAGATTTTTGAGACAGGGAGAGACGGGAAAACGGAATAACAAGGGCGCAGCTGTTGAGATTGCGAAGGCCAGGGCGCGTGTGCAGTTTAAATGGGTTTGGCGAAGAGCATAGCTTGTGAAGGATTTTGTACAAGTGGCAGAGTGTGGCCAGATCGCGACGTTTGGAGAGGAGGGGGAGGCCTACTTTTGAAAGTAGATCCTCATGGGAAAGCTTCCATTCCTGCAAGATCACACGGAAGGCAAAGCGCTGGGTGGATTCTAACCGGTTTGTGAGCGTCTGGTTTAAAGGGTGGTATGTGATTGAGCCATATTCAAGGATTGGACGAACAAGAGCCAGATATAGAGAACGGCGGATATGGAGTGGGGCATTGTGGAAAGATCTGTGAAGGAAGCCTATTGTTCTACGAGCTTTCTTGCAAATGCTATCAACATGACCTTTCCATGAAAGAGTGTTACTAATCCAAATGCCCAGGAATTTGACAGAGCAAACTCTTTCAATGGGCTGTTGATTCATATAGAGCTGCATCTGTGGGTAAGGTTCTTTTTTTGTTGATATTATCATGGTCTTGGTTTTGCTGGCATTGGCTGAGAGATGGTTGGAACGGAACCAGTTATGGATAGCATTAATGTCCTCTTGGAAGCCTGTCAAATCAGAATTGCAAGTAAGAGGCTTATAAAGTGTGGTGTCATCTGCATAGAGCACCAAGGCACTGTCCTGGGAGAAATTAGAAAGGCAAAGATCGTTAGCATAGATAAGAAAAAGAAGAGGGCCCAGGACAGAGCCTTGGGGTACTCCAGAGATGACAGGGGGCGGATCAGAAGTGACGCCATGAACCGCTATTACCTGCGTTCTGTTGGAAAGATACGAACGTAACCAGGACATGAGTGGACCAGTGATGCCAACAGATCTTAGTTTTAGCAGCAAAGGACCATGGGGTACTCTGTCGAAAGCCTTTGTAAGATCGAAGAGGGCCACAGCAACATCGTGCCGGTTCTCCAGAGCATTATACCAGTCATGAAGGGCTGTTGTTAAGGCATGATGTTATAGATGTTTTGCTGTCTGCCCGGTCTTAGAATATGCCTCCGCTTTCATCCTCGAGAGTTCCTCAAGGGTCAATACTTGGAACGTTTTCTTTATGTTTGAATAACACCTGACATTAAATTATATTCGAAAGTAATTCGTTTTGCCTCGATTTAGCCACATGGTTTACGTTTTCTAAAAAGGAGGTCAAATTTAATGGCTTGTGCTAGGGTGACCCAAAATAAACATGGGCTATAAAACAAACAAAAATGTATGTCACTAACAATAACAAGCATTTTCCCTATTGATTAAGACCAACTGGATGATGAAACAATTATTATAAGGCTATAGGAACGACAGTGATATATTATATACTCCACGTGGTATGGTATAGAATCTTGCTATTAAAGAAAAAAGAGAACAGAGCCCCCTCCAGGGCAGAGCGGCGACACCATTGAGGCGAACATTTGCTTAAAATCCCGGAGGAGGTTCTTCCTGGTTGAAGGTATACGGGGATGTGCCACGGTTTTGGGGTGCCTTTTCAGCGATTTGGTATATCGATGGGTGGGTTTTTAGTGGAGACCAATGCGCCAAATTGGGCGCATTTTGGCAAAGTTGCCCTTTAAGCGCCCAATTATGGCAAATTTGGGTGCTTTGGTCTTGGTTTTGCTGGCATTGGCTGAGAGATGGTTGGAACGGAACCAGTTATGGATAGCATTAATGTCCTCTTGGAAGCCTGTCAAATCAGAATTGAAAGTAAGAGGCTTATAAAGTGTGGTGTCATCTGCATAGAGCACCAATGCACTGTCCTGGGAGAAATTAGAAAGGCAAAGATCGTTAGCATAGATAAGAAAAAGAAGAGGGCCCAGGACAGAGCCTTGGGGTACTCCAGAGATGACAGGGGCCGGATCAGAAGTGACGCCATGAACCGCTATTACCTGCGTTCTGTTGGAAAGATACGAACGTAACCAGGACATGAGTGGACCAGTGATGCCAACAGATCTTAGTTTTAGCAGCAAAGGACCATGGGGTACTATGTCGAAAGCCTTTGTAAGATCGAAGAGGGCCACAGCAACATCGTGCCGGTTCTCCAGAGCATTATACCAGTCATGAAGGGCTGTTGTTAAGGCATCAGAAGTTGAGGAATTGGGGAGAAAACTAAATTGCTGGGGAGTGAGAATGTTGTTCTGATTGAGATGTTGTAGGATGTGCTGGTGAATGACTCTTTCCATGAGTTTACTGACGATCGGTTGAAGCGATATAGGACGGTAGTTGGAGGCAGACTGGCGGTCACCAGATTTAAAGATCGGAATCACACGGGAAAGCTTCCACGCGCTGGGGACACAACCAGTATGAATGGATAGATTGAACAGTTGAGCAAGGAGAGGAGAGACAGAAAAGGCTGTGTTCTTCAGCATCACACTGGTGATCCCATCTACACCGGCGGCAGAGTTGTTTTTCAGTTTGCGGATAAGCTTATGGATTTCACCAGTGTAGCAGCTGAAATGAGAAATAGAAGAAACTGTATCATAGTTAGAAATAAAAGAATCAGACACTTCATCTTGGTTGAAACATTCAGAGAAGAAGCAACTAAAGACATTGGCAATGTCACATGGGGTGTTGGCAGTGACATCTTTGTAGTGGATACTGTCCGGAATGGAAGACTGAGAGGACTTGGATTTAACATAACCCCAGAAGCGTTTGCCAGGAGAGTTGTTATCAAGCAGGTTGGAAAAATAATCTTGTTTGGCATACTTAAGCTGATTAGAAAGTTTGTTTCTAACCTCTTTATACTTCTTATAATCATTTGTCTTCTTGGACTTTTTCCACTGATTGAACAATCTGTGCTTCTTTCTAATGAGTTTACGAAGCTCTGAATTCAGCCACGGAGAGTCATTGGTCTTACATTTAACAGACTTTTGAGGAATATAAGTACACATGGTCTGCATAAAGGCTCCATGGAAACTTGTCCAAGCTTGGTCAACATCATCATATTCATTGAATTGAAAATTAAGCAGCTCCTATTAGCTGCCTCCCAATCTGCTTTGCTGTATTGCCAGATTGGTCGACTAACAGCCTTGGTTGGAGTAGGCTGAAGGTTAATAGAACACTGAATGACAGTATGGTGACAAGCACCAAGGGGAGACAAGTGAGTAATATTGCTGATCAAGTTAGCATCATTAGTATAAATATGGTCAAGAAGAGATTCAGAGGTTGGACCAAAGAATGTTGGCTGGGATATATGCTGTTTCAAACCATAGCTATGCTGGAGATCAGATAACTCATCAAACAGATAATGGGATGAGTCAAACAGGTTAACGTTAAAGTCCCCAAAGACAATTAATTTAGAGTCCATAGGGCTAGAGCGGAGAGCTTGTGCAATACTGGAACTAAGTTGAGGAAGTGTGTTAGTGTTCCGATATGGGGGGCGATAGTACAAGCATATCATCAGATTACATTTGGCAAACTTGCATTCAACCCAAACACTTTCACAATCAGGAGTGGAAAGATTATTACAAATCCTAGGCTTAAGGGAGTTGTGGATAAACATACATACGCCACCACCACGGGTAGCACGGTCATTTCTAAGCATACAATATTCATTACTTATACAGAGTTCAGAGTCAGTAATATTTTCATTGAGCCAAGATTCAGTAATGCCTATAATGGCAGGTTTAGAGTTCATAGTGTTTATCAAGCAATTTAGTTCATCAATTTTGTTAACAATACTTCCTGCATTCAGCAGAAGCAAAGATTGATCATATTGATCACTGAAAGAACTAATGGTTGCACTTGAGCTAGAGTCAGTAGTATTTATGGATGCATTATTTGATGTCATAGAGTCATCAGCATATGGTAACAGTTTTGCAGTACATGGAGAACACATACTACTAGGAACCGGAAGATTCTGTTGACGAATTAGGTGAAGAGGTAGCATGGAACACTTCAGATGCAGAGGTTCTTGACAGGAAGAGCATGTGGATCTGCGATGGTCCCGACGAATCGATCTTTCACAATTTACGCAGGTAGCAGGCTTACTTGATGGGCCAGGGTTGGGTTGGATATCACCACTGACCAGGATCTGTCTAGTAGATGTTGAATTTGGGTAAAAATAAATAAATAAATAAATAAAGACAGGTCTTGAAAAGTGACGATGATGGGTTGATACATGTTATTAAACAAAGAAGGCAATGGATATATGCCATTGCTAGTAGTACTTGTACTACTGTATACAGTCAGTACCAACAGCAGGCAATAAGTAATCAATGAGCGTGTTTATAGTGGTGTACGGTATTTATACGGTATCCTTATACGCATATCGGATTAGGACGGAATGTGACTTATCCGTTATCTCGGCTGTTTATAGTGGCAACCAATAGCGCTATTCTGAATCCGAGGTGGTTGAACTCAGTGTGTTCGAGGTCACCGCAATGCAATGTGGGAGCCACAAATATGGTGCAAATTTCAAATAGTTTGCCGTCGAAACGATACCGGCCTATTTTATAACATTATTGCTACAGTACCGTACCATATTTGTAGGTGATGTGTTATTATAGTGACAAATTTGATCTCGGAGAGTTATATAACCCTGCTCCACTTCCTTGAATAACGGTATCGTTAATCCCTGTCTGTTTATAGTGGCCGTATACGGAATGCATATACTGCAATATCCGTCGATATCGAAGGATATCAGTTCCGTATAATATGTACGGCAAATAGCGCTATTGGTCTGTTTATAGTGGCGACCAATACCGTATAAGATGTACTTATACGCTAAATACCGGATAATCTGGCTCACTATAAACACGCTCATTGTTGACACTTGAAGTGATACTTCAAAGTACTAAAGTCAGTGTACTCCTATTATATGAAACTAGTCAAGTGGATATTGATCAGGGGTCACACAGGTATATCCATCCCAATCAATAAGTAGACTAGTGGTATAGCACATTGTGGAGTGCATGTAGAATACCATAACACAAAATCAGTTTTGATGATGAAAAGTTGATATCAAAGTTAGTGAAGAAACAAATGATGATACACACCAGAAAGCATACCAAAAAGTGCATACTATTAAATGCATACACGTAAACTTTAACAAGTAGGATCCTTGCTATTTTGGAGTGGAGCAGGTAATATCACGGGGGTGATACTAAATTCACGGTTATTCTATTAAGCACGCAAACCTATGACAAATCCCGCTGGTTTGCTTGGTAGAAAATGAGTCCAGTTATCGATCGGTTATGAATATTTATGTTCGTCCCCTTGATCATGTTAATTACGGTTGACAAATAAAGCCGCCATTCAGTTTTGCGAACTTTGTATGTTCAATGCGAGTACCAAGCTTGAAAGTGCGCCCTCTTTAAGAGCTGAGACCACTGACCTCCACTGACCTCGTTTGTTTTTGTTTCCTCGTGTGATGATAAATATCATTCAATCTATAGTTATCGGACGTACACGTTGTATTACCGCCCTAAGCAGTTTGTTTTTAAAAACAAGTAAATAATCATTACTCGCCGTTCTATTTGATCTTGTGCATTTCCCAAATCACGTAATAAATTGAAACGCCCTCAATTGAGCTGAGGCCACTGATTTTATAATCCCCCGAGTGTTTTGAATTTGGATTTATACACTACAGCGTGTAAGCCGGTTAGTAATATTAATGAAGTGACACACTGATGCACGGCGTTAATATAGCACTTGTACATTGCACTGATGTCACTTTCTGAATTACGTGTAGGCCTACTCATAGTATTTAAAATCTAACGGCCTACTAGAAGAGTTTAAGTCTATCAAAAGAATGATTGAATGATTTTGGAGATTATCCCCGTAGATTGTCAAGGGCTGTGTAATAATTCTGAGCCGGGGGAGGAGAAGGGGGATTTTTGCACATCATGTTCATGGTAGGAGTATGCCTATTAAATAAAACGCTCTAAAAAGGCTTAGGATAACAGTACGCGTCCGGAAACGCTCAAATATGCAAATTGTCTTTTGAACAAAACGGGGAACGTTACAAAACCAAATTCTTCGCCTGTTTAATAGGCCTATGGTCAATAATGAGTAAAAAATCGGTTTTGTTCAAAAAAAAAAAAGTTTCTTACTGTAAGCCTATAGGAGGGCCTATTAATTTAAGGTTTGCGGGATCGGATCCCAATAATTTGGATGTGCAACGAGGGGTGGGGTGTCACAATTTTATTTGCAGATAAGCGATTTTTGGCAGGCCGGTGGGGGGCATTTTTGACACGCCGTTTGGAAATTTTATCCCCGGGGACCCATAATGAAAAAATGTAATGTAAAATTTCCGAACGGCCCGCCAAAAATCGCTCCCCCCTCTCAGCCTGCCAAAAATCGCTTGCACCCCCCTCTCGGTCCGCCAAAAATTCTTAGCCCCCCCCCCTTGCACATCCCAACTTTTTGGGATCCCAATTTGCGGGTATCATGCGGTATGAGCGCAGCGAGCAGGAAAATTTGCATATTAAAGCGTTTCCGTACCGTCATGACCGTACTGTTTTCCGAAGCCTTTTTAGAGCGTTTTATTTAAAACGCACCCCATGGATGTGTGCCAAAAATCGCTTCCCCCCCTTCTCGGCTGGCCAAAAATTGCTTGTCCCCCCTCCTTGCGGCTCGCCAAAAATTCTTGCCCCCGCCCCCAATTTTACCCTCCCCAGGGCTCATAATTATTGCACAGCCCCTAATGATTTCAAAAGAGAAATAGGCCTACAACAATTTTATGAAAACAAAACAAATATACAGATAGAATCAGCCCTAAACGAAATGGGACATCTATTGCATTGACTTTTCTTGCACAACTTTTATTTATTTATCTAATAATTAATTAGTTAATGAATGAATGAATGTATGAATTAATTACTTAATTAATTTATTTATTTATTTATTTATTAATTAATTAATTAATTAATTAATTAATTAATTAATTAATTAATTAATTAATTAATTAATTAATTTATTTATTTATTTATTTATTTATTTATTTATTTATTTATTTATTTATTTATTTGCTTGTTTATTTATTTATTTAATTTAGGCCTATTGAAGTAACTCAGCTCTTAAACATTTCACGTACTCACTTGCAACGGCTCAACGAATTAATCAATAAATCAATTCTTCAAGTTATCAATCAATCAAACAATAACAATATTAATAATTATATAATATTCAATTTCGATCAATAGACTTATCAAACCACCAAACAATGAAACAATGAACTGATCGACCAATCAAGTTGTCGATTAATTTTAATTTTATGACTTGTGATGACGTGAGACTAAATGACTGACAGATTGACTGATTGATATGTTGATGTTTGGATTGATTGAATGATGAATTGATTGATTGATTGATGATTGATTGGGGGAATAAAGTGTGAAGGTATAACAGGTAAATGAATGAATGCAAGAGTGATTGAGAGGAGGGAGTTGATTGGTTGAAATAAAAATAAAATAAATGAGAGAAATAAATTGCCATTTTGAAGTTAAAGTGAGACAGGTGTCAAGAGAAATCCAAAAATCATCATTATATAAATGTGTTTTTCATTATTAGACACATTAACAAAATGCACTTTTGATAATACATTAAAGAAAATTTTAAAAGTTATGCAAATCGGATAAAAAGATTTAAAAACAACGTTTTTTTTTTAATTTTCAAACGCGTTTTTTACACATTTCATTTTTTCACCATATTTCGACCTGAGATAAAATGAAGCTCCAAAAGTATACCCACCATAATAGGCCTTAAAACTTTGCATATATTGTCTTTAGACTATTTTCTACTGCATGCACCTACAATCAAATTGATCTATCTGGGACATTTATAAAAATATTTGGTCAAATTTACCAAATTTAAATAATTTAAATAATATTGTTCATAATATAATTAATTTTGTCATCAGAATGAGATTAATTTTAAGTGAGTCAGTGATGAAGTGAGTATAAATGTTAGTGATTAAATAATAAATAAATAAATAAATAAATAAATAAATAAATAGATAAATAAATAATGATAAATAAATAAATTAATAAATAAATAAATTAATTAATTAATTAATTAATAATAAATAAATTATAAATTATAGTATAGACAAGTTATTGTAATATATTTTTTTTCCAATAGAGGCGTAACATTCTGTTTCAAAATATTTATTTAAATTTATTTGATTATTTTCTAACTTAAATATTTTCTTTAGAGCAAAGACAAATATTTTCCCTTTTCTCTAGTAGAGCTTTCTCCAATTTGAGCCCTAAATAAAACTCTGCTTCTTTTATTATTGATTTAATTTCACGATTTATTCCATTGAGCAATATCAAGGATTAAAATCACACGTCTCACATCAGATAGTTACTTAGCTTAGTGGTCGTACGCTGTGCCTTTCAACCGAGAGGTACCGAGATCGATTCCCGCCTCCGCCTACTATTTTGTTCAAGACTGGAAAGAATGAAGCTTATTTGACTTTACAACACTAAATTATTCATGGCTTACCCTACGTGGTGGTGTAAAGTGCTACCCGTAAACATGAATATGAATTTATAACACAATGGCTAATTTAAATAAGAATGCGGCCTCATGCTAATTAGGGAGTGCCTCTTCCTATCAATTATTCCATGGTAATATTGTCTGTTGAATTTCACTTCTCAAGATCCACGAGCCATTAACTGCAAACGGCGCCACTTCAATAAGTTGTTATATATATTAAATTTAGGATATTTAACAAGTTTTCAATTGCATGGAAAATGCAAATATCGTGTATATTCCTACTTTTTATTACATATTTGTGCCTTTATTCGTGGAAACATTATTTGGCTCATGTGCCTTGTCCTGCTGTCCACTTTCTTATATTTATGATTTGAGGGATAAGATGACTGCAAAAGCCCTTAATAACGCAGTAGCATAATATGGACACCCAATATAAATTGCTATAATTGAATTTGAGCTCACTTTAGACATGGGAACTGAATAATTATGACAATACCGTTAAAAGCGTATCCTTGAAAAACAACATCACTCACCAGAGTGTAAAACTCTGTAATCGTTGCCATAATGAAAGTATGTCTATGTTAGTACTAAAATTGGATTGCCCTTAGAGCTAGGGGTCGATCTGTCGGTTTACTCCTTTTTTGCCACATAACAATTATGAATCATTAATAGCCCTAGTCTTTGTTAGGTATGTATAACCAACATTTAACAATGAGAGGACATTCCTGAACCTCGTTAACTTGGGGATGATTGAATGACCGCCAATTATGACTTTATTACCAGCAATGTGGAAAAAGAGACACATGTAGAACCGAAAAAGGTACAATTTTGTTAAAGGAGCAGAGTTCAACAGACCATAAACACGCTTCTGGACATCATATGAAGTCAAATGATATACCATTTTAAAACTTATGTTATATATTTTCTAAGCACGAAATAAAACAAAATTGACCGGGGTGGGGGCCGACTTTACGGCTGATTCGTAGGGTCCGGTCACATTTGTATTCATTTATAAATGAAGTCTTACTCCTTTGTCTGATACTCATGCAAAGTGTTAGCTTGAAAAGTGATACGTGTGAATAATCATTAAAATGCATCAAATCGAGCCGCACGAACAGGTGAGAATACTAAAAGTGTGCTATTTGTCTCATTCTGGATTCGTGATATTTAAATGGTAAATGTAAGTCAATATAGATATCCTGTGCAAACTAATACCTTAATTATACTTCCACCTCTTCTTCGTCGCCCCGTTCTTCTTTCTTCTTCGTCGTCGTATTCTTCTTCGTATTCTTTTTGTCGTCTTCTTCCTGTTCTATGGCTGAACGTTTTCGCGAGAAAACTAATTAATAAATAATTAAAACAGAAATACAACAGGGAAATCATATAAAGATCATAAAATACTACGACAATAATGAACGTGGATAGTGAACGTGTATGTGGATGACGGCGTGCTGCCATTCATACTACAGTTCATTCATATAAATATCAAACTCACTCGATAGTATCGACCATAAGGTATATCCTAGCCAAATTTGGACACCATCCGGCTATTTTTCCTATAGGTACCATGCAATATTCATAAATATTGGTGAAAATGCCTATATTAGGCATTTGGCTAATTCACAAACATTATAAACAATACATAAATAGATAGGCTAGAAATTCCCACACACGGAAGTGGGAAAGCTATTTAGCATAACAAAGGGTTATTTTCCGATACACTATGGAGCAAGGAAGGTGGTTATTTTCTATTAAATCACGGCGAGATGTAAATTTGGTGATGATGTCACAGCTCACTAAAGTTTGTAACTCGGTGTATTGCAATGTCATGATGTGTTGTAATGTCGTTTTTACAGTTTTTTAAATAATATTTAATTGACTAAGAATGAGAATAAACGATAAGAATTTTTGTTTTACTATCGTCTACCTATGATAGAAAACAGGCAGGTCCAATATTTTTTATGGTAGTGGATACCGGCTGCGCCAGCATCCACTACTCAAAATATTGGAACTGTCTGTCGACTATCACACGGTAGAGGATAGTAAAAACAAAAATTCCTATCGTTTATTCTCTAAATAATTATTTACTATTAGTACGGATGGAGATGGTCTTAACCACTATGTGATGGACATCAACATTAAATTGGTTATCAACGTTACTTAATTCATTTGATCATGTTTAGAAGTACCGCACAACACCCCGTCGATTAGCTGTATGATCATTCACAACATCAAAAATAGTGGCAATGCAAATGTTCTTTAGAAACTATTGAGCAGAACATGAGTCAACTGAAACACTTGATGAGCAGGGTCGGTGAGATGAAAATGGTACTAGAATGTGTCTCTGTTTGTGCCAAGTCTTACACATGCACAGAGTGCAATTCCGGAAATTAACACAAGGCGTTCTATTATGTAGAATGTGTGAAACGTGTTGATGCAGCATGAATAAGAACAAACCAACCATCCAAAATGTCATGTTATGACATTTTGAATGAAAACTGGAGCATAAAAATGAGTTAATTATGATGCGGAAAGAAAACTGCCTGGGGAATAGCAAAATTCCGTAATATCAACAATTTTCATGAACATTTCAACGTATACTTTAGCTAAGCTAGACATAAGATGAGTGTATCGATGAATATGTTTGCAACGTCGTTTTTATGTCATATTTTCTTAGAGCTAAAAGTGGATTCCTATCATTTTTAACAGTTGAGCGTCACGATTTGATTTTAAGATCAATAACAATCGAAATACACAAGACAGCAGTACCTTTGGAATGGAAGTAATTTCATTGATTAAACACAAAAAAGTGTTGAAGTGATCTTTTTAAAGAGTCTACGTTTGTCCCGGAGACGCCTAACAATCGGAATAAACCAGACACTAAAAAAAGAGTCTAGCCACTTAACTCCTTCAATAGTCTAATGTAGGGAACTCTCTTTTGGAGTCGTCTTGAGGACAAACTCCTAACACCTAAGAAAGCATTTAAAAAAATAAACACGACTTATTATTAGATTCCACTTATCTGACGCTTTGAGTGGTCCACCATCCAGGACTCTCTGCGAAAGTAGTCTCCAAACTCTTGACATTTAAGGAAGCATTTAAATGACACCTTATTAGAGTCCACTTAAGCCCAATTAGCTACCGACTGAGCTAACGGGGTTTATACATTTGATGAATCGTCAAAGTTCATCTTTTCAGGGATATTGATCAATTTTTTTGTAAATATAGATAATATTTAATATAATAAGCGTATTGAAAATTCAGATTCAGCGTAACAGTATTCAAATCGGATCTTCCACTTTTTCAAATCCGGAACTTATATAGTACAAGGAAACTTCTGCCCCTTGTTGGCAATCTTTTAATGTCACAGCCCTCTTCACGTGCGTTCCGGTGGATGAAAGTTTAGTGATTGTTAAAGACACCACCTTAGAGTCCAGAACTGATCTTAGTCCGCAACAAGTTACTGACCTTCTGAGCACCTGTCTTAAAACCACATACTTCGGTTACAACGACAAGTTTAATGTTCAACGCGAGGGTGCGGCGATGGGCTCCCCCGTGAGCCCGATCATTGCAAACCTCTTCATGGAGAACTTTGAAGAGAATGCTCTTCAATCGTGCCCTAATCCCTCAAATATTGGGGGCGCTATGTCGATGACATTATGGTGATTATGGACAAAGCTAAGGTAGATACGTTCACTCAACATCTGAACTCTGTACACCCATCCATCAAATTCATGGTGGAACTTGAAAGCAACAACGCACTCGCGATGCTTGACACCCTCATCACTCGTGCTCCTGACGATAAGCTGGTTTCCAGTGTCTACCGCAAAAGTACTCACACCTACCAGTACTTGATTTTTTCCAGTCCCCAGCCATTGGAACACAAGCTAGGTAGGTGTGATTAGATCTCTTACTCACCGCGCAAAAACTTTGTCATCTGACAGCACTCTTCTTGAAAAAGAATTAGTTCATGTCAAGAAGTCACTGTCCATATGCGGATACACCAAATGGAATTGGACTGCGCCGAGTAGTAGGAAACGGGATTCCAAACCTCGCAGGAGTGATACCCCCTCCAAAGGACACGTCTCGTTACCGTACGTACAAGGCGTGATGGAAGCGATGAACAGAAAAATCAGGAGTGCTGGTGTAACTGTTCATGTCAAACCTTCCAACACCATCAGGAGCATGGTGGTGCCGCCCAAGGACAAAGTAGAGAGCTTGCGATTTCCAAACGTAGACATCGGACGTACGTTGATCTATTCAAAACCACTCTCCTGTATCGAAGCGAGGTCACGTATTTAGCTATTTTTGAAGATATTCCACGTGCGAAATCGACGTAGATACATCGTTGAAAATGCACAAAATTTGTCCATTTCACAATATGTTAAAGACAGTCAAAGATAATGAACATACGAAGGAAAGTCTAACTATTATTATGATCCTTTTTGTTTGTAACAAATCATTATAATAAAGGTACATCGATGTGTTAAAAATGGACTAAATTTAAACGCAATATTCATACGCAGAGATTGTCTATTGAAATGTGTGTGATACTTTGCGTATAAAAAATTAGCTTGCGATTTGACATTTTGGACTCAACGTAGCATTAAAACGTACGTTCCACCATGGTTCCACGTGGAAATAGGCTGATTTTACCTCGAATCTAGGTAAAGGAAACGTAGAGAACGAGTGTTTCTCTACAAATGTTATAGTCAAAATATCATGTGTTTTTTGTACAGCTGAGGGGTGGTGCAATAACTTTGTGTATCCCCGAGGTGGTGAAGTATTATAGGGGGTGGGGGGGGCAAAGATTGGTTGGCAGGTCAAAAGGGGGGGCAAGCATTTTTTTGCAGGTCGAAAGTTGGGTGGGGAGGGCAAGGACATTTTGGCTCAGATATTTTAGGAACATTAGGAACACGTTCAAATATGCACAATTCCTGATCGGTTATTTATTTATTTATTTATTTATTTGTCTGGCGCTTTAGCTGAAATACAGCAAGATAATGTAAGATAGTAAATGTAAATCTGTATTTTAGCTAGAGTATCTCGAGCTAATGAACACGACCTTTTGCCAAAGCCAATGTAAATGAGTCATTGTGAATTAAAGCTGAGTTTATTCACCGCAGAAGTGACATAATTGATCGGATTAACTACCATAGCAATAGATTAATACAATTTTTATTATATCGCCCTGCACTACAACGTTCACGCGGTACCTATGCATTGAACCATAGATGTCAAAGAAAGGATGTTCACTCGCACCTATAAGATTAGTATTTTTGAAAAGAGCTGTATTGTATTCAATCTATGTTTGCGGACATACACAGGTGATTAGTGCAATCTGCTTGTGTTGGCATGGTTGGGCGATCTATTCAAACATTGTATTCATCTATTGCGATTATTACGTCACTTCTTAACTTATAGAGGCCCTGCATTCTTTTATCGATTGGCTCCAAACAAAGGATTTGAACCGGTGTCCTTCACCGTAGTTATGGCGGAGTGCAGTTCAACAAAAGCATGATTGCAATCTACCACGACATTTCGGCTCACACACATAAGAAATGCACTACGAGCGTGTTTATAGTGGTGTACGGTATTTATACGGTATCTTTATACGCATATGGGATTAGGCTGGAATGTGACATATCCGTTATCTCGGCTGTTTATAGTGGCGACCAATAGCGCTATTCTGAATCCGAGGTGGTTGAACTCAGCGTGTTCGAGGTCACCGCAATGCAATGTGGGAGATACAAATATGGTGCCAGTTTCAAATAGTGTGCCGTCGAAACGATACCGGCCTACTTTTTAACATTATTGCTACAGTACCGTACCATATTTGTAGCTGATGTGTTATTACAGTGACAAATTTGAGCTCGGAGAGTTATCCACTTCCTTGAATAACGGTATCGTTTATCCTTGTCTGTTTATAGTGGCCGTATACGGAATGAATATACTGCAATATCCATCGATTTCGAAGGATATCAGTTCCGTATAATATGTGCGGCAAATAGCGCTATTGGTCTGTTTATAGTGGCGACCAATACCGTATAAGATGTACTTATACGCTAAATACCGGATAATCTGGCTCACTATAAACACGCTCAATGATAAAATAGGTTGATGAAAACAGTGCAACAGAGCATTAATGCCCAAAATTGAAAAGCTGTATAATTTATAAACAATATACACTACACATAAAAAAATACTACTACAAGGGATTTTCAACATATACGAATCCAAACAATCAAGTACCAACATGCACAGTTTTGTCCTTATATCACTTTTGGGTTTATAACAAAATGTTTTCAAGCCTCTATCTCTTTGATAGCTGATAATGCCCATCTATTCACCAAGTGGCTATTAACTGATGAGCACTGTCATTATGCTAATATGAAATCATTGTTTATCAACAAAGGCGAGGGACTCGTCTGTCGATATGCTCAAACAAACCGCTACACTGTTCAATGGCTTTCTTGTACTATATGAAATATGGTGGGCGATTTGAAATGCACGTGCCCTGAGCAAACTACGATGCGTACGCACACTGCAGGGTAAATAACAATGGAAATTGTCATAATTCGCGCGCATACTGCCGGGCAATGACGTCACATGTCAAGTGGTCTATACCCGATCAATGTTGGAGTTGCCTATAACCTATATGTTTAAAATTCAATATGGCTACCGAACTGTCATGTGGTCCAGTGGATTAGTGCGCTGGACTTCTGTATTCTGTATGTAGCAGCGGCGTGGGTTCGAGGCCCACCTGTGCCGAACTGAAATTCCATTTAAAAAAAAATTTAATATTAGGGAAATGAGACTGGGCGAATTTATGTATGACGTAGAGAGGATTAAGATCCCTTTATTGATCCCTGACCCCACCGACTACCCCGGGCTGATTTCATGCAAAACATATCACCAGATGACTGACTATAGGACATAGCGCCACAACACGAGCGTTGGTAAAGTATGTGGCCTCACTGCAATACATAGCTAAGTAAAAACGTACGTGTTAACGTACGTAAAAACGTACGTCCTACGTCTACGTTTGGAAAATCGCAATCTCTCTAGTAAAGACACTGGACCGTACGCGTACGGGGTCCATCTATCAAATCCAATGTAAAGACTGTCCATCAGGTGAAACTGAAAGAGCTCTCGGAAAAAGGGTTTCCGAACACAAAAGAGAGCCCTCGCCTGTCGGAGGACATATGAAAGCTGCTAGACACTCCTTTGACCCTGGTGAGGTCAAGGTGTTGGACAGCGATTCCAGGTGGTTTCAGCGAGGGGTTAAGGAAGCAGCCTCCGAACCGGACCTCAATAAAGACCAGGGACGCCACCCCCTACCAGCCGCCTACAAGAGTGCCAACTCAGTGCTGAAGAAGAGAGCTCGGATGAGCCACGAAAATTACACTCGTAAGTGAAATTTTACTATTGCTTGTGTGAATCAGTTTTAAATTGTTCTACATTATGTTATGTCAAAGGATACTGCCGAAATACTACTTCACGTCTTCATTTCCTCGCGCTTAGACAACGGAAATGTTCTACTAAATGGAATTACATAACAATTACATAACTTCAACTTGTACAGAACTCTGCCGCACGCGTTTTGACAAACACTCGCAAATATGCCTCATTTCAAATGTTTAGTTTTAGTTTTGGTTTTGGTTTTGGTCACGTGGTTTCCTATTGTCCTGCCTAACCACTTGAATCACAAGTTATCGAACTCATTGTTTCTACCTTTTGTTCAAAACTAAACATTTGTGACAGGTAGTTTCGGTTTTGGTTTCAGTTTCTTATAAGTGGTGTGACGAAGAAAATTACAGGGTTTGAAGTTACATGATCTAAGTATACAAAAGAAATGTTTAAATTTCGCAGTGCAATATTCACGAGCAGAGAAGTCGAACAAAGCAGTGTACATTTGAAAGCATTGATTTAGTTTGAAAGCATTGACTTGAGACTACGAAATAGCCTTAGCCTATTTCACAATATACAGACCATCGAAATATTTCCACAGACATTACAATAGACACTTGACAGATTATACACTTGAGTGATATAATAGATACTTCAATACAGTGATATAAACACTATTATACACAACTCTATTTATGTGCATGTCGCATGACGGAAGATCAATATCATAGAAAGCTGGTTTAAATTGACTTTTATTCAATTTATTTATTGGAGAAGAGAGAGAGAAGAGATCGTCAGGGAAAGAGGGTGTGTGTGGGGGGAGTGGGGTGGTAAGGGTAAGGGAGAAAGAGAAAAGGAGGGGAGAGGGCATTGGAAGTGGGAAGGGAAGGAGGGGGAGAGGGAGCTCAAGAGTGGAGTGGAATAATAGGGAAGAGTCGATATCGAGTGTGGGGAGGGGGAGGAGGAGGTTATATATAGGTGGCGGAGGGAACATAGGTAAGAGGTATGGGTTGTGCTTTCCGGGGAATAAACTAATTCATAATCAAATCATCTTCATCATCATGCCTCGTTTATATTTCAGACAAATAAACAAAACAACCCCTCAATATATGCACACGATTTCTACATGTAGGCCTCGTAGAACTCGGGTGTAATTCTAAGGTGTCATGAAAGTGTGCCACCTACGGAAGAGAGCAACTGTCGCCCGCGTTGATAGATATCCGATAATGACAATGTTAGCACAATAGGCTATTATATACGTATGGTTATAGGCCATTATACTTTTGGTTATATATACCCTTTTGTGTCCTCCCAGCACAATAGTGTTATGATTGCAGACCAGTTCATCTCCACTTTTTAATCCCTTGATTTTTGGTTTCTGAACAAAAGTGAAACCAAAACTAATGATTTGAAATATTTCAGGTATATTTTATTAAATGTCATAGCAGTATTAAAACACTGAATTGCGACACAATTTACAATTTATAAATATCAAAAAATTATTGCAGAAAAACATTTTATATTGATTGAAATGATACAAATATTGCACACTGTTTTGGTGAAAGGTTTTCACTGAGCATATACAAGCTAAACTGCACTTTAATCAAAGTTAAAAAGACACGGATGAAAATCATGCAAACAGCTAGCACAACAAAAATGAGTGATTTAGGAAGTATAGGAGGGTAGTTCATTTAAAAGACTGGTAAGATAGGGCAGTGGGCTGTTCTTGAATCGGTCAGTTTTGAATCGGTATGGTTTGAATTTTGCTTGTTTCCGGAGTTGCATACTTGACCTGAACTTAGAGCAGGGAACCACCTTGAGAATCTTTCAGAGCTGCTAGCTTTGATAGCAAATTCCTTGCAGATATGAATTCTGCGGTCCACAAGAGATTGAAGGTTGAGGACTTCCAATGCATCAGAGTAGGTTGTATAATCTGATGAAAGGATGCAACGGCATACGCGCTTCTGAATCTTCTCAAGGTGGTTCACCTGCTGCTGAGTGAGGCCAGCACTCCAGAGTGGTGCAGCATACTCTAGACATGGGCGGACATAACCTTTGCAAACGGTAAGGAGATCTTCTTTGTCAAGCCCGGCTCCTTTCAGTTTTCTGAGCATGAACAGCTTTCTGTTGGCCTTACTGTACATTGTATTTACCTGACCCTCCCACTTCAAATCCTTATCAATGATAACTCCAAGTAGTTTGACCTTATCAACAACCACAAGATTCTGACTAGAAATACAGACTTCCACGTTGGGAGCAGGTTTTCTACCAAAATGGACTTGCATGACCTGACATTTTGTAGGATTGAGCATCATTTGATTATCAACAGTCCATTGGTGCAACGAGTCCAGGCTTTTCTGGATCTTACTAGGTTTCCCATGGCCCCTGCTTTCACCTATGGTCAGGTCGTCGACATATTTCCATACGTGGATGTCTGATTTCTTGTATATTATTGGGGCCAAGATTGTACCTTGTGGAACCCCTCCCAATAAAGTTTGCCATTCAGACAGACTATTTTTATACTTTACTCTTTGTTGCCTACCAGAAATGAAGTCGGCCACCCACTGCACAATAGATGGTGACACACCCATGCTCAGGAGATTTGAAACAGCAATGCTGTGGTCGATGACATCGAAGGCTTTTGAGAAATCTGTTAGTACCAACGTACTGATTGTACCAGATTTCTCAGCCTCCGAGACCAACTGGTGGTAAACATCTATCAAGCAGTGGGTAGTCGACATACCTTTCTGATTGCCATATTGCCTCTCATCGACCTGGGATTGAATAGAATCAACAACAAATTTGGAAACCTTGCCTTCAGCTATTTTGGCCAAGTTTGATGTAAGTGACACTGGTCTTAATTTGTCAATTGAAGGGGGTGTCGATGATATTTGCTTGTTTCCACTGTGATGGCACTACACCTTCTTGAAGAGAAGTGTTTATGATGTCTGTGACAGGTGAGCTAAGCTCGTAAGCAAATTCTTTTAAAACCTTCTGAGGGATGTTATCAGGGCCATCCGCTTTCGAAACCGACACCTTCTTCAAGTCATCATAGATCTCCCATAGCTGGAATTGAGGGGGAGGATCTTTACTCGGGAGGTAGGCAGGCAATTCATCACATTTGAGAGGTTGTTGAACTTGTGAAAAACTTGCCAGCTGTTTGTTGATAGCATTAGAAACAGCAACATGATCAACAGGGTCTACACCCGGCACATGGATAGTGGGGTTCGATTTATTCATGTTGGCAAATGATCTTATTTCTTTGTGCCATTTACCAGGTTCAGTCTTTTGCAGATACTTGACTTTATTTATATTATGACTATGTTTAGCTTTCTTGATTTCATATATGACTTGATTCCGCAGTTTATTAAATAAACATTTGTCCCCCGAGGCAAATGCTTTCTGCCTTCTCTGAATAAGATTCTTGACTCTGTCCGTCATGAGGGTGTCTTATGAATCTGTACTTGCATAATTTCAACTAATATTTGATTTATCATGCTTATATACTGCTCTGGTTTTTTTTGTACATGTATGAAGGATTCTCTGGTTCATGTTGATTGTATTTGGTATGAAATTGTATAGAGTTGACAATGTGGATAGTGGATTTGTTTTATTCAGCTATACTTTTTGTTAACTCTGTTTTCATGTATACTTGTATTCTTGTTTGTATGTGTATCTGGTTTCTGCGCCTAGGATTAGATTAAATTTTCTAGAAAATTGCGCATTACAAATGCTTATTTATTATTTATTATTATTATTAATCTGCACACACTCTGCGAGCATTGCACTCATCGTGATATTCGATATTTCTAACCTCTTAGGATCATACCTGTAGGTAATGTCAAAAGGTTATTTATTAATTTTTTTCATATTCACCATCCACAAAGACATGGCTACAGTGTCATGCACAGAACTCCTGGAGAATGATATAGAATGTGTGTATTGATGAGAAAACCTTACTTGCCAAGTTATATTTATTTCCAACAAAGCGTTTGTGACTTATGTGATTTTCTGTTATCTTAAAATCCCATTGAATTACTACAGTGAAGGGTTTTGGGTACTTTGCCAATTTCTCAAAATAGCCCGACTTTTGAAAACAAAGATATTGTTAAAACTGACTTTTCCCTCCTTTATAGCAGTTGTGTAGCTGTTAGAGCATTTTACTTAAGAATATATTTAATAGAAATGTTGGTACTTCTGTGTGTTTTCTTGATTTTTTTCTAGAAACACTAAATTACCCAAATTCTAGGATTTTATTAGCCAGCAGGGAAGGTGCTATGGTTACTAAACTTTCAGGGGTGGTAAATATGATTAATATAATTCTCTCGCCAGCCTTTCCCAATTACGTGTTTCTACTTTAAGCTACATTGTTTCTAACATTCCCTAAAATAAAGAATTGATTTTTTTTTTCAAAAGTGTGTTTAAAAACATTTTATCCAAAAATCCTGGTGAGGGAAATTGGGTATTAAGCTTACTTACCATTCCTGAATATTTGGTGACCATAGCAAAAAATGTTACAATTATTACACGACTCTAAAAATTGGTCGGGAAAACGCTTTTCTTTGTAATATGATTAAAGATTTAAATGAATAGATCTGATTGAATTGACACAGCTATTTTCCTGCAAGGGTGTGTATCCGAGGCAGCTACCTTAAAGGACAAGCATCGACGGTAATGTATAATATGCTTTATTTTAGTCTAAGCGTATTTTATTTAGACGATACAAATACTAGTAACACTTACCTGACAGGATTGGTCAATTGGTTAAAAACAAAAGCGTTTGCCCATTGATAGCTCATTAGCCTAGAACTCCATAGGAATTAGCCTTTATTTGTGTTTAATTTATCTACGATGTCTGATCTTTGCATATTACTTTATCATTCTGTATGATATAGAAAACAATACGGCTGACGTACGAATGACGTGATGACAAACCTTCAAAAAATAAGGTCAAATGTATCCAAATGTCAATGTCATGCTTTTGTATTTTGAAATGTGATGATGCGTAATCTGTTTGCAGGTACTAGGTGGGGTGTGTAGGTGTGAAAGTATGTTTGGGGTGTAGGGTAGAAGTACGTGTAGGTAGCGGGTGTGGGTATGTAGTGGACTTAGTGTGTCTGCCGGGTCTATGGTCTGTCCGGATGGTACGAGTAAATAATTTCACAAGATACAGGTATGTTGAAGAGCGAATGTACGTTTAAGGCCGTATAAAATTAATGTTTTGGTTCTCGTTCAGAGGATCTTCATGAATTGATGAGGGAGGGAGGGAGGGAGGGAGGTTTTGTTTCAAGATAAAATTAGCATTGTTAGTAGTTTTCGGTCTTTTGCAACAGTGCTCAAGGAAAGGAGGGGGAGGTGGCTTTTTAATTTAATTTGAGATCCTGAGGGATAAACCCTAGAGTACCACAAAAAGTCTTGGTGTTGAATATATACTCAAATATGACAGTGTACGCATGCGTGACAATTTTTTTTCAAACAACCCCTAAGCGAGTTTTACCCTACCAGTAAATTTAACCCCTTAATAAGGTAATTTAATATAGAATTTACCCCCTATTAATTTTTTGGCTAGTAAAAATGCAACAAACTTACCCTTTGGACTCGTAATAATTTACAAAAAATTGAAAATGTAACCTGAACAAACTGTTCAGTTGCAGAAAACTACCCTTATTCGTGAAAATCAGTGCTCTTTAGACGCTAAATGCGTCACACGCAAAACTTGCATTGCCTAAAAAGCACCCCGGCCTTTTTACTTTTTTGTTGGTAACGCATGCGTACAGACCAGTTATGTGAGTCCCCCCCCCCTCCCTGAAACAATCGACACGATATGAAACAAAAATCATGGCCATTTTGGTATCGTTTCAATGGACCTGAGAATCAAATCTGGTAATTTAACAAAGCTGTCTAGTATTCCTTTTGACTGGATAATGCATGGCAACAATACGAACCCACGAACGCTAGTGTGCAGAAGAATTCAAATATCACAGATATACTTTTGTAGGTCCTGTGGTTCTTGAGTTATGTTGTAAAGAGGGCTGAAACAACAACACTTTTGTAAAACGCACATAATTCATTAAAACAATAAACCAAGCAAGTTTTCAAAGTACTAGTATATGATTTGTAGAATAAACTATTGCAAAACATAATTTTTTAAATTATATATTGGTTTAGATAATGAAAGTCGATATTTTGGTTGCATCGACCAACAATACCGCGTCTACGCTTAAGCGATAATGTAGATATTTCTACGATACTGCGTGTAGCCTTAATCTGTTGAATATAGCAATGAATAAGAAAAAGTTATATACTCGATTAATGTTTTTGAAAATATAATCAAACATTTACTTTTGCCTGCGGCCTTAGGACCCACGTGTGCGGGAATAATTTACATGTTGCCCGTGGCATAATATCTTTGAGAGGATAACTGACAATACAAGTAACACACATGACGCAAATCTTTAGTATCGAAAATGATGCGTCTGGCACTTTTCCTATCCCAAGGGTCATTATAAATTCAATAGTTTTTCGTTTAGTCTGACTAGCAGATGTGAAGAGTACTACGACCTTGTACTAATCGATTTGTTTAGCTTAGGATGGTTAAACGTGTGATTTGTTTAAATATTGATAATCTGGTCAACGATTCCTTCTGTTTAAGGTTATGCCTTCCAGCTTAAAAGTATTGACATGCTTGAGTCTGCAACGTTTTGTATTTCTTGTTATCTAAACACTAACAATATCGTGCATTCGATGACAATTTCAAACTTTGACCCACATATTTTACTTTATCTCTCCACAACAAAACGATTAAACAACATTTTTTTAATGGATATTATATTGCATTGTCAAGACCCCAAAAGTAGCATTTTCATCTCATCAGCTCAAAACATGCCTTGTAGAGCTCTCGGGTGAAAAATACAACATCTCCGTGAATAACTACTGCGTTTTGCTTTGGGAGCAGACAGCTCGAGACATCATTCTACCTTCACAGATAACGCAAGGAACTACTACGTTTCTTTCTTGGAGCAGACAGCTCAAGACTTCGTTCTACCTTCAAAAATACCGCAAGGAACTACTACTTTTTGCTCTGGGGCAGACAATACGAGACATAACTCTACCTCCAAAGATACCGCAAGGAACTACTACGTTTTGCTCTGGCAACAGACACCTCAAGACATCATTCTACCTTCAAAGATACCGCAAGGAACTATATTTGCTCTGGGAGCAGACACCTCGAGACATCATTCTACCTTCAAAGATACCGCAAGGAACTACTACGTTTTGCTTTAGGAAAAGATACCTCGAGGCATCATTCAACCTTCAAAGATACCGCAAGGAACTACTACTGTTTGCTCTGGGAACAGACACCTCGAGGCATCATTCTACCTTCAAAGATACCGCAAGGAACTACTACGTTTTGCGCTGGGAGCCTACGACTCGAGACATCATTATACCTTCAAAGATACCGTAAGGAACTATTCGTTTTGCTCTGTGAGCCTACTATACGACTTTATTCTACCCTCATTCTTCCTTTTTGAGGCCAGAATGGTTGAGATATGGGTCACTCATTATGTGTCACTCGGTATGATTAACTCATAAGCCACAATTGGTGATATAATTGTACGGTTTTACAATTGTTAACGAATCTTTTGAAGGTCAGATATAAGAGTAAGTAGGGTTCTTTAAGGCAATCTTTGAGAGTACCATTTTAATTTTTAGAAAAAAAAAGTTAAGAGAAAAAAACATTGATACTACCAGGCTATGACCAAAAAGAAAGGCACTGGGTAAAGTCTGGAAACTTATGTAAACATCTCACAAGAAATAACTAAACCCCCTTAAATAATGGCCATTATTCAAATACGGGCTATTGTATTACAAATCTGTAAACTGCGTTGGAAGCAGAATTTATTTGAGTATGCGCAGAAATAAATTCTGCTTCCAACGCATTTTACAGATCATCCTTTTTTTTATCTCACTTTTTTGAGATGTTTATTTCTATCCGTAGCAGACATTTGTGGCGATCGATAAACTGTCTTGTCCCATGAATTCCACAATTGAATTTGATGACCAAACTCGTTTGGGACTTCAGATTTTTCTTATTTTTGTAATAAGTGACGAACACGATTATATGTGTCCTTGGCCATTTGTCTTAAATGTAATCGAACACGTTACTTATTCTATCATAGATTGTGATATTCATCATATTCACCACTATAAATAGTAAAATCTACAAAGTTTTACACTGTGTACGTGACCCGAGGTACGTGATGTAATTTCAAGGATATTCTTCACCGGGATTGTACACAATTATACAGTTTCTGTATCTAAAAGTGAGTTCAAATTCAATATTGGATGTTAATCAATTTGTTGCATTATATATGTAAAGTGATATTGGAAGAAGTGAAAGTTGCCAGACTATACCATGACTAGACCAATCCAATGGTTCATGGTCTCAACGATGATACTATTTAAAGAACTACCCAGCTCCAGAGTCCAAAGTGAAACACGAGAGCTAAGATGTTGAACAAAGGTTTGCATACACAAGGCGCATTGGAGTACCGTCGCTTTAGAGAGCAGGAGCAAATATTGGATGGGATAAACCATATGCAATCTCAAAGGTCTAATGTAAAACCTCATATGTAACAAGTGGGCTCCAGTTACGTACATCTCATATGTAACGATTTTGTCATTTCGCGTAAAAACTGTTGACAATTAACAGGATTTTCGTAGAAAATGGTCTCGGTTCTTTAGATATTTACACGCACTTATATAGTTCATAGTTAAACGGGAAGTACCAGATGGTGTGTGGGGCATTCTCGTCAAGACGTTTGGTGTTTCATAACGGGTTTTCCCACCCAGTGGAGAATTTCACTAGGACCAGAAATCAATTGTATGTGTTTCGTGTTTTTTTTTGATAAGAAAAATATAATGTTGCTTTATACAAATAAATTGGACATAGCTTAGCTGGTTTAAAGCCATTGAATTTTAAAGAATGGGCGCGCATACAGCCTCTTGGGTACACATTAGGAAATGAATTTGGAGAAACCCTTCTGTTAATAAGATACTATGCTTAGCCACCAGCCTGGGTGGCTAACGCTCCAGTAATTTCAGATGATTGAGCTCAGTAATACATCAAAGAATGTCTTCCAATTCATGAAAACAAATAGATAATCAGCATATCGGATTAAAAGCTTAGAGGGAAGGTCTTGCTGCTCAGCGAGTGTTTGTAATATCAGAAGGTTTTCTCCAAATTCATTCTCTAATGAGAAAACAAAACAAAATTCGTGTGAGCTTTTGAGACAGAGTTGACCCATGCTTAAAATTCTGAAATAAATTGAAACTGTGACTGGATAGCAGTCTCTGACACATTTTTATCAAAATAAGATTATTCTCCTCTTACCTTGCGGATCTATTTTGTCAGATATAATTGAAGAAACAATCAAACAAGACAACAAGCAAACTGTCAGAACGTCTTTATTATTTTTCAGTGACCGTGTCCCTTCAGGCGTTAACGGAGATGTAATGAATTAAATATACCTTAGCACTACAATAGTGTTGTATATACAAGTACATATGTTCATGAAAGTTCACCTGTGTTGGTATAAATCATGATTTTTGATTTAAACTTTTGATCCAAACACAAGGAATTAATTCCTACCTCGGAATTTTCAGATGTTACTCCATCTTTCATCAGCGAGTGAGTGACTGTATCAGGTCGTGATTTTCGTGACATTTGACCTGATAACAGACTCCTAGACTCCTGAAAGTTTGAACCGGCCCCGTCTTTGTTGAGAGATGGTTGGTTGGTTTTGATCACGACCTGATACAGTCACTCACTCGCTGATGAAAGATGGAGTACCATCTGAAAATTCCAAGGCAGGAATTAATTCCTTGTGTTTGGATCAAAAGTTTAAATCAAAAATCAAAACAAGTACATATATTATGAGACAATATTAGCACGGACAATGATTGTAGGTTAGTTGGCTCTTTTAACTCTTAAGGTTAAACACAATATACGTCTAAAAGTGACTGAGAATACGGACATGTAGGTTGTTCCGTAGAAGCAAATTAATTTATATTTATTTTTGTTTTAGTGTTATTTAATTTATGACCCCTTACATTTTCCGAGTTAGTCTTCGCCGTTATAGAGTTATATTTATAGGTCTATTTTCTTACTAGCAATATGTGATTTTTTATTCGTTGTGATGAAACAGCATGAAATAAGCAATTCTAAGTGTAACCAATGAGAAGTTCAGGCTTGTGGTGATTATTGACAAACTTGGGATAATGGAGATAGTATTACGGTTATTACCTTTTTCCGTTATAGTCTGATTGGCCGTGTTATTGACGTAGATTATATAAGTTCACCCCCGAATATAAAGTGAATAAGATATAGTTTCCCTTAATAGACGGATCACATGCACTATGAAAAGAAACCTTAAGATCAGCCTCATATGAGCCCGGGGATTCGGATATCAAGAGATACGTTGCTTTGTGTATTGTGTATTCAGTACTAACGGGAAATTGTATCTTAAAGAGAACTGAGAAATAACTCGCACCTGGCGCAATGATGTACAATTCCCATCACATACGAGCGTATTAATGTTGTTATTCCTTACTCAAAGTGCTGAAATCATAATGTTAGTAATAACTGTCAGGAAAGGAAGGTTTCTGTTCATTTTAAGCCGAAATAACAAACTCTACTTGCTGTTTTGGTCGTGTAACGTGGAGTTTTAAGGGGGGGCTTTTATTATGCGAATTACGACTTTATGTAAAAACTGCACTATTGCAAACAGAACGAATTTGACTGGTTCCATTTTGGTGTAAGGGAAACATGTCTGTAAACAATACAAATATGCCAAAAAATCAGGTTTGAAAAAAATATTATGTAGGATCGTATATTATGACTTTAACAACATCATGCCTTCTTTTAGACATTTATATATGGTTTACATATTCCAAATCTAACGTTTATTGTTGTTGCTATTGTTGTTGCTGGTGTTGTTGCGGTACTGAGTTGATTTTACCTTTAAACTTCATAAAACCTCAACACATACATTTCCAATTTATTAAGATCGTTCAAATAGCCTCATTTAACTCTAGGCCCGGGTTTGATAAAGAAAACTTGTTCCATTGTAAGTTCCAAAACGGGATAGACAGTCAATTTCCCTTAAAGCGGTAAATAATTAAATTAAAGGCGCGTGTGCCAATTTTCATAACCATTTTTTGCTTTTTATCATGTTTACCATGCTTCATTCTCCCAC
Source organism: Amphiura filiformis (assembly GCF_039555335.1). NCBI lineage: Eukaryota > Metazoa > Echinodermata > Ophiuroidea > Amphilepidida > Amphiuridae > Amphiura > Amphiura filiformis. Next base: position 13,125,989 of record NC_092642.1, on the reverse strand, counting down.
ATAATTGAATTATTCTTTAGATATGAAATTGTTGTTATTTCAAATAGTTATATTGAGTTTAAGAAAATATCAGACAACTTTGCTGCCGAATCTTCTCACAAATCCCTAATATTACAAAATGTATGTGAATTTGGGTAGGTGCGTGTGATATGAGCATGATGAGACGGCTTGATTGGAGTGTGCTACAATATTGATAAAGCGTGTTGGTGGTGCGTGGATGGGTGAGTAATGTGAACACAAAAATAGTATATGAGACGAAAACATTGAAGGATTCAACAGACACATATATGTTAGTGAAATTTGGCAAATTTCGACTAGACCACTATTTTAAACAATGGATGCATCTTGACTTGGAAATAAGATGAACAGTTTGTTAATAACTTTGTATATATTTCTTTGAAGGTAGAGCAAAATGTAGTAGTTCCTTGCGGTATCTTTGAAAATCGGTTTTGTTGCGCAAAAGACATGATACCCAGTAAAACTGTACTATCTGCCAGCATTATATATTAATTAAATTATTTGAACAATTATAAAGCAATTTAATCATTTTAGATATAAATCTGTAATAATTTCCATATAGATATTGACAACCTTTTAAATCAAAATTAGCCTTTCTTTTCAGACAGTTTCTGACGTACTGAATCTGTATTCACTCAAACCAACACATCTTAACAACCAAAATCAAAATTTATTCAAATAACTTTTATTTTGTAGCCATTTTTATATAAAAGTATAATCATTAGTAATTTCAATATCCTGACATATAAAATTACAGAGATGTGATGATGGAGGTAGAACTTTTTGAATGACCCTCGTACATAAGATTACTCCTGAACTCTTGATGCTGATTTAAGTTACCGACAGGCTATTTATGAAAGTGCTTCGAACAAAAGGGTTCCGCCATTATATTGGTAGCTGCCACAACAGCTTACACAGCAGGCGAGTATCAATAAGTGACCACAACAAAGTCATGTGTAAGTGCACCACTTAAGAAAATGGTACCATTGTTATTTACACAGCCTAAGACTGTGCTTGAGTTGCCTCCATTTGGTCACACGCACACAAGCCTTCTATTAAATTTCCAGGCTGCGCTCACACCACTCTTCGCCATACATACATTCTCCCAGCCACATTTCCCTAACATAATATGAAATATAAAAAAAATATAAATGAAATTTATGTTGGCAGAGGCGCCGACGGGGTTCGAACCCACGATGCACTGAGCAGTACTATACAGTATTGACATAACACCACCAGCGCCTTAGACCGCTCGGCCGTAAGAGCTTGATTGCATCATGATGAAAATTTAAACATATAATCGCAACTTCATTACTTCAACATACCAGGTGACAGAAAACGTACCATATTTTGGAATTTTATTTGTTTAAAAACATTAATGTGTATTAATAGCACTCAATTGTTGATATCTGCGTGTTCTATATACAATAAATGAGCCTACGCACAATGGTTTTTTCATATATTATATCGATTTTGACTCGCACGTTTTCGTCGTATACCAAAAGTATGTCGGTGTGGTGTGGCCTACCATTTTTTGTAGCTTCTTGTATACACGTCGATGTTTTCATCATTTATACAATAAATCCACATTAGACCCCTAATTTTATTTCAGGAAATAAAAAATTAGATTACCATAAAAACGAAACAGTAATCATTGGTAGGGTCTAATGTCATTTTTACATGGAATTTTCAAGTTTTTTTCTATGGCCATTCTCGCTCAATTAAAAAAATATTTTGGCGTATATAAAATTGACATAAAATTCTCTGCCTCATAAACGACATCAAATGTGCCACAATTGGGTATCACGAATCGTTTTATATGATGTGCAGTTAATAATCATATTTTCTTTTATACAGAGGATGCTTCAGTTTTGACGGGAAAAATATTTTCTTGAAAACCCTCTCACTCGGTTATTTCAAAACGGTAACCACGCTTCCCTAGTATGTGCAATAAATTAGCATTAAAATTTTTCTTACTCTAACATCAAGCGTTTCTAAAATGCAGTATGGCGAAATGTGGTGTAGGCTGCGCCCAACCTGGTTTGTGCGGCTAATTTGAACACATTGAATGAACTCTCAATGACCTGACGATACATCACAACAAGACCAATGTATAAAAGCAAACACTCAATCACTGTTATGGGTGTCGGTAGCACGACTTCATGAATATTGATTGGCAACATGTCAACAAATTGGACACAATAGATGAATAAAAGCTTCAGTCCGTTGGTTTTATACATGTTATCACCCGAAATGTCCTGGTTTGATTGCCTTATAGAAATAAATTTGACATATCGGGTTTAAAAGCCATTGAATTCGTGGAGGAAGCGAACTGATTCGATGATATCCACTATAAACCACGGCATTTTGAGAATAGGTAAAAAGTGCTAAATAAATCGAAATAGGTAACATAAACATCAGAAAAAGGAGTACCAAATACCAAGGATATTTTCTCTTTACTTGTTATCATGAAAGGCAAGAAATTTATCAATTATTTTGCTAAATTAAAGATGAATAATTTGATTTAAAAAAATTAAAATCGACGTTGAAAATATCTTTTTTTAGATATATCAGTGTGAAAGCTATTTAGCATCCAATGCTCAATGGAATTTAAAATCATAATTATGATGGATATTTGAAGGTTTCTTTGTACAAATCCAAAAATTTGGGTTGATGTTACGTACCTCAATGACAGTTTCGTGCTACGACTTAGCACTTTCTCAAATTGACTGACCATTTCCTGCACATCGTCGGCTGCTACCAGATGGAACTTTCGTAGATGGCGCTGTTAGGAAATATGCGGAAGAAAGTAGTTTCCCTCGTCTCTGTTGAGTGTCTTGGCCCCCCTCTTTCTAATCCAGATGGCTTCTTTTATGTGTCTCCTCTTCCTGTTCTGTTCTCTGTCTTTGATTTGGGACTCCTCCCAACCGATAACGTGGTTATGCTCGGCCACGTGATCTGTGATAGCAGATTTATTCTCCTCCCCCGTAACGGAGGCCTGTCTTTGCGCTCTGGTATAAGCTTTCTTGGAAGATTCGTCGGCTTCTGTTTTGTGTTCTTTGAGCCGTGTACCAAAGAGTCTCCAATATATGATTTATCACAGTTGAGGCAGGGAATTTCGTAAACACAGTCAGATGTTTGCTTCACATCCCGCTTGTCCTTGGGATGGACCAGTATATTACGAAGAGTCTGGTGTGGCTTAAACGCGGTGTTGATGTTTTGTTAGAAATAATAATAATTAATATCAAATTAAACAACCGTGAAATAATAAATACTTTCCAATGTTATGAAATGAAAGAGAATAATTGAGAACAACCGGTCTGAGGTATTAGATTCCATTGGAAGCCATTGTGGGACTAAAGATGTGTTATCACTTGGGTAATCTAGTTGTTAATGGTCATTACCGGTCGCGACCATGTCTGCCCCTCATTATGTGTACTAGCTTTGACTTGGCTATTTAACTTGGGAGTGTCTCGGCCAACTTCTGCTCGTGACTCTTAGTGACCACAAGTAAGTGTGGGGGTTGTACACGAAGAACGAACGATGAAGAACCTATTATAAGTGTTTGATTATATCAAGAAAGACACTACATTTATTAATATTCAAAAAGGTCATTATTTTATGCAACTTTTAAGATTAAATTGGTTTATCATGTCAAACACCGGGAAGTAAACCGTCTTTGAAAGGTAAACATAATATACACACTTAAAACACTTAATACGTCTATTTGTCTCCTTCAAACATGCAAATATAATCTTATTCTAATGAGTATCAATTTTAAAGACATCTTCAACCTATCAAATATCTCTAATTTGTTTGCAATCTTGAGTCAGTGGTGTTTGAAGTGTTCAAGTAAACAGTTTTTAATAATTGGATCTAGGAATTAAGTTATAAAATACAATACTTTGTTAAATTTTACTTTCTCGATATAATTATTGATTTATAAAAAAATGTCCTTATTAGTGACTTTATTTATCTAAGCTAGTGACTTTTATTGAAGTAATGTTTACTGGGAAAAATGAGAAGAGAGAGGAGGGGGAAGAGAGTGTGTGGGGGTGGAAGTGAGCATTGGAAGTGGAAAGGAAAGGGGGAGGAGAGCTAGAGATAGAGGAGATATCAAATGTAGGGGGAGGCGAAGAAAAGGAAACACTTAGGGAAGAGGTGGTTATATAGGTGGAGGAGTCTAGGTAGGAGGTATGGGTTGTGCTTACAGGGGATGATAAACTAATTCATAATCAACTCATCTCCATGCATCGTTTATGTTTAATACAAACAAACAAAGCCTTCCCCTCAATATACGCGCATTTCTGGGTCTAGAACTCGGAGTGTAATTATGCGGTGGCATGAAAGTATGCCACCTACGACTGACTTTATCTGAAGCAGAGAAGATGTAAGAAAAGGAGAGAGAACAGAATTATATCATTGAGAAAATCCCATAGGTTATCCTGTCCCATCTATTCATAGTCCTTTATTCTCAAGTAGTTAGACATCCACTTGAAATACCCTGTGATGTTATGTGTGTGACCGCCTACGGTTGACCGATTTACACTCAAGAATTGGAAATATTTCAAATGTTTCTATACAGAATTTGTTGAAAAGTAAGAAACGCGTGTGTTAAGGACCTGCTGATTGGATGGGATACCACAAGTGGATAATACAAGAAAGAAATCGAGTGTTGTAAAATTTCCATCAAAATCCGCCCTTTTTGGTAAATATATAAATTTCTAAAGAAGAAATTTTTAGGATTTTTTTAGAGAAGTGATGATTGTTGATCATTTCTGTTTTACTTTTTTATGTATTTTCCTGTCATTTCCTGTCAACCTAATAAAGATATTCTGATAATTGAAAATCTTCTCTGTCATAAATAATAGAGGTTGAAAGTGTCAACAAGTGGCAAAAATTGTAATTTGCCGTGGAACTTCAGTCATATTTTATCTGAAATCTGACTGGATGAGAGGGCCTGCATGTATGGTATGCATGGCATAATGAAATGCAAGCACTGACCTATCCCTAAAAGTAGTTATCTGTAACTTGTGTATCACACACGTCCCGGGTCCAAACCCCATTGTGGTATTCAATTGTTAAGCGGCTAAATAGGATGATTCATCATTTACGTTGAATGGGCGGTCTCACACATATTTTATTTGAGGATAGCTGGATCAACCTCCTCTTTCTTACATCTTCTCTGTCTGAAGTAAGACAAATTCAGATTTCAAAGAGCATCACCTACCAAAACTCGTCAGTTATAGTCATCTTTGCTGTTCAACAACCTGATCGATCATTTTGGATTATTCTGAAATATACATTTTATGAAAATCGAACAAGAATTGACCAAGATATGCGCCTCCAAAGCCTCAAACCCCAAAATCAAAAGTTGCAATTTCACCGATTTTAAATGGGAACGCATTGCTATATTGCACACAAGCACCACGGGTCAATCAATAAAGCATATATTGTAACAGGCATAATTGATTGTTAAAATGGCAACTTTTTGTGCCTGGTGTGTATACTTATGGTTATATAATTATACCATGATACCCTGTACTGTGTTCCTCCCAGCACAATAGTGTTATGATTTGCAGACCGGATCTGTTCTACTTTTTAATCCCTTGATTTTTGGTTTCTGAACAAAAGAGAAACCAAAACTTATAATTTGAAATGAGGGTTTGTGCGACTAAAGATGTGTTATCAGTTGAGCAATTTATTTATAAATGGCCATGACCGGTTGTGACTAAATCCAAGTGAGTGACGCATGTCCCAGTCAGGATAACATAATGTTGACTAACCTTGACTCGGTCACTTAACTCGTGAGTATCTCGTCCACTTCTGGTCGTGTCTGGTTGTATTTAAAGAGAGGGATGAGCACCACTTGACTTGTACATTTGACAACAAGGCGCGAGGAAAATTTACGTTTGATTATATCAAGAGAGACTATAAATTCAAACAAAATGTATGCAACTTTTGACAAAAGTTAAACTGGCTTAACGTGTCATCATTATTAATCATGACAAACACCGGAAAGTAACCCGTCCTTCGCTGTCAGTTATCCAGGTAACTCAGAAAGGTAGAAAGCTGAATTTATACTCCATCGCTGAGTGACGAGCCAATGGTTTTTGACCGATGAGGTAGCGCGCTTTTCCCAACCCAACAAAAAGCGCGCTACCAGATTGGCTAGAAACCAATTGCTCGTCACACAGCGATGGTGTATAGATTCAGTTATTCAGATATACACTTGATATACACGAGTGGGAATTCATCTATTTGTCTCCTTTAAGATGTAAATATCATGTCAATCTAATAAGTATCAACGGTATAAAATTTCGCTAATTTGTTTGCAATCAACTTACGCGCACGATTCCATATTGTGGCCAGTAAAATACGCACGTACGCCACTACCGAACTTGTGCATGTTTTCAGTAGCGGGATTATACCGCTTTTCAGATTTTTGTTAAAGTCTGAAATTATTCTTTTTCTACGTGGCCTACGTACGTGTTGCAAAATTTATATTTTAAAATAAAATTAAATTAAAATATCTGGTGTTCCGATGTAATAACATTTCCAGCAGTTCTTGATAATAGGCCTATCAATGATATTAAATATACAATATTGAGCAAGTTAAATTCTAATTTTGAGCAAGAGCATGAATAGGGCGACAATACAAATATGTGAATAGTGCAGTTGTCATGTTTAAAAGTGGGGATCCCAGTTGTGGAAATTTAGTGACTTAGCAAATCGAAGTGATCATGAGAAAAAGAAACATCTTTACAATCGGTGAATGTTCTTTATGATAGTAATACTTTTAATTCATTTATAAGGATAATAGAATTCTCCAATGAGGTTTATTGATTACATAATAAATTCACGCTAATTCACCGCGAGCAATGAAGCTTATTTCAAAATATTCTTTTGTGACTTTGTTTCTGATTATCTATATTGACATATTTTTAATTTGTGGAATTTAGAATAAATTCAATACTAAATATGAATCGGTAGCTTTGGGAAAACATTTATGGGTATTGCTTCACACAAGTGCTCTGATAAGAAACCAATAAATTACCAAAGAACATTTTTGTACCTCTTGTTCTTCTTTGGAATCATTTCAGGTGTCACAGATCATTTGATTGTCTTCCCATCATTCAATTCGGAAATAATGTAAACAGAATACACCGAAGTGTAGATCCACATTTAACCTAAGTGTGATACCTTCTAATAATAGTTGCATCAAATGATGTGGGTACCATTAACGCTTTCCTATCGCGACCTTAATGCATTTTGCATTTGCAACGCTTACTCTGAAACATGCCAGTTATACCTTGCACCTCGAGCTTGATAGTCTCTTAGTCTTATAATATTAATATATAAAAGGCCAGCATATCTCCCTGGGTGGCGGTGCATATTGCAGTAGCCTATTTACAGACGCGTGTTCTACCAGAGAAGATGAGACACTTCTTTGATACTACCAACCGTTCCCTCATATAGCGATTGCATTCATACGCACCACTGACAGTTATACCTTATGAATGTCTTTGATATGTTTCTCTTGACACAAAAACACAGTTGTCGACGTATTCCTTGAAGAGGTAAATAAAACTACAGCGATAAGGTGGGGGTTTCCTGCGAAATCGTCTGTTTTTCGTGTTCTAAATAAGCGTTACAGCATTCCGGTACATTTCAGAATAATGTGTAATGTGAGATGATAAGTGCTTCATCGTTAGCAGCATTTTATTTTCTTGTACGTCATGCACGTTTCAAAATGAACTAAACCGCCAAAATAATGCAGCTTGCATTAGAAATAAAGTCATTGATGATGCTGTAATCCATGGTGTGTGGGATCTCAGTACCTATACTCGATGTGATCATGAGAGAAAAAAAAGCCGTCTTCATGGGGAAATATATTTATTCCATGAAGTTGATTGATTACAACATTACAATTGCGTCAAAATTTGTGTACCGTGATACGCAATAGCAACTGCGTTTTGCATTGTAACGTCACACTAAGAAAAATGCCAGCTATATGTTATATGATAGTGATGTATGTGCGTAATAAAGCATACGCACGCGCACACGGGTGATTTATCGGCACTAATAAGGCGCACCTGTGCCTTTTAGACACCACTATTAAGCTTCAGGTGAAACGAAATATAGTATCTAGGGTCTGACATATAAACTTTATATTTATCAATATATTCTGGTGTCAGCACGGGAAGGATTATGGGATTATTGTATTGAATTTTCCCCAAAATATCTGGAATAAGGATCATTTAATTAGCACAGTCGATACAGGCAAGATACTTTTGTGTTGAAATTAGTAACAATGAAGTATCGCTGTCACGATTGATTTTTATTTTCTCAGGCGGTCATTCGGAATAGAACATCCTTTCTTTCGTTCTGTTATAGAGGTATTATACAATTCTCTATGAACAAATTATGTTAGCATGAATAGTTCATCTGTATTGGTAATCCAGAAAGATTTTAACTAAAAATATTGACCTCCTCAATTGTCAGGCGTTGCTACTACAGCCTTCGTCAGCGGAATGACCAGATCGTACACTTTTGAAGTGTGACGTAATAATCAGGCTATAGACCTTTTGTAATTTGTAGTAGCTCCGCCCTTATTCAGAGATGGTTGGTTGGCCCTGATGTGGATGGCCTCTCAAACAAACCGGTTTCCGTACCAAGATTTGGCCTTTGTCCAGGTCGACGTGATGACCCGGTGACTGTTTGGAAACCTCGGACGAAGTTGTCTGTGTTCAAGACATCTGGTCTTGAGAGAACGTTCAGTCTCTCCGATGGCATGGAAGCAGCTACACCGGACCAGTGACGTCCTTTTCTCGGTTGTACTAATAATACTACAACATCCAAAGGACAGATTGCATTACCATATATCAAAGGAATTTCGGAAGCATTTCGAAGAAATTTCCAGAAATTTGGTCAAGGGTAGCATTAATTTAAACTTACGAGGATACTTTAAGTGGCGCCAGAAGCCAAAACTGAGAAATAGCACGTCACTCTTTAGGTGCATCTGATTGCAAGCCAGTTGCACAAGAGGAACCTGCCAATAATCTTAGATCGGAGAGACTGACAACACCAGATTTCTTGAACAGAGATGTCCATGCACTTTGTGCGAGGTTTGCAAACATATCCATATCGAGTCACCGGGCCATCACGTCGACCTAGACAAAGTCCAAATATTGGATATGGAACCCTGTTGGTTTGAGAGGAGATAAGTTATATAAGAATAAAGACGGAGAGCGCTACAAGTTACATAAGGTATATGAACCGACTACTACGTCACACTTCCAGAGTGCACGATCGGATAATTCTGCTGACGAAGATTGTAGTAGCAACAGTTGACAATTGCGAAGGTAAATATTTTTGTATTGAGATCAAGAACTGTTGAATAGAATACAATAGGCGAGTTTGTACGATTATATAAATTACCTATCCAATAAAGTTCAAAATGTTTTTAAAAAATATCAGAATTGTTGACACACAAATATCAGATTTGTTGATTTCCATGAAGGAAGACCTCAAACTGATTGGATCGAAGAATAAAGTGATACCGTCAAGGTAAAAACAATGACTGTTGTCCATTTCAAATTATACCCTGAAAGCACCAAACTTTTCCTGAAGTCATATCACCCCTACATAATTGATCTACGTGATTATGTTAATATAATTTTTTAAATCATAATTTTGCAACAGATCTAGAACATTTATTGGTGCCCTAATTACTTTTTGTCGAAATATTAATGAAGTAGTGCTACCCTGCTTGATTTATTCTCATGCGGTCATTCGGAGTAGAGTCTTAACCTTTTGTGTTGTTAAGCTCTCTGTTCTAGATGGTAATCGTATTGATCTAGAACACTGTACTGGTACCCTAATTACCGTAACATTTCCCAAGGCTCTTCTTGACAAAATATAATGTAAAAACTAGAGATTCTTTAAATTAACTATACCCGTATTTAAGTGAGAGCGCAAACTGACGTTATTAACGCACGACACTATTTACCTTTAGGTTATCACTATTTTCATCTAAATATACCACGGAGTACTCAAAGCGTACCTCAGTGTGTGTCTTCAAGGTCGCCCACTCGGCAACTCAACGACCGTCTCCGGGGTAATGAAACTACAAACGTCTTTGATACGTTTCTCTTGACACAAAAACATAGTTTCTGACGCATGCCTTACAGGGGTAAATAAAACTACTAGTCATTGCAAAACACAATGGCAAGTGTGGCTGGGGAGCACGTTGGTTCAAGTTTGACGGATGTTATGCTTATTCCTTTGATAAAGCCTAATTCTAAATGTGTTATGCTTAACTACATATAAAAAGCCAACAGAGTACATGGAATTTGCATTACATGATCTAGATACAAAAATTAATTGATATGCACATATAATATGCATAACATTTCCCAAGGAACCTCTACACACACAGAAGTATTCACACGTTATGTAAGAAAACCATGATGTAAAATAAATTATACACAATATATGTAATAGTTTGTTAACAGCTTTTACCATGCCAGTTTGTAAATGCGTTAGATATATATTTGAACGGCAACGAAGCTAGTTTACCTAGTTTGTGTAATCATTGCATGAAGTGAAGTAAAATGTCAGCCAAAAATACTTCGCGGGTTGGAGAAAAGTTATTCTACGTATGCACTAAATTGACAAGCACATAATACATAATTCTGGTGCAACATTGTGGTAAACTTAATCATGTTAATCGGGAAGTGACATTCGTATCATATGCAAAATGGCGTACGTGGAGAAGGTACTCACAGACTGATTGCAATAGTACATCGAGAAATTTGAAGGTAAGAAAGAAATGTGATGTCTGATTTCATAAGTAAATGGTTAATGGGAAGTTGTAGCACCATCATGTAGATATTATTAGAGATATGTGTGCGCGTGCAGGTTCAAGTTACCATGTATAGAATATCATGAGTAAGCTTATAGATTCCGATCAAGTACAATCAGGTCATAGTAGCTCCAGAGAGCTCACAGCAACGGCTATTTGTAAAACGTGGTTGAACATGGGGAGTTGGTCGGATAATCACTTTATCACGAAATCAGACATCCTTTTTCTTTCTTTCTTTCTTACCTCCTTGTCCGATCTGTGCCCTAACTACTCGGCGGGCGAATGATTATATCGCTACACGCGCAGAAAAAGATACACAACATTTTACACATTCGCTATATGTGTATAAAACCGCAAAAAAGTATATAATTTTACATAATCCATGTTTGTTTGTTTTTAAATACCAAACTCTTATGTAAAAAATAACCTAACATTAGTCAAGCAGTTCTAAGCTAGTCAGGCAGCTGATTGACTTTCAGTTGTCAATGCTCTAAAAATGTAATATTTTATAACATCTGAGAATCTCTTTTGTTATCTCTTAGGTATATTATAAACTTTTATGATATGTGCTGAAAAGTTCCTATTACATGTATATTGTGTATCATATTCATCCATCACTTATGCAATGTATTTGGTGATTGGTGTCCTCTTATGGCGGCACCCATAGGGTCGCGAGTGATTATTTTAATCGATTAATTTTGATCATCTAAGATAAGCTTACTGAACAAGTAGATCAAAGTAGAAAGCAAATTTATACTTCTACGCTACTCAAATTTGGTACACTCAACGGAGCGCTTTCACCAGGTCAACCGGCGTCTTCAGCGGATGTTATTGCTCTGATCAAAGTAGTCTGCTTATTTTGCAGTTGTTCCGGGGAGATACAGATACGAATAACAACTTGATGAACATTTCTCATTCGATATAATTACTATCTTGCACGTAGTAGCCCATAATCATGCATTCAATGGAGTGATGCAGTTCTTAATCTCATATATAAATCCACGTTGAGATAACCAGCACGTGGCACACTATCTGATCGGGACATTGTAAACGTTATTTAATAGCGCAATTTCATCAAAATAGATGGAATGCTTGATCCTCACCTGACTCAGCTAAATACCAAATTTGCCGAAGGGAGAGCAGAGTTCCAAAAAGCAATTGAGGGATCTGTGCTTTCCCCTACAGGATTATTGAGTCTTTGAGTTATCTTGAGTTACAGTTTTATGTTTGAATGGATATCAGTAACTTACAATCAATATCTTTTTGCTATAAATCAAAATATTTATAAATACACTTTCGATTGATGATGTTTATCAGATGACAGGTGGGAATATAGACCGGAAATCGAACTCAAAACCCAAAAAGTAGTTAAATATCTAAAGCGTAAACGGAAATACAATAGTGAAATCGTAGGTATAACCGATGAGATGTTTCTTAAAATAGAAACACTCTAATACATTCCAATGAAGTATTATACCATCAGCTTAAGTGACTGAAATGCATTTGCAAACATAAGTAACTAGCAAATGAAATGCATGAACAGAAACTAGATAGTTAATAGAAAAGAGCAAACAGACCATACGGCAAGAAACTTAATGAAAGTGCAGTGTTCTTTTAAAGGTCAACTTCTCTAAATGGGTAACATGTTAGCTACATTCTACAGACATTTGAAACAATAAGATCAATGATATTCCGAATAGTCCAAATTTAATCACCGCTGCAAAGGCTCATAACCTAAAGCGAGTCAAGCCGTCTTGACTAACCTAAGGCTAGTCAAGCCGGCTTTACTAGCTTGTCCATTCAATGTCGTAAGCTAGTCGGGTACAACAAATATCGTTGGTCAAGCAGGCTTGACTAGCTTTAGGTTAGTCAAGTTGAATTTTAGAGTTTGAACTGCAAGTGTTTTTGGCTATCGGAAAGGAAGGGAGGAAAAAAGAGAGAAATATAAACAAATATGTTGCTGAAAACCAAGCAGTGCCAAGGAGTGCATCGCCAACCGGTAGCCAACGAAACCGTACGTACTGTGACGGAAACTATCTGGTAGGGAACGTTTAAGGCAACTTGTGGCGTGGCGTGGGTGTGCGGCCAATCCGCACAGTCTTCAGGATACCTGATCACACCAATAAAGACAGGGAGTCGGATCTTTGTTATTGTTCTTGATCATTTATTAGGAGTTATGGGCAGATCCAAGTGATCGGATTCCGGAGCGGTTGTAGTTGTGAAAATGATGCAGAGAGAGAGAGATAGGTATAACCAACCTACCTCGACGGTCGCAGGGTACGAAAGAGCCAAGAATGATCTGCGCACCGGTATCTCTTTTCAGGATCCATTTCCTCTACAGGACTATGATATAGGCCCCTATTCTATTTCACATCAGTCCTGAGACTTCAAGTGCAATCTATACATACAACTAAACTAAACTAAACTAAACTAAAACTCAATATTTGCAGTAGGCAACATTCGATTATATTCAATTAAAGAAATAATCAAGAGGTTAGTATAAAACAAGCATAAAACAACTAGCACAAGAGCCCCGAATATCTAGCGGTGGTTTCAGATTTGGATTTTGAAAGAATTTTTAAAAAGACAAAAACAATTTAACACTCTTGGATATTTTGTTACCGAGGAAACACAGCGAATAGATCAGAACAAACGGACTGGATGGGTATTGGCTAGTTTGATTATGTTTAAATTTTATTATTATTATTATTTATTATTATTATTGTTATTGTTATTATTATTATTATTACTAGCGGGACACCCGCGCTACGCGCGGGTCCCCGCTAGGTGAGTAAATGGGAGCGTTCACTAAAACGGGAGGAATTACTGAACAGGTAGAATCATTGAAAAGGTAAATTTCATTTATCTGAGTCTGACCCTCGTTAAGCCTTCTTTCTTTTTTTTTTCAGTTTCTTCTACATGAGCCAATTTTGTTCCATTTTTTAAAAACATTTTGCTGCTAAGCTTGCAAATTTCCGTTACCATGTTTTTTATTTACTCAATCCCGTTCCCATTATTTTCTAAATCTGTCCTTTCTTACATTTCCCTGTTGACTTCATTTTTTATTTGCTGCTTAGCTTGTGATTTCCCGTTTTCATGTTATTTATTTAGTTCTGTCCTCAGTTTTTATTTAAATCATCTAATTTTATTAGATTTTATTATTCTTTCCTTCTTTAGCCTATTTTATTCCCGTTTTCATTTTCTCACTGTGCCTAACTATATGCTAACCCACATACTCGTAGGCCTACCTGTTTGTCCTCATTTTGTTTTCTTTTTTAATTACAGTAGGCCTACCTCTTCATGTTGTTTGTACTTTTTAACACACATCTTTTCCCCGTATTTATTACGCCTACGGTCGGTCGTTCACCCGTATTATCATTCATTGCGCGACTCTGCGTCGTTTACGCGCGACATGGCGTAGTGCTGCGTTACCCGCGCGCTATCGCTGCGCTACGCGAGCGACTTGGCATTAGATACGCCCGTACGACGCGCACGGGCTAGCTTGACAACTGACTCCTTTTTGTTTACCCAGCATAGCAACGTACCACATTTTCACTGATTTTGAGGCCAATTCTTGACCGTTTTCAACCAAATAAAGTTTAAACACGTTCCCGTATATTCGTCGATCTCCCGTATGAATTTGGCGACATTTGGATCGAAACTGACGGAGCCTTTATAGCATACATAGATAGATAGATAGATACATAGATAGATAGATAGATAGATAGATACATACAACATTTCCCTATTTATAGTAAGATTATTATTATTGTTATTATTATTATTGTTATTATTATTATTATTATTATTATTATTATTATTATTATTATTATTATTATTATTATTATTATTATTATTATTATTACTAGCGGGATACCCGCGCTTAGATGAGTACGGTAAATGTGAGCGTTCACTATAACAGGAAGAAATACTGAACAGGTAGAATCATTGAAAGGTATATTTTATTTATAGAAATCTGTCTCTTTATTACATTTCCCTTTTACCTCGTTTTTTATTTGCTGCTTTTTATTTAATTCTGTTCTCATTATTTCAGCTCTTTTTTTTCTTACCGGTACATTTCCTGATTAGTATCTTTCCTTCTTTGTTTCATTCCCTTTCATTTATAGTGGGAATTCCAATTGAATGAACGCAGCTTTCAATAGCGTGACGAATTTTTGCGTACACTGCGCGATGTACGCCAGCGTGTGCGACTGTGCGTGAGTAACACAGAAGTGAATCCAACCATGGCAACGCACTCGTGATTGGTTAGCATTGTATCCAAGGTCGTGCGTTCGTGTTGTAATTTGAAATACGCGATATACGATCGCGGTTGGATCGAGTACAGCTGCGTTCATTCAATTGGAATTCCTACTATAGTTACTTTAACCCGTTGGCTATTACTCGTACCTCTTTTGTCATTTTAATTTAATTTTTCTTCATAGTACCGCTTCAAGTTGTTTACACAACACACATCTTTTTCCCGTATTTATTACGTCCTCTCATAGCGTGTATGCGGAAGTGTTCATCCGTTATCATAATCCCGTGACCGTCCATGTACATTTTTGTCCTTAATTTTTTATTTATTTTTCCTTCTTTCTGTATTATCATGTCCACTGGTCTCTGGCTCGCAAGTCGCGTGGCTCTGCGCCGTTTACCCGCCAATTGGCGTAGTGCGCATTACGCACGCGGCGCTGACGCGCTGCCTGCCAGCTGCAGTTTTTCATAACAAAAACCCCGTTTTACCCATATTTTCACTGTTTTTGCAGCCAATTCTTGACCGATTTCAACCAAATAAAGTCCAGTCCATTTCCCATTATATTCCTCGATCTCCCATATGAATTTGGCGACATTTGGATCGAAACTGACGGAGCCTTTTACATATGCCACACACACACACCCCCACACACACCAACACACCCCCACACACACATTCCCCTATTTATAGTAAGATTATTATTATTATTATTATTATTATTATTATTATTATTATTATTATTATTATTATTATTATTATTATTATCATTATTTTCATAATTATTATCGTTTCAGTTTTTAAGTACAAACACCTTTTCTCATCATCATCATCTAGGCTGTTTCATCCTCTGTAGTATGAAGCCCTCTTCAAGAATCTTCCATTTCTGTCTGTCTTGCGCATCCCTTGCCCAGGTGGTGCCTCTATATGCTGTTAAGTCGTCTCGCCATCTTCGTCTTTGCCTTCCTCTTCTACGCTTTCCTGTTCTTGGTTGCCACTCGGTGACTCTTTTTGTCCATCTGTTGTCGTTTTTTCTTGCCACATGTCCCGCCCATCTCCATTTTGCTTCCCCTATCCTTTGCATGATGTCTTTGACTCCCGTTTTACTTCTTATGTCACTGTTTCTGATTTTGTCACGTAAAGTTATGTTTAACATACGTCTCTCCATGGCTCGCTGTGCCGTGGTGAGTTTTTGTTCCAGATCTTTGGTAGTCGACCAGGTTTCAGCGCCGTAGGTCATGGTTGGTAACACACATTGATCGTACATACGCCTCCTCAATGTCATTGGTAGCTTTTTGTCACAAAGGATGTCTTTGTACCTGCCAAAACAACACCAGCCAGCCTTGATTCTCAATAAAACTTCCTCTCTTGTGTTGTCCTCCATTTTGACTGTCTTGCCCAGATACTTGTAACTATCTACTTTCTCAATCGGTTCGTTGTCAATTTCAATGGACTCTCTAGTGTCAAAGTTGGTCATGTATTTTGTTTTCCCTTTGTGCATTTTTAGTCCAATTTTCCTGCTCTCAGTGTTCAAACTATTTAGCTGAACTTCTAATTCTTTGACTGATGGTGATGTAAGGGCTACATCATCTGCAAACCTCAGGTCAGTTAACCATTCTCCATCAATGTTGATGCCTCTTTCTTCTAAATCTAGTTGTTTGAAAATTTGCTCCATTGCAGTTGTGAATATTTTTGGAGAGATTGTGTCCCCTTGCCGTACTCCCTCTGTATGTGGATAGGCTTGGAGACATCCTTATCTATGTGGATTGTAGCTGTGGCGTTTGTGTAGATGTCTTCTAGAATCTTAACATACCCTTCGTTAACTCCAATCCTTCTTAAGGCTGCAAATAGATCACTGTGTTCCACCGAATCAAAAGCTTTCTCATAATCTATATAGCCAATACAAAGCTTCAGCTGATACTCATTTGCTTTCTCAATCAGTTGGTTCAAAGCATGCAGATGATCAGTTGTTGAAAAGCCCTCTCTGAAACCTGCCTGCTCTCTAGGTTGATTCTCATCCAATATTATCTTGATTCTATTCTGAATGAGTCGTGTGAAGATTTTATACGCATGTGAAAGCAGACTAATAGGTCGGTAGTTTTTGATATCCTCTTTATCTCCTTTCTTATGTAGAAGAATAATCTTGGCTTCCTTTGGCTACCTTTTCTCAGTGGTTGTTAAATGTTCAGAAGGCGCTGGGGCTTTGGTGACATTGTTGAATGGATATTCCACCCCGACCAAATAACAACATTACCTCCTTAATCCGTATTCGCCTGTGTTGTTCCAATTCCTTTTGACCATTTAATTTTCTTTATATCAATATCATAACATGAAAGGAAATAGGGTTATGATAGCATCTAAACTCTTAATTTTAGCTCTTAAGATGTGCTGAAAACACATCTTTATTTTTCTAGGCAGTTACTATGAAAACATATCACTGTTATAATATTACTTTTATATCGCGCGCTGAGAACTGGAGGCGATTAGTGACCGACTTATCACAATAAATAAGGCACATATTTTCTCAGTATCAGCTGGGTATCTTACGTGATACTAAATTAGCTATGTTTGAAATCGTTTTGTTCGATTTAGTTTGTTCGTTTCACACCAATGGCGAAGATTTCTTTCTTTCTTGAAGTGCGTGAAAAAAGTGTGCCATATTGAAGCTAAAATAGTGAAATATGGTACAAAAGTGGAACTAATTCGCGCGAATCTCAGAAACCATATACATACATACAACATGGGTGGATGATTGTATGGACCATCTCATCCTCCCTCCACTATCACCCCACCCCGTGATCTACGCCTATGATTCACACGTATCAGAATGGAGGCTATCGGTGACCGTGTTATTAGAGAGGTTGCGATGTTCCATATTTCTTGCGCCGTTTGTACACCCGTTGATACGACCGTTCATATCCCCGCTGTACGTATGTTTCGTATACTCAACCCAGGATTTAAATAATGCGTTCAACATCTAAAAATTCAATAGTTGTCCTCTTATGACCCACTGTGGTGTTACCAAAATTTGATCACAGGAAGACGACTATACGATTATTTAGCGCTAAGACCTTTTTTTCATTTTGATATTAAAACTGGCTTAAGGGGGTACTACACCCATGTGGTAAATTTGTGATTATTTTTGCATTTTCTCAAAAATAATTACACTGGTAACAAAAGTTATGTATATTATTGGGGCAAGGAATCCAATTACTATACTGAAATTTCAGTGACTCAAGACAAGCGGTTCGGTATATATGATAGGAAACGAGGTACATCCTAGCGGTACCTTATTTCTGATCATAAATAACAAACCGCTTGTCTTGGGTCACTGAAATTCCAGTGTAGTAATTGGATTCCTTGCCCCAATAATATACATAACTTTTGTTACCACTGTGTTATTAGTTTTTGAGAAAATGCAAAAATAGACACAAATTTATGCGAGGGGTGTAGTACCCCCTTAACGTGCCGTTTAAAAATAACTTGTTTTTCAGTAGTTCCCGATTAGAGTTACCAAAATAAAATAAAAATACATGCATATCATGACATTTTAAAAAACATTATACTTTCTCGTGCGTAAAATTAGTCGCGTCGCATGAACCGCGCGCGTGACGCAGTACGAAACGGTCAATTTCAACGTCCTCAGTACGTTACTTTTTTATCTACACTTTGTTTATGTGGACAATCAACACATATAAACCGCCAAACCTCATTGTCGATTCATTATAATGAGTTCTTACAAACAAAATAGATCATATTAATAGTTTCACTCGTATATTCAATATCTGTGTTATAGGTATATAAGTCCTCATTTGCTTTTAAGGCAGCTTTTCTACTCATTGCCTGTGTGACTGCACATGCAAGAAATATCTCACTTTGTTGAGTAGCATCTTCCTGCAAACAGGGGTAATCTGTGACAATTGGGTGTTGACCCCCCCCGCTAAATCATTTCCTAACAGCATGGAAACTCCTTTCACTGCCTTTGTATTTCTTTTTTAACGAATAACACTGGGTCATGTCCTGTTCTCTTACAGTAAATGCGGGTTATTTTGGGTTTTAAGTCAGTTCCACTTTTTGCTTTACTATTTGAAACCTCGTTGTTGATTTATTATAATGATTAAAAATATAAAAATACGTATAAAACTAGTAACGTACTGAGGACGTTGAGATTGTCAGTTTCGTACTGCGTCACGCGGTTCACGCAACGCGACTAATCGATTAACTTTAATAATCTAAGCTATCTTACCAATCAAGTAGATCAAAGCAGTGCATATTTTGTGGTTGTTCCGAGGAAGTGCAGATTTGAATAACAACTTAAGGAAGCAAATAGTAACTTTTGCTTGACAAAACCAGTATGTTTTTACTTACTAATATTTCGTCCAACTCGTCGGAGGACTTCATTAGATGTGAGTATCTGATCCACTTTCCCGGAAACAGGCTTCCGGTTGTGAGTAGTCTTACTTCCAGTCTTCAGAAGTGGGTCATATACGTGACTTATGAAATAAGTGCCTTCCTCTCTGTTCATGGTCTTTGTCCCCCTCTTTCTGATCTCCATCGCTTCTCGCACTTCTCTAGACTTTCTGACATGCTCTTTGCCAAGTATCTTTGAGTCCTCCCGATTGACGACATGATTTGCCCTTGCGACATGATCAGATATGGCCGACTTTGTTTGTTCTTGCTCGGATGCCCTACGTTCTGACCGAGTACATTTTTTCTCGTTGGCTTTCTTAACATCCGCTTCGTGTTCCACAAGTCTAATTCCGAACAAACGAGAGGTCTCGCCAACATAACTGAGATCGCACTTTTGGCAGCCGAACGCTTGTCTCTTTGTCTTTGGGATGGACAAAATCATGTCGTCAATTTGGAGAACTCCAATCACCACGCGATATTCGAATTTCCCGGGCACCGAAATTGCAGGTGGCACAATGAAGGCTGACAACAAATAATCATGGCGTCATCGACACAGGCAATTTCGGTGCGGGAGTTTTATATATCGCGTGTTGAGAGCCGGCTGTTTTTATAGTCAATATAGGCATAATGTTGTGATTGCCGGAGTGTTCCTTTAAGTGACGGAAATGCATTTGCGAAAATAAGTAACCAGCAAATGAAATGCATGAACAGAAACCAGATAGTTAATAGAAAAGAGCAAATAGACTATAAGAGCAAGAAACTCAATGAAAGTGCAGTGTTCTTTTAAAGGTCAACTTCTGTAAATGGGTAAAATTGAATGCTATGTTAGCTGAATTCGACAGGCATTTGAAACAATAAGATCAATGATATTCCGAAAAGTCCAAATATGATCACCGCTGCAAAGACGCATACTCATACTTTCAGACAACTAAGTGGTACTATTAAGTGATACACTATGGCGATATTTGAAGTAAAGATACAAATTGTGCTTTGAGTATTGGCTTCAAAAACACTTCAACCTGTCATCCTATTGCCAAACATCGTCATATAGCCTACATGTTAAGCAGGACGGGGATACCTGCCAATAGTTTGAAGTTGTTTAATCAAATGTCTTACCATAACCGTCCATTATTATTCCACTGGTCTTCTGGCCAAGCTGCAATCTTCAATATTGTAGTTTGGACATCCCATGTGATTCGTGTCAATTTAAAAAGAATTGAGGTCGTCTGTAATTTGGAAAAATATTATGAAATATGTATTCATTTGGATATCCAAGCTCACAATTTTTTTTCGGAACGTTCTGGAACGGCTCTATTATTATTATTATTATTATTATTATTATTATTATTATTATTATTATTATTATTATTATTATTATTATTATTATTATTATTATTATTATTATTATTATTATTATTAGTGTTATTATTATTATTATTATTATTATTATTATTATTATTATTATTATTATTATTATTATTATTATTATTATTATCATTATTATTATTATTATTATTATTATTATTATTATTATTATTATTATTATTATTATTATTATTATTATTATTATTTGTTCCTCAGAAAATGACGTGAAAAACTGAAAAAGTAATTACGATAATTGAGCCCATTGATGAGCGAGAGGGATTGGGAAACACGAATTTTGGTAGTTTATAAAATTACTATGTACGATTTTATGCGTTGGGAAAACCGGCAGGTGAAGGATGCTTCGGATGAAAAAGATTAAAAACGTGCGACTAAACATGCGCTGAATATGATGTATTTTAAACGGAGCCATTGTTTTGTTGTCCCAAATCTCCTGGGTATTTTAATATTAGTATTAAAAAATCCAATTCATAAAACGAAGCCATTATCCTTTAATATCTATAAGGCAATCGGGAATAGCCAATTATAGTGTGTAACTCAATATTGGAATGTTCTAGAAATTGTTGCCACCTAATCATAAACGGTAGCCCAATTTTAATCAAATATGTATGAGACAATATAATTAGAATTACTGGTATGTTTATCATGTAACCCAATATTGCTTTTAAAATTGTTCTAGTACAAACTGCCATTTCATAAACGAAGGCAAGTTTCCCATTTTAACAACATGATGAAGAGGTATAAGAATATTAAACATGTAAAACATGACCAAGCATTACTGATGTGTTATCCAAAACTGTTAAATACATTGTGTTAATTGAGCATATTCCATCTTCTTGATTAGTATGTTTGTATCTTCAATCAACATTTTTTTTATTATTCGACATAAAAGTGCGAAATGTCGCGATCTTAAGTCATTATAATTACTATTAATCATTACTTATTAAAGCAAGTTAACACGTTGCCTCATAAGCTGTATTAACACCTTGTACAACAAATTCAAAAATTTAAGGAGGTTCCTCGTATAGGCAAGAAGGAAGTTAAGAGCAAAACTCCGTAAGATAGAATCTTTAATAACCTGGTATGCGAGGTGAAAAGAATATTCTGACTCTGTTCCTGGTTTTACTTAGACTGGCCCCGTAGTCTCGGTTCGGTTCCATCTCTGGATAATGTAACAATAAATAATTACGTAATGCCCTATGAAAAAAACTACGCCAACTCCCCCCTTATTTTCTTCAATGCCAAAACCCATTCCTCTTCATCCACAAATCGACGCCACTAATTAAACCCCACACAGTCAACCATGCAGCAATATAGAAATATACTCGTATTATAAGTGAACGCGAAAGTCCATTGAGCGCTGATTCCGAGACTGGTCCAATCTGTTAGAGATCTCACTTCCAAATATTCGTTCAACGAAGCACGGTGATTCCGATGTCAATTACGAAAGCCCCGCCCCAGTTTCAATTCAAATATGGTAGCACAAAGCTATGCCGCGGGATGTGACGCAAGATCGGATGGGACACTTGTCAACAACTGAGAGGTATTGAGCTCAAGTGGCACGCGTCTGATAGACCCATGGTACGCGCAATAATAAAAGGCAACCACTCGACTCGGACTTAGGCCTATTGTCCATATTGCGTACATTATCGCGTGCGGTTTGCAAATGTTTGCACATTATTTAGCTAGGGAAGCCTTTTCAAATATCCCCGCGCTGCCAAGCTGCGTTGATTGGTCGGATACAATATCGTTGTTTAGTCGCTTACACAAACGTTAATGTAGTGAAAACATGGACGTGGTATATTGAAAGATTGCGTGACTCCAAATCCGTAAAGTGAATTCAAAAATTTAAGGAGGTTCCAGCAGTTTGTGGGAGCTGGAAGTCAAATTGCCTACAGACTGGGAGGGTCCGTGTATTGGGTTGATTTTTAATGCTATGTAATCTACATTACCAGTCGTTCTCCACGGACCCGAGGGAGGGTCTAGGTTTTACTTGGTTCATCTGTTCATCTGTTGTACTGTTTTATTTGTTGTTGTCCTTCATGATGTTTCGTCAGGTATTTGGGATTCCTCGGATTCACTACAATCTCGAGCAGATTTGTCAGTAACTTATTCTACTGTTTTATATTTACAAGGTTTGACACAAGCGGATATGCCTTTTTCTGTTTGGGGAAAATGTCCAGGTCCCAGAAATAAGAAGTCCATTACATCATGCCGGGAAAACCCCTGAAGGAATCCCTTATCTCACATTAGAACATGGTTGTAATGTCAATTGGCAGTTGATATAAAAACTTGAAGACAAAAACAGATCTTTGATGAAATGAAGCGAGCTGTAAATTAATATATGAATTTTGCACAGCAAAGTGTTCACAACGTTTAAAAAAAATTTAACACACTAACAAATTACAGTTTTAGCAAACTTACTCTACATTCGGTCACTGAACGGATACTTCGGAATACACCAAAAGTGCGCAGTCATACATAAAGAGGATCTTATTTTGATCCTTGTCGTGAAGCTGAGAACCGATTCAATAAGATTATAATGGTGTCAGAATAATGTATATTTTAACCTACGACAACTTTGTAAGTGTATGCTAGTGATGTGATTGATTGAGGTACTTCAAATGGGCATTAGTGTTACTTTATATAGATATAGGCACTGCGCATTTCCTGTACGAAACCACAACATAAATATTCGGGTTTTTTCCAAAATCGTCGAACAAACGTGTTGGTTTATGTCCTAAAACTAGGCCTAGTTCAAGTATCCTTTTAAACGCCTAATGGGTAAATCCTTTCTTGTCAAAATAAATACTCGAGCCCACGTATTGTTTTGTTGATGAAAACATCTGGAAACACACGATTGCCATATGTGTTTTTCAGACTGGCTTTTATTTTGGTGTTAAGATGTTAAACTCGTATCGCACAAAAGCTTGCTAAAAAAAACAGAGTATTAGCAACAACCGTTAAGTGGACCCTGTTTGAACATTTTTGTATGTTCTTATTACATTTAGTTTAAGTGATGTTATGTCAAACCTGTTTTCGACTACATTGAAATCAACCGTACTATCAGAACCAAAACCCCATTGAACATGAAAATACTATACTTCTTTTTCTTACGATTATGAAATTTATCATTCATCCAGGTAATAACAACTATGAACTTGAGATTATAATCAGATCTACTGGACTGACCTTTTTATGAGTGGCAATACTTCTTTTTCTTCTTTATACTGTTTGTCCTAAATTCCCTATTGGTGGTCAGAAAACGAGGCGTCTTATGTGCTCATGATTACTGAAGTGTATTATATTGTTTATTTATTTATTTATTTATTTATTTATTTATTTATTTATTTATTTATTTATTTATTTATTTATTTATTTATTTATGTACTTATTTATTTATTTATTTATTTATATATATATTTATTTATTTATTTATTTATTTATTTATTTATTTATTTATTTATTTGTTTATTTGTTTATTTATTTATTTATTTATTTATTTATTTATATGTTTCAGAGCATCATTCATCTAAAACATTGTAAACAATATAAATATAAATGTATTTTCAAACAACATTTGTTGTTGACTCGCAGCTTCCTGCTTTCTTTTGGCAAAATACTTCTTTAAATAACGCTTCTTTTGTATTTCGACCATGTTAAAACAAGAAGGGTGCAATTTTTAAAAGCATACAATGAAAGGGTAAAAGTATACGATATTATGCGCATCGATGGTGATGATTACACTATTTATATTCAAATCCCACGTACAAAGCATAACAGTAAGTAGGAGTGTATATTTTCCAATTGAAATCGCTAGGGACTCGCCTCATCCATTTAAATGGGCATTTTTTGCCATGGTGTAACTACCGCTTCAGGGCGTTAAGTAATTCAATACTAATCATACGGAGTCTCATGCAGATACATTCGGAGATGTTGACTCTGTCTTTCTTCTAGTTTAAATATTATAAATGGATTTTAAACATTTTAATATTTAAATATGTTGTAAATAGAGTACTAGTTAATTAAGGAAAGGATTGGATTTTCGCTGTGTAAACTAAAATTCACACGTAGCCAAAGAATAGTGATTGATCCATTCCCGCTTTTATACTGTAATTTGAGTTGACTATCCGCAGATTTGGCAGCTTTCCTTATATTAATATTAAAATGATTATGCTTTAGAACCATACTTTAACTAGAGCGGTTCTCGGCTTTCGCGGTTCGCGGCATTCGCGGTTCTCGGTAGTGTGGGTTGGTCCGTATGTGACGTTTCTGTTCAGAACCTTGTGTGACCCTTCCCCCCCCCAGAAAAAAATCATCCGCCACCACTGGTTATAACAAGGGCCTTGTAAATGCAACTGGTGAGACAGAGCCTCCCATGACGTTTGTGTTTTCAGTCTGATTTCAGTTCCCTAACAGGTACAAAGTTTACGCATTATCATTAGGCCTACCAAGTATTGTATGTCCTATAATCTCTTATGTATGACATGGATCTTTACCATGATTGTGCAAGCCAAAAAATATCATTTCAATACCCCAAACATGCGTTAAAAAGACCATGTTTTACACATGCAACCTCAAGTTTAGACATATAATTTAATTTGGCCTAAACCCTCATGCACGGGAAAAATCATGCCGCCACCATTGGTTATGACAAGGGCCTTTTAGGGTGCACACCAGTAAATAACCCCCACTGACTTTCTGTACAGACAGGGGCCGGAAAACAACTCAGTTCTTCAAAACTTCCCTTTCTGCAAGCAGAAGGTCAGATGACGACATCCATTGTAAAAATTAATATATATGGATTTCAGGATTTTTTTCCAGAAATATTATAAAAAGTTCAACCTATAACCCATACAGCTAACGCCACCTCACAAACAGCTTGGTGTTTCTGAAATGTAACACATTTTGAAAGTCGTCATAAAAAGTCGGATCCTGCTAAATTTACACAGACAATCTAATTTACAGGCCTAAATGAGGATTAAATATGAATCAGGGCCTAATAGTTGCCTTTTAAGCCTTTTCTAATGTATTACATTAAGTCATATTGCACATTTCCTCGTTTCAAATACTGTTTTTTTTCCTTCCAGGGTGTAGCTAGACTTCTGCGTACTCCACTTGCCAATTGTGCTTCTGGCTATTGCATTTAAGCTTAAAACTCTGATTATTATTTGTGCACAATTGATAGATTTTCACATCTAATCTTTTCAGTCACCGTACTCCCTCTGTTTGTTAGCTTCCCAAGTGGACTACTGACTTTGGATTGCGGATAACATTTTTAACACGGGATTCTATGGAGAGTTAGGCCAATTTCTGGCCTAACTAAAATTGGTCATGATGTAATGCATCTTTAAATGAATCTGAACAGTCCCCCAGATATCGTTATTGATTGAACAAATTCATCAGGATCGGTAGAGTAAACTAGTAAACCAGAGTTCGTAGTATCTGATCCAAGAAAATGCACTTACTGTGTACGTTTCAACAACCACTGTTGTCTTTGTCAACACTTGATGAGGAGTGACTGCAATCTACTGACAACCAACGCTAGAGGGATATGTAAAATCAGGCGGTTTTTGGCGATTTTAGCCATTAAGCCCCCCCCCCCCACCGCATAAATCTGAAAGCCCCTCTGAGCCCCCCTCCTGGAGACGCCATTGCAAAATCAATGGAGAGAAACTATACTACCTTGTTTCTTAATAAAATGTAACGGGGTACATCAGGCAACTATGAGAGCCAAAAGGCCTCAAATTGAGCAAAGAAAGACATTAATTTTCACGTGCATTTCAACCAAGACGCTTCATTAGTGGTGTTCGCCCTTAATGTCATATTATCATGACCGTTTTATTTTGTTTTATGTTAAGGGCTGGGGTATGAACGTTTGGACAGTATTTATTGTGGGACATTAGAGCACATCAGACATATCGAATTGCATTCTGAATACTAAGAATGTCCTGATATCAAATAATTTTGATTTTTTGAAATTCGCAATGTAATACACATTTTATGACAAATCATTAAAATTGATATTTTTGATATATAACAGTCCTCGAAGTAAATTTTATAAATTTAATGATACATTCTTTAAGTATATGTAGCTGGGAGGAAAGGCCGACGATCAATTGAAAATTTTGACCTTTCGTATTGAAGATATGGATTTTTTCCCCAAAACAAAACAAACAAAAATAGGTCTTTTTAGGAAATAAAATCCATATCTTCAATATGAAAGGTCAAAATTTTCAATTGATCGTCGGCTTTTCCTCCCAGCTACATACACTTTAAGAATATGTCATTAGATTTATAAAATTTACTTCGAGGACTGTTATATATCAAAAATTTGAAAAATATCAAATGTTAATAATTTGTCATAAAATTTGCATTATATCGTGAATTTCAAAAAATGAAAATTATTTGGTGTGAGAAAGACATTCTTCGTATTCAGAATGCAATTCGATATGTCTGATGTGCTCTCATTTCCCACAAAAAATACTGTCGAAACGCTCAAAACGCTCATTCCAGATCCCTTAAGTATATGTCATATTACATGTTTCACATTTGTACGATTTTAAATAATTCTTTATCATGTTTATAGGACATGCTCTGTTATATTTTTATATCCTCTTTTCATTCTTGAAAAGATAGATCATGCTTTTATTTCACCCATTGGGTATTTCTTTATTAATTTGTGTTTATATGGCGATTTCAAGTGGGATAATAACTCCTGGATGACGTAAGCATAATGTTGATAGATTTAAATATCATTATAAATAGGCACTTAATAATAATGATATTGAAATAAATTGATAAATAGATAAATTAATAGATAAATAAATAAAAGATATATAAGCCTAGATAAATAATAAATAAATGATAAACTAGGAGTAAATTGCAAACATTAAATATCTTAGAGCAAATGAGCATTTAATAAGTTTGTGCGACAAATATTTTGCCCCTTCTTGTACGTTTTATCATTATTTTATCTTTTGCTAATTCTTTTTTGGGACATGCTCGCTTATTTATTTTTTATGTGTTCCTCTTATCATTTGTGAAGTATTTCTTTATTTTTGTTTTAGTACAAGTGATCACTGAGTATGTTTAACTGTGGAAATATCGGTAGATAAGGTGTTTTTTTTTTTTTTTTTTAGTATTATTTATAAGTGTATCAACATACATTTCACATGTCATGATTTTTCATTGTTTTATTTTAAAGCAATTCTTTATTGGGGTGCATGCTCTCATATATTTGGTGGGGTTTTTTTCATGTTCCTCTTGTCATTCTTGATAGATGGCTGTTTATTTATGTCGCGTGTTAAGTATTTTTTTAATTTTTGGTCGAAGTGTATAATTATCATCAGACACATGTCACATTTTTATGTATGATTTTGCATTATTTAATTTCAAATTATATAATTTGTTAAACGTACTAACGTAGTTCTTTATTTTTGTTTCTGTGAATATCATCCGAAAAGTAGGCCTCCTGCACATTATGATTTTGCCTTGCTTTATTTAACTCTTTACTGGGGTGCATGCTCTCTGCTGTTTTGTTTTTTTCATGTTCCTCTTATCATTATTGACACACTATATGATCACACGCTATGTTTTATACCAACCGCATTGTCTGTTTAAAGACAGTTCTTGTTTTAAATCCTGAATACAATGTCAACATTCAGTTCGTTCACCTCACAATGCGGTGCGATGTTATATAACTGTATATATTGCAGGGTTGCCAAACCCGCGATGTAATAGGCCTAGGTCAATAGGATGAGTTTCGAAGATTTTCCTCGCGACAATTTCCTGTCCTATAGACACCAATTGATGGTTAAGAAAAATATTGCATGACCTCTCAACATTGGCTTACGCGACTTCTGGTAGTTTTTTATCTCATAGAAACCAACGGTTGATAAAAAAAATATTGGGCGACTTTTCAATGATTTGACCCGCGGTTTGCCCTCATTTGTTTGGCAACCGTGGTCTGTGTTAAGTGAATATATTTCGGTAAGAAAACAATTATCATAGACCATGTAGACAGAACGGACAATAGTCATAGGCGCTCTCCTCCATTTTGAGAAATATACTTTTCCACACACACTACATTTATAATTAAAATGATCAGCCTTAAAGTTTTACCTTTTAGTGGGTTAAGCCAAACCTAAGTGGATGAAATATAAATCAACACTTCTGGCACTGATTGGTTTCCGTAGTTGTTATATGGAATACGAGCTGTCTGTAGCTACAAATTGTCTGCAAATCGGCTTGTGCCGGGCCGCTCTTTTTCGGCGTTTTTCTCATTAAATTAGGGTCCCGTTCAAATAAAAAATAAACTGGTGTCTAGATGTAATCACAGTTAACACACCAGGAAAATTATAGAATATACAACAACCTAGTTACACCTGTAGACCGCGAACAAACATGCACCTGGCCCCGGGGGCACTTTCTTTACTTTTTTTTTGGTAGGGTGTGCCACCGCCAGTTTCGAACTTGAGGTCTAAGGAACTGATCACAGGTCAAAAGGGGGGTCTAGGGAACTGATCGGCCGGTCAAAAGGGGTCTTGGGAACTGTTTGACCGGCCAAAAGGGGGTCTCAACTGATCAGCCGCCAAAATCTGAAAATCTCAGCAACTAAACCATAAAGGCCAAACCAGGGTTCAATTTTGTAGCGTTTTTGCCACAGATTTTTGAAGGAATCGATTTCACTTTGAATTGTGCATTAAATTATTAAATCAGGAAAACCATTAATGCAAAATAGGTCTGTTTTGGCCTATATTAGTTTACGATGAAAATCTCAGCAAAGCAAAACAGCATTCGAATCAAAATTACTAGACCCTGCAGACCTACAATCTATGCTATTAGCCTACTGATAATTATAGCAGCAGCTAGCAGCATTACATGAAAGCCCACCATAAAACAAACCCACAAGAATATTTTTTTTCAGTGCCGAAAAGAAAAACATTTTGACTACATTGAACTGCATGAGATGATTGAGTGAAGTGTGCAGAATTTGACACCATTCCACTAGACCAGTAGATCGTAAATTACCTTTTAATTCACTGTTATGGCCAGCTGCAAGGATGTGCACACAATTATTTGAGGTACTTTTCCTAATATTTGGCAATTTTATTCCCAAAAGAGATCTCAAAATCATTTATTTCTAGCAAAATGCTCATCAGCTGAAGGCATCGGCATCGTCAGCTAGGCACTCGACAGTGCAGTGCTGTTTATAACAACAAACCAGTGTTGCCACTACTAAATGAGCCCAAAATCCCGCCTTAAAGTTCACCTTATTCCTAATACAATGTGTTTCAATGGGGAAGAAATTGATGGAAAATTCCACTTTGAAGTTTTTCCGCTCGCAAAATAGCTTTTGGGCTTGAAATAGTAGGACAGAAAACACGCCTGTCAAGATGCCAATGAGAGCGGAAATCGATGATCTGAGGGTCTATGGAACGGCTAGAAAAATTTCGGGGCTTCAGAGCGGGCAATCAATGAATTCAGAGGGTCTAAGGAACGGCTGGCGGCTCTGAAAAAGGGGGTCGTCGCCGCGGCACATACCCGTATAGCTGGGAAATGTGAGTGCCCCCCCCGGGCACCTGGCCCGACCTGGCCGTATCACTTAGTGTTCTCCCTACGGATACTCCTAAGGGTCACACAAACACAATTAACACCAAGTAAACGGTGATAACTAGCGAGGCTTGACTTTCTACGCCTGTAGTGTGGTACGAATGGCCCTCTTCACTGTATCGAGTTGTGATAGTGAGGTCGGCTTTGTACGGAACCAAGCGATGCAGAGCTTGCGTTACCATGTTGGAGCGTACCATGGACGTGTATTTACAAGTTGTTCAAGACAAGTTAATGGTGATAGTAATTCCAAGCAGGTCGATGTACTATGTACATCTCTCCGATTGTGGTCTCTTTCCTTGGATTGTGGTCTCTCTCCTTGCACTATAGCAGCACCAAATCGCCTAAAGATACGTGTTGAGTAAAGATTGACGAAGCATCTGTCTTCTTTAGACTTAATGAAATACATCATCGTGATATGTTCAGCATAGAGAAATGATGTATGGTTCGTAGGTCCTGGTACAATGTCACCTAGATGATGAACAGGAGAGGACCAACGAAGGAACATCTGCTGTAATTGGATTCGCGCTGGGTGCCCTCCTATATTTATGTCATATTCAAGGAGCGTGAGAGGAAATCTTGAACCCAATCAAGCAGTTTCCCTCTAAAGCTTGGGGCAGATAACGTTGCTAGTAGGCCAGGGTGCCATACCCTGTCGAAATCTTTGTTCAAAGTGTACAGTGTCATCATCCTAATATCTTCGTATCAGACATTGCCGTGGTAGTACTAGTAGGGGGATCCACTAGTTCTTTCAATAGCCACGCATGGTGATTTTGTTCGAGATAGGCCGAGCGACTCAGGCTAAGCACACCACCTGTACGATAAATAAAATATATAATTTCCCACTGCGAACGCGGCGTTGCCATTCATCAGCTGAAATTACTCATTTTTTTACGATCTGCGTATGCTCATTACCCTTTTTGACGTTACCAAGTCAAGGAAATTAGATTTTTTCAATACACATACTGGAAGTTCAGTACACAGAGAGCAGCATACCATATTCTGTCAACACATATATTCAACTGCAAGTCCAACAATATGCTTTTACAAATACCAAAAATAACGAAATAAACATTCAGTCGCTAGCTTAAATCATCTCATAGCAACCCAGGATATGTCCTTGAGAAATAAGCCTATTGTCACATGAGTTTTCAACTCTATAGAGCCATTGAGGCACTCGACGTCCAACAATAGAATGTTGCTTTCGCTTGCCTTCGTATTATTGACAGTAAGTCCTAATTTCAACAATGCTATACCTCTTGGTGCTGAGTTTCCCATGGGTATTTTTTTCCAATGAGTGCTCTGTCTGTCAGGTCAGGTCTGGAGACCTACTACTGGAAACCTGTATTCAGTACAACCTGTTCAGGGGCGAGCTGACGGTGACTGAAGCGCCTCCCCCAGCAGTTTCTTTTGGATAATGGTGAGGAGGGTGACGGGACACCCTGTTAAATACAATATTTATCTTAAGGGCGTCGGCTCTGAAGAGCCAACGGCGGCCACCCAGTAAGTCCATAATGCAGAAGGACCCGGCCACCCTCTGTATTCACTTTTGGCCAAGATACTTTATATGAGAGGTCGTTGTAGAAACCCGGTATCCAATGGTGGGACCCGTAGGCCAGACGATGCATTAATGGCTACTGGGGAAGAGGAGCATGTGGATCCAACTATTCACATCTGTAATGACACAAATTGTACTGCCGACAATCCTGAGCACGAAAGAAGCAGCATGAACCTGCGAAAACATCAAGTCACAGGAACACTGAATGTTCAAGGTATGACTGCTGGGAAGCTAGAATATTACAACCATGAACCATAATTGAAGAGCAGCACATTTGTAAATTAGGCATCTCAGAAACATGGTGGGCCCAACCAAGGACGTTTTAATCGTTCAGATTTATGCACCAACATCCACTGCGCCTGACGTAGCTATTGAAAGTTTTATGGTCAGCTCCAAAATGTCCTGGATAAATTCCCAACAAAGATATGCTTATCATCTTGGGAGACTGGAATGTAAAAGTTGGCAAGTCTGCCATCAAATCAAAGTCAATTGGAAAGTTTACATGGGGATGGGAGAATTAATCGTGGAGACAGTTTGGAAGATTTTTGTCCGGCAAACGATCTGATTGTTGGAAACATCTTCTTCCAGCAGCACCCTCGCAGATTTGGAGGAGTCCTAGCGGCAATGTGAGAAACAAGATTGACTATGTTTTGCTGAAAAGAAGATGCGCTCTCCATTGCTCATTGTACGAACCAGACTAGGTGCAGACTGCTACAGTGACCATTAGCGAATTGTCGCACGGATGAAGTTGAAACTCAAAGCAAAGCAGAGAGTGACACCACCAGTGAGATTTGATGTCAACGAAATCCCAGCGCATTACACAGTTAGTGTGGTGAACAGATATGATGCGCTTCTTCGAGCGGATGAGGAAAAACTCTCTCCAAATGAATTGTGGAAGAAATGAATATAGCAGTGTTAAGTGCAGCAGAGGAAAGCATCGCAAAGAAGAAGAAAATGAGAGGGAATGTGAGGAATTGGAAAAGAGCAGGAAACGACTCTAAGAAGGTGTTTGCTTTGGTAAAGGAGCTGACTCAGAAAAATGCAGCAAGATCTGACGTCATAAATGATAGAAATGGCACCACACTTACTGAGAGTGAAGACATCAAGACCCAATGGGCAGAATACTGCACTGAGCTTTAGGAATGGAAAGCAGAAGAGGAATCCACCATCAATGATTCAGGTTAAATTGACCCTGAACCACCAGCTCTACTTACTAAAGTTCGTCAAACAATGAAAGATATTAAAAATGGAAAATCACCAGGCTGTGATGAGAGTCCAGACGAACTGCAGAAGGCATCTGGTGAGCAAGGTGTGATCATCATGTGGAAGCTGTCTGATAAAAACTGGAGGGAAGTGAAATGGCATAGGGACTGGAAAAGAGCAGTCTTTATCGCGATACCAACATAAAAAGGAAATATAAAAGAGTGCTCAAACCACCGAACCATCAGCCTGATAAGCCACGACAGCAAGATTCTACTCAGGATCATCAACAATAGAATGAGGCTAGAGACTGAGATAGCAAATAAAAACAGGCCGGTTTTAGAGCAGGAAAAGGCACCAGGGATCATTATTGTCAAACCTTTGTTTCATCGATTAAGGAAAGACATTTGGCTGTGTCAGCTATTAAGACTTGTGGAGCATCATGCATGTCATGGGGATTCCCCGCTCACGTGGTGAAGTTCATCGTCTTAGACTTAGAATTGTGTGATTACATGCAAAATTTGATTTTGGCCTATATATTTCCTTAAATTGGTCAAATATTCAAATTGGACTTTTATTGATAACTAACTAAAGGATTAAGATTTAGATATGACTTATTTGGCAAAACAATATAATAAAGATTAGTGTTGTATTCTTATACAATATGGAGAGAAGAGAGAAAATGTCAAGCGAACTAAAGACATAATACTTACATGTAGGGGAATAGGTTTGTGCAAGGCAGCAGTTTCCTGAATTAACGGTGTGTACCTCATGACGTCTAAGTTCTTGAATGATACCACATTGGTATTAAATCATTGTTTCGTGATTGTTTTGAGTAAGTATGGCACGATTTCATGCTATAAATGGACATCCTATATCCCCAATTCTGGGCGACTTAGATTTAACCGGTTAGATAAACACAAATGCTTCATATTCACATGGCATGCTTCAAATTTTTCATACTCATGTTACTCCGTCCACATCCGTTGATGCAGACAGCAATTCATTTCAAATTCTCTTACGGCGCGTGAGCTTTAAATTAATGGTGTTACAGTTTTCTCTAATTAGAGTAAATAAAACACATGCCGGAAAAAGAAGCATTTCGAAATCTGACAAATGCCATTTTTTTCTTAACATACGTATATTTATAAGATTCATCGTAGCAATGCACCGGCTTTATGGCTACATGTGCTTCCATATATTCCTTAATGTATGTTAAGATCTTACTCATATTAATTTTTGTTTTGTTTTTGGTGGTTGATTTATCAATAACAATCCCTCATTTCAAATATATAGTTTTGGTTTCTCTATTGTTCAGAAACCAAAAATCAAGGGATTAATATGTGGAGATGAACTGGTATGCAATCATAACACTATTGTGCTGGGAGGACACAAGAGGGTATATATAATCAAAAGTATAATGGCCTATAACCATACGTATATAATAGCCTATTGTGCGAACATTTTCATTATCGATATCTATCAACGCGGACGACTTTTGATGCTCTCTGCCGTATGTGGCACACTTCCATGACACCATAAAATTACACCCGAGTTCCGAGATTCGTTTGATAAGTTATGCATAGACATCATGTGCATATATTGAGGGGTGGGGTGGGGTGTTTTTGTTTATTTGTCTGAAATATAAACGATGCATGATGATGTAGATGATTTGATTATGAATTAGATTATTCCCCGGAAAGCACAACCCATACCTCTTACCTATGTTCCTCCGCCACCTATATATAACCTCCTCCCCCCTCCCCACACTCGATATCGACTCTTCCCTATTATTCCACTCCACTCTTGAGCCCCTCTCTCCCCCTCCTTCCCTTCCCACTTCCAATGCTCTCTCCCCTCTGTTTCTCTTTCTCCCTTACCCTTACCCCCCCCCCCTCACACACACATACCCTCTTTCCCTGGCGATCTCTTCTATCTCTCTCTCTCTCTATTCTCCAATAAATAAATTGAATAAAAGTTAGTTTAAACCAGCTTTCTATGATATTGATCTTCCGTCATGCGACATGCACATAAATAGAGTTGTGTATAATAGTGTTTATAACACTGAAGTCGTAATCTGTCAAGTGCCTATTGTAATGTCTGTGGAAATATTTCGATGGTCTATATATTTTCACAGTGAAATCAGCTTAGGCTAATTCGTAGTCTCAAGTCAATGCTTTCAAACTAAATCAATGCTTTCAAATGTAGACTGCTTTGTTCGACTTCTCTGCTCGTGAATATGGCACTGCGAAATTTAAACATTTCTTTTGTATACTTAGAGTAGGTAACTTCAAATCAAATAATTTTACGATCCACACCACTTATAAGAAACTGAAACCAAAACCGAAACTGACTGACACAAATGTTCGGTTTTAAACAAAAGGTAGAAACAATGAGTTCGATATCTTATGATTCAAGTGGTTAGGCAGGACAATAGGAAACCACGTGTCCAAAACCAAAACCAAAACTAAAACTATATATTTGAAATGAGGCAATATAATGCGAAACCAAAAAAATAATGAACAATATGGTTTTCATCCCAAATTTTGTCAGTAAACTTTTAACTCAAATGAAACACATGAAAAGTTTATGAAAATTCTTTCAAATGAATACAAGGGCGAGATTTATCATATACAATCTATGATATTATAATCTTAAAACACATCTTAAGGGCTTGGTCACCCACCTTTGCACAATCTTTTTGTGGCACCTTTGAGCACATATGTATCTGACCACTCACATCTAAACAAGGTGCATTCTTTAAATATTGAGGATTATTCAATAAGTTCTACCTTCTACCTTTTAGTCCTGTTACCAAGCATTATTTTGCCACAGAAGCTTATTCTGGTGTCCATAGTTTTGTTTTTGATGTATATTGCCTCTCAACATAACCAATTTCAAAAATATGTTTACTGGACCTCTGTCAGCATTGAACATTTTGAGATATCTTCCACAGGGATCAAAACCTGAAACATGCTCGAATCTTCACCTAAATAGTCTCAAATTTTTCATAATAGTTTATATTGTGTATGATGGGTAACCATGTAACATAGGAAACAAAAGGCCAAATCTATATGATTTAATGGATAATGACCTTAGTCACTAAGTTATCATGGTAACAAAATTTCCTAGCTTTGACAAACTATTCTTTTTTTTATATAGAAGACGAAACATTTGAGACTATTTTCATAAAATTCGGAACATTATTTCAGGTTTTGACACCAGGTAAAATGGTGACTTTTGGCCTTTCTACTTACAACTCCAGAAGGGAATGTCACAGATAGGTAAAAGGATACTTTTTTCTGTATCGCTATGACAACAGGAATAATTATGGTAGACTTTTCAATAGCATTTGAGCAGTTTGCATGATCAATGGTGGCAGAGGTCCAGTAAACATGTGTTTGAAATTGGTGGTCTTGAAAAGCAAAATCTATCGAAAACAAATTATGGACACCAAAACAACGTCAAACCCACTGGCAGCCAGACTATATAACTTTGGTTTTGTAAATGGTAGCTCCTTCAAACTTAGTATGATTATACAGTGTTATATTTATAAATGCGCTTTTATAAATACGCATGTGACCACCTTCACGCTGCCATAACAGCTTGTAGATAGTAAGTCTCGAAGTGACCTTCTATTGCAAGCCAAGGGGTCCAAAGGCGTGGAACGGCTACGCGTAGCTTCTTTCTCGTTACGAGCAGCTGTTTGACCAATCAAAATAGTCAAATTTAATCACGTGGTTGGGTCGTTAGCTGCGCGTAGTATAGTGCTAGGTATCCTCTTTCACAATTATTATCTTGTAATTAATTTACGGAATTAGCATAGATAACGAACGGGTGAAGGAGGCCAAATCACAGCACGTGTCAAGAGAACATGTTGCTAATGCCTGGCTAAAATGACACAAAGCATATTTATTTAGTGTTTCCAAGTTTAACTTTATACTCGGGCTGTATTAGCGGTGCAGGGGATATGAAGGTCAAACAACAACTACTACTGATGTAAAGCGCTGTGTAAATATATTGCAGGGA
This sequence comes from Amphiura filiformis, assembly GCF_039555335.1. Taxonomy (NCBI): domain Eukaryota; kingdom Metazoa; phylum Echinodermata; class Ophiuroidea; order Amphilepidida; family Amphiuridae; genus Amphiura; species Amphiura filiformis. The sequence goes on along the minus strand of NC_092642.1, from coordinate 13,088,660 downwards.
AAGCGATATCACATGCGACTGTGTAAATATGGAGAGAGTAAAATGGGTCATCATTTTTTTTCGGAACGGGGGGCCTAAATTTACAAAAAGTCGGCGTCAATAAAATTGCGGCCCTCACTATTTCGGCATCAAAATGTTATGACCCCGACTCCCACCACCGATACACCTTACCCCCTAGACAGGCTAAAATTGTATTGAAATCAGTCTTTTTGTCATTATCAATTTTGTCATTATCAATTTATGACCCCGACCCCTTATTTTTCTTTCCAAAAAAGTATGACCCCCTAAATGTGGGATCCCCTTCCGAAGAAAATGATAACCCCCTAAATATAGAACAATCATCATTCTGTTCAGATATTACTTTAATAGCACCTATACCATTTTTGCTGATATACTACAGATATTTTCATTTACAAAATTAACAACGTAATATTTGTGAGAGAGGATGTTTACATCAGCTCCACGTGTTTAAAACCGCGAATCTGATTGGTCAATAAGCTGCACGTAACGAGAAAGAAGCTACGCGTAGCAGTTCCACGCTTTTGGACCCCTTGGCTTGCCATAACCTTCTACATAGCATGACTTTTGTCTTCATATACATTTGATTGCAAAGGCTGAACAACACGAGACTACTGTGCAGCAAAATTGTCTATGGTGTTCAAATTTGTGATTATAATTGTAAACGATTCCGTCGTTGAATATTTTTTCCGTCGTCAAATACTTTCAAAATGTTGTTTTTGATAACATGCTCCAATACGGAATCCCCCATGTGTATTAATTTTGTTATTCAATTAATACTTAAATTTGATGATATTTGTCTACAGAGTTCCTATGCTTAGTGGTCAATATATGAGAATTTGGTCACGCTTGCTGGTCTTGGCATGTCGTGCCCATGAGTCACATGCGTATTTATAAAAGCGCATTTATAAATATAACTGAAGTACACTGTATATTGGAATGTCGCTTACAATTGAGAGCAAATCTATATTGATACCCATTCCAGATTTCTGTAGGTGTCTTCAGAAGAATAATATAGATCTGATACACCGGAAACGGTAACAAAATCGTAAAACATTAACATGAAAATAGCTGTGTATCCCTCCTACGATAGTTGCTCGATTATGAAAGGGATGTGATTATGCAAGCAGATTATAACTGAAACAACATCAAATGTGTAACCAAACGGCAATATGACCATTAATAAAAATGCATTTTAACATGTTATTATTAAATTATACCAGCATCCATTTTTTGATGTCATGTCTAATGGTCTTTCAGAGCATGAGAATTTACTTGGGAACCATCCGTATGAAATGACTTTAAAGTTCTGTCTCAGAGCTGAAAGTTCAAAATACACCACTTTATGTCACTTGCTTTGCTACCTGGTGTTTAGTTACCGAGTGCAATTTCCAAAGCAGGTTTAAAATGCTGCCAGTTAGCCATAATTTTCCTAATTTAGACATTTTCTGTATAAATGTCTTTTGGGGTATTTTTAAGAAAAGCATGACATTTTATTACAGTTCCGATCTCTGCTCGTATCGTTTTTATGCGAAAACAAAACGGATTTTGTTGGAGTGAACCATCTTTTTTGTCATTTTACATACTTTTCTCTAGCTGCACACTTACCAAGCGCGTAGTGTGTTGATGTATATGGTGCTATATTCAAATGCGAAATCCATGACGGTGCTGCAGTTTGTATGGATTCAGCCTCGGATAACTATGATAACTCGTGTAATTCATTGTCTTCCGGTTGGTCCAACTAAAACTTGGTTGTGAAATGTTGCGAAGGGGCTTACATCTTGAAACGCATTCCTAACTCTAGTAATATTTACTTGTGATCTAGCAACTTCAGAATGTCGATTCATTAGTCACAAGATTCTAAACTGGCCTTTATTCTAAAATTGCTTCCTTACATGTACTTAATATCCGATAAGCTGTGGGAAATTGAAGACGAAAGAGAGGACGGACTTCACGGAGACTCTATTTAAGTTTTATGTAACTTAGTCGCCATACAATCCATGTGTCACATTGTATTTGACTCGTTTCGTTGAGTGCAGTGCAATATGATAAAATTTAAATACCATACAACTTTACTTTGCATTTGAATATTGCGCTATACCAGTCAATACACTACCATGACCACCCCTACATGTTTGGGAAGTTAAACCGTGTGCAGCTACAAATATGAGTGATTTTATTCAAAATAATGAGTAAAAGTCGGGTTTGGTGTTAGCAACTACAATCATTCTTTTTTTGAATTAGACTTTCAGAATCTGCTTTTTCAATGATATTTTCATTTACAACAGATTCCTTCTAGATTTCGTACAAAAGCGCCACAAACATGAGATCACTTCTTTTTGAATCAGCATGCATACTCATCACGTTTGTCACGTATACAAGATTGATGTGCATTTACCGAGGCTCTTTCTAACACAATATTATTGAACTTGAGTAAACTCACCAGATTTACATATTTATTGTTTTTTACACCTTTTGTCTCTGATGACAAGTAGATTGTACACAATCCATATAAAAATGTTGTAAGCATTACCAGTGAAATAGACACGGATACAAAGTGAGCGAACAGTTCTATTAACGTCGTTTGTTTTGGTTCCCATGGAGCAGGGCTTCTTGACAGTGGCTTACAACTCGTATTCATATTAGGGGCTGAAATCTGTTATTTTCTTATATAAACAACGCTGTATATTTCCATAAGTTATAAAAATCATCGTCAGAATTCTGTTGCAAATTTTTCGCAGTCAACTACGTATAAGAGACCCAATACACACATATGTACACGTAACACATTGTGCCAATACGGCCGTAAATGCTGTGCTGAGACGGATATTCTGTATTACAGCATATGTATAGGTACGGTGTACCCCGTTGTCAAAATACCACGTACTTTAGCACAGTGATAGCGCCCTCTGTTTGTCATAAATCACTTTAGTACGTATTTTCAACGTAGTGAATAAATATGGCTGCCATCACATATAAATAGCCATATGGCAGCTATATAAACAGGTATGGTGATGATTTTAGGTCTTGGTGATGTAGAAACAAGACAAAAACATTGTGCGGACGCTACTTTTGGGGTTTTGGCTTGGGCACCAGACTATTTCCACTATTGGCAAATTAATTGCCAGTTAGTTCCAATTAAAGGATTCAGATTTAGCTATATAATCGCGAGTAGTATGTAACGAGAGCTCAATTGGTTGATTTAAGGACACCATTGATTATCATATTGCCATCTTATTGGATAATTAACCATCTATTTCCATCTTTTCTTATTCATATCTTTGAATCAGGACATGGAATAAGAATTCTAATTTAAAAAAATAGGCCGATTTCTTTTTAGTCAAAGCACTAACGACATCACTAACACGTTCATCATATTATTGTTAGTTCGATCAAATAAAAGTGTTTATATTTTATAGTTCCACATAATGTCTGAAAAAGGTAAAATAGCCGAAAAAAGTCAGCTTGTAACATAGTGCAATTTAAAATGTATTTAAGAGTATACGAAGTATTGTTGGTCGAAGCAGCAACAACAAAATGTAGTTCACAGCATCTTGCGAAGAGTAGTGAGCTTTAGCACAAATTGCATTGCGCAATTCATAGTGAGCGTGTAGAAGAATTCAAATATCACAGATATACTTTTGTAGGTCCTGTGGTTCTTGAGTTATGTTGTAAAGAGGGCTGAAACAACAACACTTTTGTAAACCGTACATAACTCATCAACAATAAATTAAGCAAGGTTTTCAAGTATATGATTTTTAGAATGAACTTTTGCAAAAAATTAAAGTGTTATTTTTCAATGATATATTGATTCAGATAATGAAAATCGATTTTTTTTTTGTTTTTTCTACCAACAATACCTCGTATACCCTTAAGAAAGGTGCCATGTGTCATTCAGGTACTAGCATTTTACTGGTTTACATTAACCAAGGAGTTTTACAAAACGTTGTTGGCAATACAAATAGCTTAGAGCCACGGCAAAAACATATGTGTAAAGTACAATCGATATAATCACTAACCAGCCTGATATGCGGAAGTTTCAACTCACAATAACGCCTTCGTAGTATGTCGGCTGTCGCGAAGGGAGACTGGACTGGATCTGTTATGGCGTTAAATGCTCCTTTAAACACCCACGAGAGAACGTTGGCGGGAACGCTGGCAGGCCTCTGGCTCAATACTTTAGAATGTATCTTAACTGTCACTGGGTCGGCAATTCCAAAATGTTACTGGTCCGACTACAAATATTTCCGGCCTGCTAAGATGTTCATACGAGTAGGTGTTAAAGTACGAGATCTGCTCTAGCCCCTTCGACAACAATTGGTGACATACTTCACTTCAAATGATTACCGGCAAGGGATACGGGCTATAAAGTAGTTTAACAAGAGTGACAACTTTTGTAACAGGTTTTTACCAATAGAAATACAAACATTATACAGTGGCGTAGACCTCTTTTTGACATGGGGGGGGGGGTGGAAAAATATTGTGAGGTATAGTGAATCCAGCCCCTTTCGGCGACAGAATAAGTTTACGGTACAAATGCGCGCAAAGCCCGCTACAAATGTTGCTATATTGAAGCTAAAATCATTTAATATGTTGCAAAAGGGAATACATTCGCGCGAAAACAATTGACACTTATGGGTTAAAATTGCCATATTGATACTAATTGATGAAATATGGTGCAACAGCAAGATAAATTCGTGCAAACCGCGAAAAAAATTGGCACTTTGGGGGCTAAATGGACAAAGATGCAGTTAATATGGTCAGAAACCCACATACAGGCGTCAACATGGGGGGAGGGGAGTGATTGTATGGACCACCTCCATCTTGACAAACATACATTTGACACTGGCATTGTATACATGTACACCAGGCACAAAAAGAAACTCGTCAGTTATATTCATCCTTGCTGTTCAATAACTTGATCATTTTGGATTATTCTGAAATATACATTTTGTTAATTGGACTTTGCTTTCTCATTTGACACCCTGTTCGTGAAAAACGAACAAGAATTGACCAAGATATGCGCCTCCAAAGCATCAAACCCCAAAATCAAAAGTTGCATTTTCAACGATTTTCAATGGGAACGTATCGTTGTATTGCACACAAGCACCACGGGCCAATCAATAAAGCACACAGTGTAACAGGCACAATTGAATCGTTAAAATTGCAACTTTTCATTTTGGGGTTTGAGAGTTTAACTGACGAGTTTCTTTTTGTGCCTGGTGTATATCAACTTGCATAAAGTATTACACAGCCGTGACGTTAGTCTTTTTTCTTACAGGATCTTCTTCTTCATCTTCTTACACAGCCGTGACATTAGTCACGGCTGTGTCTTTTTTCTTACAGGATCTTCTTTCTTCTTCTGCCGACCATTACATTTGCTCTAGCATTTACATGCATGCATCGATTTTGACCTAACTTGGTCACTATTATCACCGACTATGCCCCTACATGTCGTATGAAATTCGTGGGGTCAAAGGTCACGTAGGCGTAACAGGGGTCATAAATGTGATTTCAACTCAAAATGCTACTTCTCCCACAAATTTCACAGGACAGTAACGCCACTTGCACACATGCATTGTTATTACCCAGCGTCTACAAATCATACACAGAATTGAGGTCAAACGTCGCTAAGGGGTCACTTCCGGTAATAAAAAGAAATTTCTTCAAAATTTTTTCTTAGCTAAGTAAAACATAGGAGAGTGACGGTATGTGCACACGTGAATTATGTTGACCTAATGTATATGTGGTATTTTTTTATTTGGGGTCAAAGGTCATTAAGGGGTCACTTCCGGTATAAAACGAAATAACTTCAAAATGCTACTTCTCCCATAAATTACATAGGACGGTAACGCAACTTGCACATATGCATTGCTATTACCCAGTGTCTATGAATCATACACAGATTTGAGGTCAAAGGTCATTAAGGGGCCACTTCCGGTATAAAACGAAATTTCTTCAAAATTTTTTCTTAGCTAAGTAAAACATAGGAGAGTGACGGTATGTGCACACGTGAATTATGTTTACCTAATGTATATGTGGTATTTTTTTATTTGGGGTCAAAGGTCATTAAGGGGTCACTTCCGGTATAAAACGAAATAACTTCAAAATGCTACTTCTCCCATAAATTACATAGGATGGTAACGCAACTTGCACACATGCATTGCTAATACCCAGTGTCTATGAATCATACACAGATTTGAGGTCAAAGGTCATTAAGGGGTTACATCCGGTATAAACCAAATTCCTTCAAAAAATTTTATAAGCTAAGAAAAACATAGGAGAGTGACTGTATGTGCACACATGAATTATGTTTACCTTATGTATATGTGGTATTTTTTGTTTGAGGTCAAAGGTTATTAAGGGGTCACTTCCGGTATAAAACGAAAAACCTTCAAAAAATGTTATTTGATAAGAAAAACATAGGACAGTAACGGTAGGTTCACACATGAATTGTGGCTACCCAATTCATATGTGGTATTTTTTTATTTGGGGTCAAATGTCATTACGGGGTCACTTCCGGTCTGAGACGAAAAGCCTCTTCTGCCACAAGTAACATAGCAAAGTGGTGCCACTTGCACCCATGCATTGACATTAGCCAATGTCTATGGACGTTTTCATATATTTTGGGGTCAAAGGTCATTAGGGGTTATAACACGGCTGTGTTCGTGGGTTAGACCACAGCTAAGTCTAGTTGAATTTTTTTTTTGTTTAATATTCTCAACATTGAAGTGATTTACCAAAACTTGTGTATAACGTGTCTGAATCTTTAGAAAAATGAACTGAATTTGATGAAGAAATATCAGCTTTGCAAATTTAAAACTTGCCTTAGAGGTATATTTCCCTGTATCAGGTATTACGGTTCCCGGTCGAGAATAATGTACTTCACAAATAATTCAAGAATTTATATTTTTATTATATCATTTATTATTACTGTTTTCACAGATTATCTTGTCTGTCTAAATCACTTAATAATCAGCTACACTGGCACATTAAATTTAATTATTTTGAAATATTAATATTTATTACTAACACTAAATCGTGATAGGGATATCGATCTATGTCAATTGTGCAAAGAATATGCGTTTTCTTAAAAGCTTTTGACTCATTGAAAATATTTTATTTTATAATACAGAGAACGTAACAATACATACATGATATACATGTAATTTAAAGCAAGCTTTGGTGTTGCTTTTCATAAAATGTTAATAATATATCGTCACCCTTTTACGATAATTGACTAATTTTTTTATAATTTTGAGAAAAAGTACAAAATATGTTGCAAGCATGCATTAGTAATCACCCTAATCAATTCTGATTATTCCTTTTAATTTGTCTCATTCTCATTGTACTTGAACAAAGAAACTTATAACTTGAACCAAAATTACACAAAGGATTACTTCAATACTCTACTCTAAACACATGTCAGTAACCAAGCAGGTATCCAACTGACACAACAGCAAAATGCACTGACATGGAACAGTTTCCTGGATCACATTCACAGTCCAATAATTTGCACCCAGCACAAGAAATCTATGAGAACGTGGCCTGGTTATTACCTGGCGCTATGATTTGGAGTAGGTCATGCCTTCCACTCTCCATATACCAATACTTTAGTTTGTCCCGTGTGTAAATCTTTGATGTGTTTCTAAACCCATACTAATCAATCGTTTTGCATCACCTGTCGGAGTCGACAATTTCGTCCGTTTTTACGATAAGTCACCTGTAACACACTCAAAGCATTGTTTTCCCGATGTCAAGCATGTTTGTCTAAATAAGAGGAGTAATTGAATCAGGTTACGAAATACCGGTTGCTCTGAATAATAAATAAAGGTCGCCAAACATTGACAGTTCTTTCTAAGTGATTAATTGACGTTGTACGAAAAATATATAAAGATAGTATATACCTTTTAAGTTCATAAAGATTGCCTAAAATTGGATAGTCTTTTTAGATCTGGTCAATTGTTATATTACTTTTAGATCCATTGATTCAGAAGTTTGAAGGTCAAATAAATTAAATATGCACAAAGGTCAAGATTTCAAAATGCTCCGATTTCATTCAAACTGGTTTCAAATATATGAATGCAATAAACTCTGTGTGAAATTCCTTTATGTTGAGACGAATATTTTGACAACTGTTTTCATGAAATTCGATAGTTTTTGACATTTGACCTACGTTTATCAAATTTTTGACATTTTATATACCTACTTGACTTTATATACCTTAACTAAGCATTGGTACAACAATAAGATAATTGGTTATTTTTTATTCCTACTGTTGAGTGGAATAATTTGTGACATATTACAACATGCTACAAGCATTTTTAAGTTTCAGTACCCAATTGTGGCATATAGAAAAATGGTACGAATCAAAGTGTTATTACTTGCGGTGTGAAAAACAAGTCCATATACTATTATAGCTATTTGTTTTGCCTTAATTACTTTTGACTTCCATTCTCCTAATAAACTGTGTTGTCTTTCATAAATACAGTTCTTGTTGGTATTGGTTCCCATTGTAGATGTGACAAACGCCTTTGTCCCATATCTTAGTTACTTCGAGAGTATATTCGAGAGGTTTTTTAACTTATGGTATATTGTTACCACCATTCTGTAATAACTCAGATACAGGTGTATCATTCACAAGGAAGATGACCGTGTATTGCTTATTAACTGTCATATGCATGGACAATATATTAAAGCGTCAATTTACTTGTACATACATGTGAGGACGTCAAAACCATTTTGTAAGCAATAACTCACCAACATTCAATCAACTTATTTATGCACTTTAAATATTGGAAAGAGATAATGTCCTTGAGTAGCCCTTTGCTCATGGCATTTGTTCATGTTTTTATGTTCATGTTTGATCACGTTTTATGTTCTATGTTGAATTAAGAATTTGTTGTGTTGGAGATCTTTGTTTTTAGTTAATGTAACATTATAATCAATAACATCGTGCTGAAATGTGACACGATTTGGTCCATACCAAAGATGGGAAATTTGAAATTGAGATAAAGGCAAAAATATGGAGTAAAAATACTAAAATACACAATATAATAGAAATAAAGAACCAAGTATGCCAGCAAACACAAAACGATTTTAAACGTTTTAAAAACATTTTTGTGTTTGCTGGGATGCTACATCTTTACTTTGGTGTATGTATTATAGGTTAATGTTGATATAGTAACTCATTTTTCAAAAATGCCTCCGTTGGTCTCCATGGACTAGATTATGTCACAGATAAGATAATTTGAAAGTTTCTGCATTATATTGGTTCTAGAAATTTGATTGGGTAATCAAACCTAAAAAGGGGGATTATCGGGTACAACTCCCGGGGTACGATTCTAAAAAAGGGGGTCATCTGGTATATTAGAATTAAGAAAGGATAGGTTATTGACAGGCACATATACGCGTCACTTCAAAAGTTTAGTTTCCCATCCCAGAGGATGGCTCACAAGAAAACAGTAATGATTTTGAGACAAAGGAAAAAACTGAGTTTTTGGGATATATATTACCATGAATATCAATAATCTAAATACATTTGTTATTCTCATTAAACGGCGTTTGCAAATCTAAGTACCATGTAGGGCCGCCGCTAGAGGGGGCTATAGGGGGGTGCGACAACATTCTTACTTTTGTCGGCAAAAAGTGATTGTTGTCGGCAAATCCATAGGATTGTCGGAAATTTGTTGTTGTTATATACAGTATTGTTACTGTAATAGTAGTTAACCCGAATTTCCAATTTCGAGAGAGGGTATGGGTACTCATGTAATTACGCCATGGATAGATCATAAATGGGGAATGTGTGTATTTATTTTGGTAACACTGGATAGAAAATACCTATAATGCTGTTCATTGGTATCAAATATTACAGTATAGGATATTTAATATAGAAACTTCGGGGTTTCCAGCTGTACTATACAATAGATCAACCTGACTTGTTCAGCAAAGCATACGATTCAACTCTTTGTCAAATTCATTAATCGCACTTACGCGTGATTTGTCCAAAACAAAATATCAATATCTACGTCTGTGAGTAAGCTTTACCATTAATTTATGATGGAAAAGAAATATCTCCTGAAACATAATCATAAGCATATAATAACTCAATTTGCTCAAAATACTCGATTCGTCACTTTGCTGAATTCATAAAGAATTATCATTGACAGTTTCCTGATGTAATGTAAGTGGGTCTGACATTATCAAGATGATGATGGATCACATTGTGGACAGACATATTGTCATATTTTGTACTTGTCAAACATCTTTGTATAGAGGTCTGTATTTTGAAAACAACTACCTTGCCCTGATTTTAACATTCTATTAAAATGTTATGATGATGTGTTATGCAATGGCATATTTGTGGTTTTCTACCATTAGCGTGAGTATATACTGTCTGTTGGTGTAACCTATTTAGTCTGTAAATTTGACAAGTTGTACTTGAAGTTGTCTCATTATAGATTTTAGATTTTTATGTGAGAAAGTCAATACATTACTTTATCACAAAACTAGAAACAAGGTTTACTGTCAACATTGAACGATTGTAATGTTAATACATGTAGCATTCATTTGAACGTCTTACTTGCTGTAATAGTGTCTCGCTACCAGCGTCCAGGAAAGGTAACGAGACTGTGGTTATATGTGGGTGAGGGATAAGTGACATGACATAGATTTTTGTGTCTGCAAAAGAGCAGCGCATTAAACAAATGTCGCCAATACAAGAAAGAAATGGCAAGATAATGAACCATTGCCAGTCCCTGGTTATAATCTTTTCCAAGGTTCCTTTGACAGCTTAACCATCGCGTATACGTGCGCGACGTCAAGCGTGTGCATTGGACCTTGTGCAAAATAATACGCGCTGGACGACTAGCAGTACGCTTAAAGGCCCATTCAGTGATTTGCTCATCCGGATGATCGTAAAAATCATCAAAATTCAGATTTTGGTACCTTTGTAATTGGCATAGATGTGCTAACATACGCGTTGCGTATTGTTTCTACTACTTATTACATCAGTAGCTACTATTTTAAACAAAATACACAATTGTAACTGTTTTTCATATTTGAATTGACCGTTAGTTTGCCTCGGTGATCTTTAATTGCTTATTTTGTTTTCTACTACAAAATTGTAGCTTAAAAGCGTCTGTTTTAAATCAATTTAGACTCTACTTCCCCCGTGTTAGAAACACTGGACTAGGAAGTTTTTCCAGTCGATTGGTGGCGCACTGTACGAAAATCTCGATTTTCTCAGAGTTGAAGTAGAAAACCTTTCTAAAACTTCTGTTTTTTGACTAATTTGTCGATGTATTCAGGGGAAAAGTGGTTTAATGAAATTCTGTAGACTTATTCTTTATTTCTAAGCAACTCTGACAAATTTCCATTTTTTTTAATGTTCCTGTGAAATCACTGAAAGGGCCTTTAATTTGTAAAAGGAAATCTGAATATTACTTTACCAAGATTCTATATAGCCCTATTAGTGACGTATTTAGGGAAACCATATACTAAACAACATGATATGTCAATTTGAGGGTGCTGACTTCGAATCTTCTGTATTAGAAAAACAAATTATGGGAAAGTGGTCAATTTCTCATTTTCAGAGGACACTACAGGAAGTGGGGTTAAATTTCAAAATTCAAAAGTCTTGTTGAAAACTACTCCAATGTATTCCTCTGACCAATTGGATTCAGAAACCGTACCGTAAAAACTCGATAGTTAGTATATGTGCTTACTATCGAGCGCTTTTAAAACATGTAAACATGAAGAGCTCCATCCACAAAAGTGTAAAGGGTTTTGAGCAAATCATCGATACACATAGTTATATACGAACATGTAGACCTGCAAATGTGTGTCTCAACCCCAATAGCTCAGGTGGTAAACCGCCGGAGTTTGGTACAATTTCATGTTTTCAAAAGCGCTTGATAGTAAGCACATATGCTATTACTATCGAGTTTTAACGGTATTAGTTTGACCCATGTTTGACGCACCATTCTCAGGTTTAATACAAGCAAACAGGTCAAATGTCAAGTTTGGGTTCTCGGATCTCATATTTTTCGTCATCAAAAAGCATCCAATGTTTGGGACTTAACACCTGTCAAATCTAATTTTGAGTGTATATTGGTATAGTTCAACTCTTCAAAAACCTCGTTTGGCTCGGCGGGTCTCCTAAAACCCTTTTATACTTCAGATACATGTATGAACAAGATGTTGCAGTACATGGTAGTACATTTGTAAATGTTAATCATGGGAGAGAATGTAGAATATTATAATCCTCAAATAAAGCACTAAATTGTGTGCCTATTTCGAAATCAGTATTGGAACAAGATAGTAAACGTGCTCAACATGTAGTTGTAATGTTGAAGCTACGTAATTCATTCAAATAATGTTTACTAACACAGCAATGTTTAATGAAGAATTGTCATTTCATTGTACATGACTGTGCTCTTGAAAGCTCTTGAATATGTTGACTTCTTGTCTTATAAACAAAACTATATGCCTAAGACTAAAATGAAACTTACGCGGCAACAGATCTGCACGCAGCAAATATATTTACTAAGTGAAACAAAAAAGGGCTTGAAAAACACCCGGAAATTCGGCGGATTAGGCATATATAAATAAGGCACAAATAATATATTTAGGATTCTCACTGTATTAAGCAAGATGTCCAATGATCTACATAAGCCATTTAGGTTTCAGTTAGACCCACTTGTAATACGAAAATCTCTGAATTCGTAATAAAGTGACATTTTCAATAAATGTTGCAAGCCTATTAGCCCCATCGGGATTGTGCTGCTATATACATGTACATACATTTCTACCACAAGTTACCTTGTACATTATCTATATTTGAGTCTATTACTTTCATCTCAGGCAAGTACAAAATGTGCTTTATGCTCTGTTAATTGCTGACAGATAATGTGTTTTACTTTGAGTGTGGCATATACCGGATATCCGCCTTCCACATCAAGTATATGATTTACTTTGGTTTGGTTTTAAAGAGACACCTGCCTCCCAAGCGAAAGGACAATATTTGAAACACTTTTCATTTGCCAATACTGCGTTTTTAGACTAGACTATAAATTTTGAATTAAGAATACGTTGTTCTCTTCAGCATCAAATGAATTAAATAAGGAACATAATCTCTTGATAGGGTGAACATTTGCACCATATAAGCTCATTGTACTTTTTATTTATTGAATGTGTTTAAGCAAGTTGAATTTTGAACAATCAACCAAGTTAATAGTTATTATTTTCAACAAAATCTTAGTTTCTTCTATCACTCGTGTGATCAAGCTAAATGAGATGTTTGTAGCTAATATTAATTTTGAGATATAGCTAATAATATGTGACGTGTCATTTCAAAAAGAAACACTTTTGAGCAGGTTATCAATTTTCTGTGTTTTACATATCTTAAATATAGAGATATTTTGCTCCACAACGCCGTTTTCTCCAATGAAATCGGACATTCCTAAGCGAAGATATTGAGTTCGTAAGTTATAGTATTATAAAATTGGAAATTGAGACATTGAGTTCGTAAGTTATAGTATTATAAAATTGGAAATTGAGACATCAGCCTTTAAGAATATTATTGACAATGTTGAGAGTAGGAATTGCCTTGAAAAAATGTCTCCAAAAATACAAGATGCTAGGTATATTCCAATCTGAAACTATCAGACAATATTTTCAACATTATTAACATCACAAACTTGCTACAAACCCAAAGTGTGAAAAAAATCACCCCGGGCATATTTTTTTGCTATTTCTCCATTTTTTTTCGATCCTGCCCAAAAGTGTCTCCTTTCGATATACCACGTTACATATTATTCTACTTCTTTTGTATTTTACTGATCAGAGCAACACTTATATGAACCGTAAATCCAATTGTGATGGAATTTAAATTGCTTCTGAACATGACACATATCATGAAGTTTAAAACCGAACTTTGAATTAACTCGACTCAATTAGCTTGCATCAATGATATTGCGATTATTGTCTATAGGGAATGCTTTTGAAAGCACAACCATTCTAAATAAGTCTATTTGTACTATATTCTATATCTACCTCCAGTCAGCGGCACTAGCTTTGAAGTTCAGCGTTTTCTACGTTAGCTTGGCGTATGGTATGCTTCAAAGTCAAAGTGGCGCATATGTACACGCAAGAAACAACGCTAAGCCAAAGCAGCACACGTGAACTTAGCTGCTAGTAACGCTGACTGGAGATAGATACATAGACTATAATTTAATGCATTTTCATGTCTGTATAATCATAATGATTGTATCTTGGCAACTGATTTACACGCACTTGCGTTCCAATAATGAATTAATTACATACAGTAGCTGATATCCGTGTTATAATTATTGTTTTAGTATGGAGTTCGGTTTCACACCATACGGGGTAATGTCAAAATAATAATCAAAAGTCCAAAACACTGCAAAGACTTGCAAATAGGAAGCTATTGGCGTAGGCGTTGGAATATTATATAAAGGTATCGTTGATATAAGAGATACGTGTCTTGGGTGTTGAGGCGACTGATAAATTGAAACGTCGCTCTAATATGTCTAAAGCTTTCTTTCTATTTTGTGTCGACAACAATATAGCGAATGTCAATTTTATACAACCGTTTATGATGTTTAGCTAGATGGTGGATTCAAATGGTATGTAAATAGTTGACAATATTTTTATCAAAATAACGTAAATGTGTGTAATTGTGCTCATTATGACACCTCCACAAATAAGATTCTATTAATAGCCCTAACTTCCCCTGACACATTACTTTTTGTTACGACATCAGTGACGACGTGCCCTTTGGTTAACGTGTGTCGTTTAAACATTTAGAACATGCAGAATGATAAAATGCAGAATGATAAAATGAGATCATATCAGAGGGGCAAAATAAAAAAGACAAAAAGACAAAAACATTCATCAATTTGACCCGGTATTATTAATGGGATATGTACATATACCGGGTTTTTCTTTTTAGAGGACAATTTTTACTCTTTATTGGGACAATGTGCGCGCAAAAATGTGGTATTTTACATTCAATTTGGTCCATGATCGGGGTGAACTTTGGTGGGAACAGGCTCCTTGCCCCCTTTTTTCCCATGTGCCTTCCTGATTTTCTTTCAGCACTCTGCCCCCTGTCATGTCCGTTTCGGCGGATCCAAATGAGTTCTTTCAGCCACCTGGTGGTCTTGTCAGCTTCACGATCAATAACTAGAGTCCTCCCAATTGATGGACACTCTAAACAAGGACGAGGGGGCCTAAGCACTCAACGACAATTTTTGACCATCTCATCACGCCCTCTACGGTACATCCTCTTGCATATAAAAGAAAGCAGTCAGATGTGATGAGTTGCCAGTCTGATGAAACCACTAGCTTAGTGGTGAAACGTCACTAAAACGTTTTTAGTCAGAATTGTTAAAAACGAACAAAATTTCACAGGCCAATGAGTAGGTGTTCGACTGATAGTCAGTCTGTAACTGCTTACGTTATTAATATTCTGTATCTCCCATTGTGCGATGCATAAATTGGTGCAGTTGACACAAATGTATTCTTTGTTTGTCAATGTATTTTCATTTGCCGCTATAAGATGGTACTCAAATTAATGGTCTTATCTCTGAGAAATATATTTTTAAACCATGCTATGGCTTGATGATATGCTGTAAAAGTGATATGCTAAGATGGGTTTTTCTTATTATTGTCTTTATCAACTCTAACAAATATTTAGAAAGAACAAACAAAAGAAAGAAAGAAAAAAAAACAGACATAATGAAGAGTGGGTAACATTTGACTAAGATTTGTTTTTTAAATGTTCTAAATGTTTAAATGACACACGTCAACAAAAGGACATATCGTCCGTGATTTTCATAGCAAAAAGCAATGTGTTAGGGGAAATCGCATTTTACCATTACCTTAATAAATACACATATTTGCGTTTATTTTAAAAATATTTTAAAATATTGACAAACTTTGCAAAAGTATTCATAATATAAAATCTACTTTTACCAATTATCATTTGAGATCAAAAACACGTATATTTCAGCAATGTAACTGTAAATGTGTTAGAGATAAATAGCTAGCTTATGCAACACAAGAAGAAACACGCATTGTACATAACCGTTTACGGTACCTATGATACATCAATGTCAAAAATAAATTATGAATACAATGCGTTATGGGATGTTTTGACAAGCATTGATCAATCGTGGTTAAATTATATTCTAAATTAAGTATCTTGTATCGAAGAATCCGGCAAAGTCCGACATTCAAACATAATTGCTGTCAATTTTACATTACATTTTAATTAAATCATGCACGTATTTCAGTGCGTACAATTTCGGAAAGACGAATGCAGTGACAAACTGTTTTTTATTCTACAGATGTATTTACAATTGAATTTTCAAATTACAGTTTGTCGTATTATTCAATACTGTCAAAAAGGTTTCAATACAACTAAATAAGTGATTGAAGGAAATGCAAAAATTAATAACTTCGAAAAAATTAATAACTTGGAAAAAGTTACATACATCACTCAATACTAGGTCATTTGATTTGAACAGCTTATGGCAATCTAATATTGTGGTAGACCTTTGACAGTGTTAGTTTTTTAACCAGTTGGTGACGAATTATTATTAATTTAATTATACCACATTGACGATCACAAAAGAACACACATGAGTGCCCTGGATACAGAAGTAATATTTACATGTATTTATGTGTGGGACAGTTCAAGCTTTTAATTTACTTGCATATGAAATTGAGCGTCCAAACCATTAGAAAGCAATAACCCTTAATAATGATATGATGCCCTTGAGTAGCCCTTAGTCTGGCAAGTATGGCCTGTTTTTCGTAGTTACTCAAAACTCTGATCGCTCAAAAGTGGCCTGTTAAGAAAGGAGGCTATGTACTTTTTGAGCACATTACCAGTATGTGACCGATTCGAACAGAACCAGGTAAATGTCGACAGACCCGTGAGATAAGGTTCTTTAGAAGATATTTTCCAATAAAAAGTACCTTTCTTTCCTTTTTTTTAAATTAACGCTTTAGTATTTGGAATAGGTACTATATTTATAGTAAAAGCATACAAAGAAACTAGCTAATCAATATTTGCAAAACTCCATGGCCACATTCAGTAATACTCTTTGGGTATCCTGATTTTAACTGGTTTACATTGCTCTTACATTCATTCACATAACAATCATATTGATACAGGCCTGCCTAGAATTATTACCAACATGATGTTTTATAGCAAACCATCTGGGATTTTCCCCAATGTTCTAATAATAGACATCCACCTTACACATTACATCATTTCCTGTGGGTTTTTCCATGATGTCACATTCTCTTTACAATCTCTGGGGATTTTCCACTTGACATAAATACTCTTGAACAATGATGCTGTTATTTTCATTACAGGGGTTTTCCAGAAAAGTCATAATAAGCAAACTATTGCATGATTATAAAGGTAGCTTCCCCTATTTCATGAAACAGAATTATACAGGGTACATCACAGGGTCTATTGCCATTTGGTCTAATACCATTTGGTCTAATTCCCTTTTCGTCTATATTCAATTGGTCTATTACCAGAAAGGCTAATTGCCATTTAGTCTAATAATCATATAGTCTAATGTCCATTTAGTCTAATATTGTTTGGTCTAATATCCAGTATGTCTACTAACCATATAGTCTAATAACCATTTGGTCTAATATTTTTTCAATAACCATTTGGTCTAATAACCGTTAGGTCCAATACTCTTATGGTCTAATAACCAGTTAGTCTAATACCATTTCGTCTATTTGCCAATTCGTCTAAAAAAAATGCCATTTCGTCTACTACTGGTAACGGGCTGAAAATACATATAATGAGGCGAGCATGTGTTATGAGATGAGCACATGTAAACAAAGGTACTATATGTATCAAATCTTATGCATTCTTAGTAGAATAACTGTTATTGTTTATTGATCATGTTGATATATCCAAAAAATGAAGACTAATACATTACATGTAGCCTGCATGTATTGCCTACTTGAATGAAAGTGATATTTTGCCGGACTGTTTGTCCTTCTTTCCTCGGTCTTTTAAGGTTAATTTGATAATAGGCTCATCACGCATCACTGGGGGTGCCGCAGGTGCAGGGCATTTGCCGGTATTGCCATTCCAACATTAAGACAAATTAGGTTTCATGTTTTTGTCATTTGCACATGTATTATGTGTAGATAATACATGTAGGCCTGTAGACCTGTTTACACTGTTTATGAAATGCGCTCCTTTAAGACCACGATGACCCTGGACTATGACCTCACACTCACAGTACATGTATATCGTTATTGCGCCTATGCAGCCTCACAGGTGCTATTAGACCAATCGGTTAATAGACCAATTGGCTAGTAGACTATATGGCTTGTTAGACCAAATGGTTCGTAGACCAAATGGCTATTAGACTTATTGGCTATGGGTATTAGACTCAATGGTTGTTAGACTAAATGTGAGTGGACGCGGCGAATCAGCCGTAAACTCGGCAAATTGTATTCTGAGTTAAAGTGTAAAATGTATGTGAAGGTCGTATTCATAGGTGTATCAATTCGTTGCGACAAGTATCTTATCAAACGCTGTTTAAATCAATCAATAATACTACTGCTGAAGAGGATAATAAGCTTCTACCTATTTCTATAGAATAGTTCTTGTCTTTGTTTGCTTTGGCTAAATCCTGTTCAAGTGGTATATAACAAAGCATTGTATTTTGTCTAGGTATGTATAATCAACAATGAACAATGAGAGGATATTTCTGAATCTCGTTGACTTGGGGATGATTTGAAATGACCGCCAATTATGACTGTTGGATATTTGTTACCAGAAATGTAGAAAAAGAGACACATGTAGAACCGATAAAAATAGAATTTTGTCGAAGGAACAGAGTTCAACAAATCATAACCCCGCTTTTGGATATCGTTTGAAGTCAAATGATATACCATTTTAAAGCTTATGGTATATACTTTCTAAACACGAAATAAAACAAAATTGACCGGGGCCGACTTTACGGCTGATTCGCCGCGTCCAGTCACAAATGGTTTTAGACTTATTGGTTATTAGACCAAATGGTTATCGGACCAAATGGTAATCGGACCAAATGGTAATCGGACCAAATGGTTATAGGACCAAATGATTATTGGACGTACTTGATATAGACCTAATGGGTTTAGATTAAATGAATATAGACGAAATGGGTTTTAGACGAAATGGTATTAGACCAAATGGCAAATTCCCCATCACAGTAGGTCAGATTTTGCTTTAATCTAAACCCGTCACTTCAAAAGCTGAGGGTGTTTGGCTTGTGAGTCTGTCATTTGTGTGTTTTCTTCACAAGAAAACCAAATAATTTTCACTCGAATAAAACAGCTGACCTTTTGGGAAATATTTACTGCACTGGATATCGTCATGATCCATATATCTAAATTTATTAGCGATAGTTCATATCATTTACAGATGCCTGAGGTGATGTAAGGTGGTCTAACATCATCATGATAATGAAGAATCACATTGTGGACAGACTATTTACCACGTTTTTGCTCTTGTCAAAACTGTTTGCGCAGTAGTCCGTGCATAAAAATCCCACTGCCCTGTTTTTAACACTCTATTTATCAGAAAATGTTAGGATGATGTGTTATGCAATGACATATCTGTGGCTTTCAACCGTTAGTATGAATATATACTGTCTGTTGGCGTGACTTATATGTGTGTAGAATTGACAAGTTGTACTTGAAGTTGTCTCATTATTGATTTTATATTTTTTTAAAGTCGATCAATTATTTTACTGTAAATAAGGTTTCTCATCAAATGTGAAAGATCGTAATGTTAATAGAGCTCAGTTGAACGTCATGCATGCTGGTATAGTGTTTACCAGGAGACTAGATCAGGACAAGTGGAGAGAATGTGGTTTATGTGTGGGTGAAGGATGTGTCATATAATATCATGCCTATTTTTATATGATATGATATGACCATGCCTCAGATTAAATGATACTTTATACACGCTAACGGATTTGCACGCAGCAAATATATGGGGTTTTCAAAACACGAGCAAATTCGGCGGGAAATTCGGCGGAATATGCATTATATAAAGTAAGGTAGGCTATAATACGAGTACAGATAATAAATGTTAGTTAAGATATTCCCAATGTATAAGGCAAAATGACCATAAATCTATTATACATTCATAATAGCCATTTTGGCTTCATAATTAGACCTACAGTTAATATAAAAAGCTTTGAATTCGTAATAAAGTGACATTTTCAACAATATTGCAGGCCTACTTAGTATCTCCGTCGGGATTGTGCTGTTCCATACATTTGCTTAAAAACTTATCTTGCCGTGATTCTTATACAATATTTACAAGTGTGTCTATTATCTCCATTATACAGGCAAGTGAAAATAAAAATGCATAGCTGATACTGTGTTTTACTCGGACATATGCCTCCCACATAGATACAGTATATGATTTGTTACTTGTAGACATTGTGCGTTTTACTTTTTGTGTTTGACTTTAAAGAGACACCTGCATGCCTCAAGCGAACTGGCAGCATTTGATACACGATTATTTGCCAATCCTGCGTTTTAACTAGGCAGACTATAAATTTTAAATTAAAGAAGAAGTTGTTCTCTTCAGCACCAAATGAATTAACCTAGGCAACGCGTACGGTTGGGTGAACATTTGTCTCATACAATCGGTTTCTCTTTAGTTTGTTACATTATCGTGTGACTGCAGAATATCTTAGTTTGAAGTTACCTTCATCAAAGTATACACAAGATGTTAAATATCCCAGTGCATTATTCACCAGCAGAGAATTCGAATAAGTCAATCTTTATTTGAAAGTGTAGTTTAGATGGCCAAATAATCTGTTTTCCTCTGAACTATCGAAATATAAAGAATAGACACTCGAGTGTTGTATAAACATACGCATATCTCATGCAGGAGGATCGATTGATTGAAGCTATATGACTTCCAATATGGGCTAGTTGACATGAATTCAAGTTATTTATTGCTCGAAAGAAATGAGAGGAGAGTGGATGGAGATTGGGTAGATGATGTGTGTGTGTGGAGAGAGGGGGTTGTTAGGGGAGAGTGAAAGAGAAACAGAGCGAGAGCGGATTGGAAGAGGGAAGGAAGGGGGATGGTAGCTGGAAAGTGGAGTGGAATCCCGGAGTGGAATAGTGTGTATATATGGGAGAGGAGATAACGAGAGTAGGGGAAGAGGCGAGGGGAGAGAAGGAGACACTGGGGAGAGGAGGAGGGGGAATAGGTGAAGAGGAGGTGATATAGGTGACGGGAGAGCGGAACCTAGGTAAGAGTTATGGTTTGTGCTTTCCAGCGAAAATAAACTAATTCATAATCAAATCATCTCCATCATCATGCATCGCTTATGTCTCATACAAACAAGCAAAAAAATATGACGCTTCCAACACCCATTCCACACCAGTCCCGTCACCCTTATGGGTTCGTAAATGAAACTATTTTTGACACCATATAATATAAAAGGGAGTAACTTTGAAGTTAAATTTCTCAATGAGGTATGCTGGTGGTTATAAACGTTCAAAGCAATTATATATAGCGCTCAAAACGATAAGGTTGGCCCGCTTGGCTACAAAGAAAAAATAGCGATCAAACTATAAATAAGACACAGTTAGAGAACGGGGCCTGAAGAATGAGGGAAAATAAGGGGTAAAAATAAAGATAAAAAAAGGCTGACGGCTTGTTTCTAAGTATGAAATAGGTGGTGACTAGCATTCACCTTTGGAAGTTTCTGGCCTCAGTCCTGCCGGGCTTGCGGCCTTGATATCTTTTTTTGCCCAATATATAATAGCCCCGCAGGGCAAGAAAGTAAGAGTAGCCTTAATGTAACGTTGACCAACAGAGGGCGTCGATATATTCATACTAAACTGTTCGATAACCCAGTTTAGAGCCATATGTAAACCTGATTATACGACGTATACGGCAGTTTAGTTAGGAGACCAGGTTGATGAGAGACATTAGCGAGAGGGGCACTTCGCCACTTCAACATGTTGAAGCATATTATCTTATCCAGCCTTTTTTAGCACATGAGTATGATTGACAGCACTTTTAATTACCATACACTTATATTGAAATAATATGCATTGATACGCCAAACCTAACAACGAAGCCAGGTTACACATCAACTCACATTATCACTTGAGTTTCATTTCTGAATAATAGACTAACTGTAACTGATAACATAAATACACGATTAGGGTATTTTGTATAATAGATGCTACCGTATGTCATTTATGTGTTTATACTACATTTTAGTTAGTGTGGTTTCACAGTGTACGGGTTAATGTCAAAATAAAAAGTCCAAAACACTGCAGACTTATATAATTTAATGGGAATTTCTTGGCGTAGGCGTTATAAAGGTATCGTTGATAAGAGATGCGAGTCTTGGGGTGTTTAGGCGACTGGTAAATTCAAGCTTTCTTTCTTCTGTTGTCTTAACAGGGAATTATATTTTGGTTTAAAAACAATGTGGCAAATGTCAATATTATACAACCGATTATGATGTTTAGTTAGATAGTAAAGGTTTTCGCAAAGTTTGACAATATTGAATAACATAAATGTGTGTTATTATTTAGGTAATGGTAAAAGGGGATTTCCCATAAGTATTATCGTTTGCTATGAAATCAGGGACGATGTGCTCTTTTGTAAAAAAAATTGAACACCCACAGAATTCTTCTTTCGTTTATCTAAATTCAAACTATTACTTTAAATTCTTAATAAGAAAACAATTTTAATTTGTCTGTCTTTCTACTTTAATTTATTAAATTTGTCTTTTTTTCACCATTCTATCATTTGTTCTGGATTCCTTGTTTACTTCCTTTGCCTAGGTAATATCTATCTGTCTTTCTGTCTCTCATTTTCCTTTTAATATATGAAGAGCTTTATTTCAAAACCCCTTACATCCACTTTTGACTTTTTGAGAAAAACAGTTTTTTTTAATTGTGCAAGTATTACCTGTTCGATTTAATTCAATTTAGGTTCGGATAAAGTGTTGATGAATAGAAACTAAAAGAACAGTTTTGGTACAATTTTCGAGGCTTCCTATTTATTTTATTATATCTTTAATATCGCGCCTTTTGTGGATGTAAGGGCTTTGGCAAAAAAAAAAAAAAAAAATTTACCCCTTTTCTAAAAACCACCTTTGCAATAAAATTTGAGCTCATTTGTTTGCACTACTTTATGTAACTTGACTAATGCTTTCAAAATCAAAAAGAAAAATTTAATTATCTCATTTACTTTTTTAATTATGATTTTTTTTTATTAAATCCGGGAAAATTATGTTTTTTAGCATTTCCTAAGCTTCAACTTTCGTTAATTACAATGATTTTTTTTAAAAACATAGTGACCCCAAAATAGTTCCGTTTGGTTTTAATAGTTAAAGAACATTCATGGCTACTATTATACATCAAGAAATTATTTTCCTAAAATTTTATATATTAATTTTAAGTTCAGATTTCTGGAAATTCCCTACGATTTCCCAAACGGGAAATATACAATATCTCCGGAAGGGAAAGTGGTATAAAGGCCAAACAACCACCAAAATGTATATTTTTACCCACACTATAATGCCATGTCAATAACTCAATTTCAGCCAAAAGTGGATGTAATAATCATTTACATAAGTAAATTGACATATATTGTATTTGTATTAAAATGTTTTTAGAAATTTAAACAAATTTGTCTGCAATTCAACCTCAAGTTGTCATAAGCGCCATACTATTTTTCTGATAAGGTGCGTAACACATATCAACAGAGACCAGTTTTACAGACAATTTTATTTTAACCTAATTTTCAACATCATGAGGTGTGTTTTTTACCCAAACCAAATTAGATTTCCAATAATTGATACGTAACAGGTGATTTTGCAGTCAATGAGGAAATGTGGTAAATATTGTTCTTAAATTGACGTATTTTCGTTCATAATTTACTGCTCACTTTAGATTTTTGCGTTCACATCGACTTCTAGAGGCTTTCGTGTCATATTGGTTTTGAATAGATAATTCTCTATAATCCCCTAGACGTTGAAGTTTGTGCTTCTGAACCGCATTTCGCAAACTCTCTATTGTCTCATTTACAACTCTCATGTTAGCAACGTTACTCATTATGTATTCGTAATATAAAATCAACTTTTACCATTTTTCACTAGATGCAGGGGATAAAAACATCCGGGAAAAACATGTATACTGAATAATTCATTACTACCATAATATTAATGGGTTAGAGATAATAGCGACATTATGCAACCCAGGAAGTAACACGTATTGAATACACCGGCACATATACGTCAATGTCAAAAAGATATATGAATATAATGGTGTGTAATGTTTGACAAGAATAAATCAATCGTGAGTAAATTATATAAGAAAAAATTGGTTAACTCAAGGTTAACTTTTTTGTATTTGATACTCCAAAAGGGGTTTATTTCAACACTTTTTTACTTACAAGCAAGATGAAATCAATAACGTATGCTCATGTGCCTTATATTGGGACTCTTAAAAGGTGGCAGCGTGACTTTTTTCTTGAAAAAAAGGAATATTAATGATATTTTCAAAATAAAAATGAATACTTACACCCTTTATATTGGTCTTGTTTAAAAGCGTAGTTCTTTTTTTTTTAAACTTGAATCCAAAACCATGATTTTTCATTGATGCTAATTAATTTTATAATCAAGTAAGGGTGATCTTAACCCTGTAATTGTGGAATCTGTTGGGTCTCATAACTGCTAAATTATTGATCTTAAGTATATAAAATTATACCTATTTAGAATTTTTTTAAATTTTGATCAAATTCATCAAAAATATTTAACATTTGGGCGAAAATCTGGCTTTTTTTATGAACTTGGAGCAAAATTTAGCTGTTTTTAACTATTTTTGGTGCAAATGTCTCAAAGTTGGCCAAAATTCAAAACAATAAAATAACGGGTCCTAGATATTTTTATCTAGTTTTTAAAAATTAATATAACAAAAATTGACTCGAGAATTTTTTGTTACGAGGTTTGAAAAAATTTGGAGCCCAAAAAATCTATTTTCTAAAAAAAAAAAGCATTTTCATCTCATTAATCAGACAAACGAGCACATTTGTAAAACAGTCAATTTTCAATTATGACTGAAAACAGTTATTTAAAAGTATTTTAATCAGCTAATTAGCAGTCATTAAATCTAAATATTAATCTGATAATGAACAAAATTTAATCACCCTGTATCGCACCCTATATAAAGTATATATTTTCTGGTGTGTCTTTTCAAGCTCTGTTTGATTTTATTGTCCGCAGATTGAGAAAATACTCCTTAAAAGAAATAGGCACTCCTACTATACCACATGTTCATTAAAAGTTAATTGTTACACCCTGTATATCTTCTGATAAACCCTGGATATTGTCTTCAGGTTTGGGTCATTGTAATCTACATACTTTATGATTTCCAGCTATGTATACTTATACATACTTGTAATTGATACATACAAGGTATAACCATCAATCTCAAAATTGATGTTTTCAGCTAAGAAAGCAGTATGTCAACTTGTGACACAATGGCCAAATTGAAAGTCAGTATAATCATTATAATTTTTACTTTAAACCTACTTTATAGGTCTGTCACACTACACCGAATAGGTCTTCCGTACAAGAAACGGATGGCATTTTAGTAAATCCGTTGTTGTTCGTCAATGATCGTTTTATGTTCTTTTTATGTCCTGCTATCATCCGCCAAATGCGTTTCGTGTTAGGTGATGTTCGTTAACTCCGTCGGCAAGTTTGTGCATGCACAAAACATGAAACGGAGTGTACCGAATACACATGTTCGGTATTTATCCGATGTGTGTTCGTATGGTGCTGCATATTGCCGGAGTTTGTTCGCTCTCCTTTCGTTCATGTTCGTTCTTTGTTCGTTGCACTCGGCCCGTGTTCGTTGCAAATACGTTCCTGTGAGGCCTTCACCACCGGATAGCATATTTTTGCATACGGTGATGTACGTTGACCTAGACCGTCTTAGTGTCACACTACACCGGATCGGTATTCCGTATAAGAAACGGATGGTATTTTAGCAAATCCGTTAGTGTTCGTCAATGTTCGTTTTATGTTCTTCATATGTCCTGTTATTAACCGCCAAATGCGTTTCGTGTTAGGTGATGTTTGTTTAGTCCGTCGACAATACGTTTCAAGTTTTGTGCATGCACAAAACTTGAAACGGAGTGTGCCGAATACACATGTTCGGAAGTTGTCCGGGGTGTGTTCGTACTGTTCTGTATATATACCCTGGGTTTGTTCGTTATTCTTTCGTTTATATACCGCAGGTGTTTGCAAGGTTTCGCAGGCGCTTGTGCCGGATGTAGGCCTATGGCGAACATGTGCATCGATCATGGGGAGAGGGGACTTTCTGAAGGGTGTGTGACGCAATATCATATTTTCCCCAGTACTTTAGTGACTGACAAGTAGAAAAAAGGGGAAAGGAGAGAAAAAAAAAAAAAGAAAGTGAGAAAAATTGAAGAGAGAAGAGAAGAGAAGAGAAAAAGTTAAATTGCACGTAATTTAGTAGGCCTATGCATGTAAGTAGTATTGAGGGAGGGGCACTTTCTGAAGGGTAGAGGACGCAATATCAAATTCCTACCAGTTTTAGTGATTGACAAGAAAGAAAAAGAAGAGAAAACATGGAAAAGGTTAAATTGTATACGTTATTGAGTAGGCCCAGGATAGTAGTACTAGTAAGCCTAAGTAGGCCTATAGGCCTGTGATTATTATATACAGTGCTTAAATGTGGTTCCTTGGCCCAAAAGCCTGTGAAAATTACTGCCGGCCAGTCCATATGCAGGGCCCGTGATATTTTGTCACCAAAGTCAGTATATAAGACGGACTTATAGGTCTATTCCTGACTTTAACATATCAATCCATGCATGCTTTACCTGAAATTACGAGTCTGAAGTCTTATATATCTAAGTGTCAGTGGATCAGTGTAACATTTTAAATTTTGCAAATTCAAATCGGGCCTTCTTTGTTTTTTGTTTAAGGCAATAATAGTGTAAAAATGATGCACTAAAAACAATTTTCCAAATTTTCCATTTTTAAAACAAAATTTATACACAATAGGCCTAGGCCTAATAATGTAAATAGGCCCTACAGTCCCCATGCAAATGGCTTCAATTGGACCTTCATTTTCAAAAATGGACAAGTCTTCCTTTTTGCTTCTGCTATGGACATCCACGTGTTATTTTTAAAACAATTGTTTATATTATACAATAATGGTGAAAACCTTTTAATGGCTTCAATTAGGCTTTCGTTTCACCAATTTGCGTCTGTTTCAAACTAAAATAGTACCCAATAATAGTGCTAAAATTGATCCAAAAAATGACAAATGGCTTCAATTGGGCTTTCATTGTCCAAAGGTTTCTCACCTCTATTGCCCCCGGACGCTGGTTGCCCTGATATATCAGATTTGTAGCCCTTTTGTACTTATTAGCCAATATTTGACCATTTTCGTCAAAATTTACCCCCTTAAAAGTTGCCTTTCCCCACTTTGTTCACCCTCTGAAAAAGTGCTTGCTACGTCACTGCCTCTAAGGGGTCAAAAACCCTCTCAAACACACTCTCCTCCCCCACTTTTCTGACAGGGTGGACGTCCCTGTTGGTGCCACATGCGACGGATTCGCCGGTCATTTGTCGGACGTTGAACGATTGAATATAAAACGCCTGCAGGATTATTAGCGGCCACAACGCATAGATAGACGAACGGGAATCGGACCCCCAAATCCGGACATTTGTCGGACGTTGACCCCCAAATCCGGTCATTTGTCGGACGTTGAACGATCGAAAATAAGACGCCTTCAGGATTATTAGCGGCCACAACGCATAGAGAAACGAACGGGAATCGGACCCCCAAATCCGGTTATTTGTCGGACGTTGAACGATCGGATATAAGACGCCTGCAGGATTATTAGCGCATAGAGCGACGAACGGGAATCGGACCCAAAATCCCACCGAATCTTCTGCCGGACTGGTGATTTTTCCACCGAATAAAATATTGTTGTATTCGGTGATGTACGTTGATCCAGTCCGTCGTAGTGTGACATACCTATTACAGATTTGACCACATTTTGCCATTAAAGCGCCTGTCACACTACACCGAATAGGTCTTCCGTACAAGAAACGGATGGTATTTTAGTAAATCCGTTGTTGTTCGTCAATGATTGTTTTATGTTCTTTTTATGTCCTGCTATCATCCGCCAAATGCGTTTCGTTTTAGGCGATGTTCGTTAAGTCCGTCGGCAAGTTTTGTGCATGCACAAAACTTGAAACGGAGTGTACCGAATACACATGTTCGGTATTTATCCGATGTGTGTTCGTATGGTGTTCGTATGACTCGCTGCATGTTCGCTCATGTTCGTTCTTTGTTCGTTGCACTCGGCCCGTGTTCGTTGCAAATACGTTCCTGTGAGGCCTTCACCCCCAAATATTCTTCCGAACTGGTGATTTCGCCACCGGATAGCATATTTTTGTATTCGGTGATGTACGTTGACCCAGTCCGTCGTAGTGTCACACTACACCGGATCGGTCTTCCGTACAAGAAACGGATGGTATTTTAGCAAATCCGTCAGTGACTGAAGAGGTTCATCAGGTCTGTTGATTAAACAGCTGATTAAAGTTTTTTACCAAGACCAAAGGAAAAACTTACGTTTTTCTGCTGACAGTTTCGCCAGAAACCTTCTGACTTTCTCAATGCGATTGATGTTGTTATTGATCTGCTTGGAGCGGGAATCCCGGCCGGATGTTATTGTTTTACCGGAAGTACTCCTGTCTCCAACGTTGGTCTTGAGCAGAGGATCAAAGATGTGGCTCAGAAAAAATGACCCCTCGTCTCTGTTCATGATGTTGTCTCCTCTCTTGCGAATCCATACTGATTCCTTGACCCATCAGCCATCACAGATCACGTGTCAAGGGCTAACCATGTAATAGACTGGGACAGCTCATCAATCCTTGATAGGGAAGAAAACCGCAGGGCACGATGGGTCAAGGAATCAGTATGGATTCGCAAGAGAGGAGACAACACCATGAACAGAGACGAGGGGACATTTTTTCTGAGCCACATCTTTGATCCTCTGCTCAAGACCAACGTTGGAGACAGGAGTACTTCCGGTAAAACAATAACATCCGGCCGGGATTCCTGCTCCAAGCAGATGGATCAATAACAACATCAATCGCTTTGAGAAAGCCAGAAGGTTTCTGGCGAAACTGTCAGCAGAAAAACGTAAGTGTTTCCTTTGGTCTTGGCAAAGAACTTTAATTAGCTAAATCCGTCAGTGTTCGTCAATGTTCGTTTTATGTTCTTCATATGTCCTGCTATTATCCGCCAAATGCGTTTCATGTTAGGTGATGTTTGTTTAGTCCGTCGACACTCCGTTTCAAGTTTTGTGCATGCACAAAACTTGAAACGGAATCATAAATCATAATTATTTCGATGGAAATATTAGTTGTACATGATGTTCACAGCACAGATGGTGTGTAGTGTGGGACACAAGGACAGTGCCGTAGTACAACTATAGCATATAGAATGATAGAGATGCTGTTTATACGGATATTAAATGATAGAGAAGATGCTGTTTATACGGATATACAAGGTGTCCCATAAAAAGGTTACCTATAGAGAATGAATCGCATTTTGTGATGGTACAACAAAACAATATCTTTTTTGAGATATTATTTATTCCTCCCTCTTAACTTTTTGCTAAGTTTCAATTCCGTATCTTAAAAGCAACTTAACTTATGAGCGCAAGATGACAGGGGTGTCAAAAATGGCTAACCATCAAAATATCGCACAACGAAACGTGAACGCAAGCACAACTTTGTTTTCAGATTTTTTCTTTATTACTTTTTATGTGTCTCTTATTCTTCATTGTTGAACTTATTGCACAAAAGTAACATATTGAATTAAATATTGCACACTGAAAATAAATTAGTTTGAGAGCTTTTTGACTCTTGCTGGTAACAAATAAAGGAAGATGGTCATTAGAGAAGAACACATTTTTGGTGAAAGCAGTTCTGCACGCTGTATCTCCTGTCAACAGCATAGTGAAATTAATAACAATCTTTTGCATTTAGGCCTTGCTTGGATTTTGTTGACTTGAAATCGCTGCTGTTTGTTTCTACATTTCTGACTGAACTCTTGATATAAACTGAACAAGTTGTATTCTTTGTTGCAGTCTAAAAGACTGCATCTGCCTTGCTTGTCATGAAAGTCGATATTACACAATGCAAACTTGAATGTTAAAGGTGGCCCAATTCGATTTCTGGACGATTTAGTTAATTGAGCATAGTGTTTGAGCCCGAACTAGTAAAGACACCAAGTAAAGTTTTTCTGCTAGCCAAGATGTTACTGATTCTAATGCATATAACATCGTTACAATGATTTCTTCTATTTTTTTACTGAGAAGCGAAATTACGTAGTATTACATTGTATAATATTTATTGTTGCAGTCTCTATATGACAGAGATCCTGTATATACGGATATCAGAAACAATCTCAGAACTTTCAAACATCATCTGGTCGGATTGAGACAGTCGGTAGTAAAACCATTTTCTTTTCAATATTGTGAGCTACAGGTATGGCTCTCTGTACGTGAGACGTTATTTTCGGTTAAGCCTGCTTACATCACAACTCCTCCGAATTAATAAAAAAAATCATTCAAACATAAAGCTAAAGTTCAAACCACTTACCACGACAACCACGTACCGTTGGGAAACAAACAAACAGATTTGGTTTCATTTAAATTTGGGTCCAAAAGTAATAATTAATATAAATCAAATGTCTATATAACACCCTGGTATAAACAGCGGATGTATTGTCAAAATTTATTTCGACATTTTAAGCTGACCACAAGAACAATTTGAATAAACCACCGAATCCATTAAACTTTCATTAAGATCGGCTGATGGTTTAAATCAACAATACAAGTAGAACTCAAAATATTTTGTAACAATTTAGTCAGATTCAAGTGCCCTGTCACACGTTTTACCTGAGATTTAAATATATAACAATACAATACAAATTTTATTAGGGTTATTTGTAATCATGCTCGCTGAGTCATCAAGAACAAGGATGTCAGAAAATCATTGATACTGATAATGATACCTTCCAAAAACGACTAGAAAATTCTAAAGTAAAATGACAAAAGTTTCGCTACACTTCTTTACTGATTTTTATAAAGATTTTACGATAACGTGTTGATAACTCAATAATTTGTCATTAAATAAAAGAAGAAAAAAACAGCAATTAACTTCTGGCAAAGACATGACAATTCAATTCCCTAGCTATATCAGATGAAGGGGAAATGCCGGGCGTGGCTGTTTCTTGTTTGATTTTGTTAGTTTGTTTGTTTGGTGTTGTTTTTTAACGGTCAAGTGTTGATAATTCAATAATTTGGCATTAAATAAAAGAAAAATAGCAATTAACTTCTGGCAAAGACATGACAATTCACTTCCCTAGCCTATATCAGATGAATGGGAAATGCCGGGTGTGGCTGTTTCTTGTTTGATTTTGTTTGTTTGTTTGTTTGTTTGTTTGTTTGTTTGGTGTTGTTTGTTAACGGTCAAGTGTTGATAATTCAATAATTTGGCATTAAATAAAAGACACAAATAGCAATTAACTTCTGGCAAAGACATGACAATCACTTCCCTAGCCTATATCAGATGAAGGGAAAATGCCGGGTGTGGCTGTTCCTTGTTTGATTTGTTTTTATCCAGTAGACTAGGAACTGTGTGTGTAAGATGGCGTATACCAACATGTCAAGCCAGCCCTTGCCTACAGGCCCTTTGTCTAGCCCCCCAAAAATGACTTGTACTACTGGAACCATCACTTCACTTTAAACATCATATTACTGGTCACAGGAACTTAGTAGTGCTATCAATTGGAGCATAATATTATTCTTCTACACTTTCATATTTTACATAATTGCCATAATTTAGGACAATAAAGGGATACTCTTGTCAGTCTTTTAATATTTTCTGACATTTCTGGGTATTTAGTTTAATACTGGTATATCATATCAAGTATAAAAATCCCAGCATGCATTGTGCCCGATGAAAGGAGCAATTCCAGTTTAATTCTGTTTTTCATCTGCTTCTTGTTTTCCTTTTTTATTCATCTCTTTCGACATTTCTTTTCTCGATTCTGTTCTTCTTCATGTTATTCACACCTCTCCATCCCATCTTCATGTTCTTTTGCAAATTCATGATGCACATGAAACCGAGTGCCTTAGGAAATTTATATTTCACGAGCAACCAGGAAATGGAAAGTGTACCTTACACGCCTCTTCATTTTCTGTTATTGTCACAGTACAGTGGTAATCTCGTGTTTCTGACAAAATTGCTGTTTTCTCCTCTCTCCTTCGTTTCTTGAAATCTCTTTCATTTGTTTCTAATGATATATGTTTTGTTCTCATTTATCTCTCCATTTCTATCTCTACGGTGCTCTCTTCTCGCCTTCTGTTTCTCCTCTCACGCAATTTCACGTTCTGTCGTCTTCCTTCCCCGATTCTCTCTTCTTCTCTTTATATCTATATAATATAATAATTATAATAAATACGATACTTATCCATCTACTTCTTGTTTTATCCCGGTTTTTGACCGATATTCTTCTTTCTTCCTTTGTTCAGTTTTAGAACAAAATGCGAATTTGCAAACCACGTGACTCAAAAAATTAATGAATAAAGAATCCTCGCATTCCTTTATCTTGATTTATTAACATGAAAATATTGTAAATATATATAGGAAGGTTTTTATTCTCTTTTTTTTTACTCTGACTTTTTTCCCTTGCAAAGGTTTGCTTCATATTTAAACAAATCTTGCAATGCATTATGGGAATGTCTTTATTCTTGCTCCTAGTATAACCCTCAATTAAACGTTTGTTTGATCTCTATTACAAGTGTCCCCTCTGGGATAGCATCTATCACATCTGTGACATCCAGGGAATATTGAGGAAGCATATACGAATAAAGTTTAAAATACAGTTATAGCTAGTAAATTTGATCTCGATACGAACTGCATCCCAAGAGAAAACCTCATACTTGTTTTAAAGTTAGATATTAAACGGGGAAAATCTTTATCTACTTTTCAAGAACAAAATGTAGTAGTTATCCTCACGTGGGCAAGAGATCTTAAGATTTTGTTAACTTGGTGACAACGAATCACGGGTAATTACTCATTTATTACTATTATTGTTAATTTAACTAATAACCCAAATTAGTTCAGTGAACATTCTGTGAAAGGTTTTTTTCGTAAAACTCAAATGGTTACAGCAAATCTTTCTTCATTGTCTAATACACAACGTTATTATTATTTACGAAGTTTTATATATATGGGCACTGAATACTGTGTGATACACCTACTGGTGTTTGAAGATCCGTTGACCTTTTAACCGAACTATTATACTATATAGGGGTATAGCAACAGATATTCATTATAGCTAGTATGGTTTAGCCATTATGTTTGACTGATTATTGAATGACATATAAATATGCACTTCTCTAAAAAGAATTTTTTGCTTTAAAACTTATGTATCAATTTCCAAGTCTGTGACACGTGATCTGCACCTTTGCAAGGAAAGGTTTAATCGGTTACAATAAATTATCAAAACTTGAGCGGAGGTAATCAGTCATTGTATGTTAACTTTTTTGAGGCATTGTAAAATAGTTATGTCTCAAGAGGATGTTAGTATTTTGGGCAATTATTTGGCACACCAAATTGCATTAAATTGTTTAAAATATAATCTTTATACACTTAAGAAGTTACAAAGCAGAAGGCCTTAAAACTAGTCCTAGTGGTTGTCTTATTTGGGTTGTGCTGGAGATAACCAGAAATAATTCAGAACACAATCATTACACCATGGGGCTTCTTCATATGCACCAAAACGGACACAAGTATCGTAGGAGATCGAAACGCTGTACTATAGATAGTAGAATTACTTCGAAAAACGTAGAGAAGTATTTTTTCTCGTATTGGGGTTATACAAGGATTTATCTAAATACCATGGACGTAGTGATTTAACCTCTTTCCAACTTCTTCATGAAAAACACATTTTACATACAACAAAGATATTTTCTATCATGTAAACTGATGAATGCAGATCATTGAATTATGCAATTGCTGATACGAATATGTTGGGTTTACGGTGAACAGTTGTGAATAGAGAACCACAGGTGCTCTGTTTAAAATTATACTGTCAATATTCGGCCCGGGACATAATTGTAATAATATTCATCTCAAACCATTCACGAATATGTTTTTTACCAAACAAAATGTGACATACATGTATTTGAAATTCTGGTACCTTTGAGAGCGGTATACATCAACATGCGACGGAGAGATACTTTCTAGTAATGCAGGTCAATTACGTGATGGGAAGTTTCACGCAATATCACATGAGACTTCGGCAATAGCTTAATTGATGCTTGAAGAAGTATTCCTTTGTGGAAAGTTTCAATTCTGCAAAAGGTATCAGAGTGTGTTGACTGTGTATGGAGTTGTTAAAACGCATATAGCAGTTGTACATTTGTTTCCATCATTGATTTGCCATTAAAACTAGGTCAAAATCCGTATTTAACCGACTAGAAGTTTACTTGAGGGGTTCCCGGGTATCTTCAAAGGCGTGTTTGTATACAAGCAAGTTTCAGGATACGCGGTTTAAGTGATAAGAAAAACCTTTCAAATAATCAAATACAAAAAACATTATTTGTAAAGTTATTTTGGGGTTTATACCTGGCTTTGAAAAGTCTTACGCATTTGCTCTACATTCTGACGTCAAGGATGAATCCCAATCGGGAAAAATATATTTTGTGATTCTTAAAGCTACATTATACGTATGGTGTCAGCGATATGTGTTATTCCATGAACACGATCCGCCAATACTTTTACTACGTATAGCCATTTTAATAAGTGCCTTTTAGTGAGACGTTGCTTACAAAACTCAAAATTCACAAGTGAATGTCCAAGCAAGTAGCATGGTCGATTGTCCGAAGAGTAATGGTCCGAAAACGCCAATCAAAAGATCACTGGTGGGTACAAAAATGCAATTGGTAGGTCTGATCTTGCTTATGATCTTAGCGGCTTCTAAAAAGGACAGGTCATACCTATCACTTCAAAAGTTGAGTTCCCTGGTGTATTGGCTTGTGAGTCTGTCGGTTACGTGTTTTCTTCCGTCACTCAATTAAAACAGCTGACGTTTTGGAAAATATTTACTTTAGACATAGTTCATATCATAACAATTGCCTGAGGTGATGTAAGGTGGTCTAACATCATCATGATGACGACGGATCACATTGTGGACAGACGTTGCTCTTGTACTATTTGCGCAGTAGTCCGTACATGGTAATCCCACTGCCCTGATTTTAACACTCTATTTATCAGAAAATGTTAGGATGATGTGTTATGCAATGACATATTTGTGGTTTTCAACCGTTAGCAGTTAGTATGCTGTCTGTTGGCGTGACTTATTTCTGGGCAGATTTGACAAGTTGTACTTGAAGTTGTTTCATTATTGATTTTATATTTTAAAAAATAGATCCATTATTTTACTGTAAAAAAAGTTTCTCATCAAATGTGAATGATTGTAATGTTAATAGAGCTCAGTTGAACGCTATGCATACTGGTAAAGTGTTTACCAGGAGACTAGATCAGGACAAGTGGTGAGAATGTGGTTATGTGTGGGTGAAGGGTTGGTGATATAATATGCCTATATAATAATGATATGACTATGCCTCAGATTAAACGATACTTACACGCTTACAGATTTGCACGCACCAAATATACATGTTTTTTTAAAACACTAGCAAATTCGCCGGAATATGCATTTATATAAAGTAAGCTATATACGAGTATAGATAAATTTTAGTTAAGATTCCCAATGTCATGAGGCAAAATGCCCATAGATCTACATTCATGAGCCATTCAGGCTTCATAGTTAGACCTACTTTTAATATAAAAGCATTGAATTCGTAATAAAGTGACATTTTCAACAATGCTGCATGCCTACTTATTATCTCCATCGGGATTGTGTTGTTCCACAAATTGTTTAATACATTTGCTTAAAATCTTATCGTGCCGTGATTCTTATAAATTATTTACAATTGAGTCTATTATCGCCATTATATTGCAAGCAAGTGAAAGTGAAAATCCATCTACTCTGTTAATAACTGTTAGTCGACACTGTCATTTACTCCCACATAGATACAGTATCTGTTATATACCTCATCTAAAGATTCCCGCCATCTATTTAGTTAGAAGCGCGGGCATAGTTTTGACTATACCCGCAAAAGTAACTATTCGCCGGCATAGTTCTATTTAAACTATTCATTCCTCGATGATTTTAAC
Organism: Amphiura filiformis; assembly: GCF_039555335.1. Classification (NCBI taxonomy): domain Eukaryota; kingdom Metazoa; phylum Echinodermata; class Ophiuroidea; order Amphilepidida; family Amphiuridae; genus Amphiura; species Amphiura filiformis. The sequence goes on along the minus strand of NC_092642.1, from coordinate 13,052,232 downwards.
CAAATAGATGACAAGAATCTTAAGATTTGGTATAATTTATAAAACAAATATTGACTGCTTTTCATTCGGGGCATGGTTAAAATTATATAGTGACATTTTCAACAATGCCACTACATAGTCATGGTTTTGAGATCACCACGGGCCTATAAGTTTAACCATGCCCCTCAGAGCAGTCAATATTTGTATACTACATGTATGTTACTTGTAGACATTGTGTGTATTACTTCGTGTGTTTGACTTTAAAAGAGTTCCAATCCTCCCAAGCGAAAGGTCAGCATCGATTCGCAAATACCACGTTTTTAAACATACTGAAAATTTTGAAATAAGAAGACGTTGTTCTCTTCAGCACCGAATGAATTAAAGAAGCAACATAGTCAACGGTCGGGTGAACATTTGTCCCAAACAATCGGTTTCATATTAGTTTGTTACATAATCGTATGACCGTAGAATATCTTGGTTTGAAGCTACCTTCATCAAATTATACAACAGACGGTAAACTTTGCAGTGCACTATTCACGAGCAGAGAAGTCGAATAAGTCAATCTACATTTAAAAGCGTGGTTAAGATGGTCATACAATCGAGTGATGTATACACATCTCTCCATATGCATATCGCATGCAGGAGGATCGATTGAAGCTATGTGACATCCAATTATGGGTTAGTTGACTTTTTTATTCAAGTCATTTATTGCTCATAAAATTGTGAGGAGAGAGGGGGTAGAGGATGGGTGTATGGGGTAGGAGGTAGGGGAAGAGGGAAAGAGAGGGGAGCGAATTGGAAGAGGGGAGGGAAGGGGAGATGGGAGCTGGAGAGTGGAGTGAAATCCCGGGAGTGGAATAGTGTGTATGGGAGAGGAGAAACCGAGTGTAGGGGAGAAGTTTTTTTTTCCTGTACTTGAGACTGGTAGGGGAAAAAGACACATTACAAAGATATAAGCTACGAAAAAACTCCTGTGAAAAGCATGAAAATGCCTGAGATAGAACCAAGCCAAAACAAACCCAGGAGATTTCCCGAAAACTTACATCTCTGGTACAAAGATAATAACCATCAGCCCCCTGCTCTTAATCAACTACTGTTCATACAATCAAATCATACATCCTTACCTTACCTTACCTATCCTCTTCGGGCCCTGTGGCCCATAAGGCTGCAAGTCTCCTCCTCCAGCTTCGCTCCATGACCTCCACCCTAATTTCTTCCTTTCTTTTTCCACTGTCCGCCTCCACGTTGTCTTAGGGCGACCAACTTTCCTTCTGCCTTCTGGAGCCCAGGAAAGTGCTGTCATGCAGTGGCTATTATCGTCCATCCTTAGCACATGGCCAATCCATTTCCACCTCCTTCTTTTTACTTCTTCACTTGTCCTGTTCATTTTGGTTTTCTTTAGTAAGTCATTGTTTGAAATGACATATGGCCATCTAATTTTCAGTATTCTCCTGAGACATTTGAATTGAAAAGTGTCCAACTTCCTGTTATCACTATCATTGATCTTCCAGGTTTCACAGCCATATAATAATACTGACATTACCAGAGATTTGAACAGCTTCAGTTTGGTTCCTAAAGTGAGTTTGCTTGCATTCCAGATTTGTTTGAGCTTCATGAATGATCCCATTGCCTTGCCAATTCTGTTCCTCATGTCTTCTCCCCCTCCACCTTGGTTGCTGACATTTGCACCTAGGTATGTATACTTTTCTACCTCGTTTAGTTGCTGGCCTGCTAAGACTATCCTGGTGTTGGATTTGCTGTTTATTCTAAGCACTTCAGTTTTCTTGGTATTAATTTTTAAACCAGTTCTTGCTGCAAATTCACATAGCTTTGTTGCCTTATCCTGCATGTGTTGAATGGTAGATGATAGAAGAGCTATATCATCCGCAAAGTCCAAATCCTCTAATTTTGTCATAAATTTCCATCTGATTCCTGTGTTATTTCCCTCTGTTGCATGTTTCATAATCCAATCAACCACAATCAAGAAAATAAAGCCAGACATTACATCTCCTTGCTTCACACCGGTTTTCACCTTAAACCATTCTGACTCCTCCCTTCATCTAATACTGCGCACTCGCTATCTTCATACAAGATCTGGACCATTCTTATTATCTTTGATGGAATTCCATAGCTAGCCATAATTTTCCACAGGCTTTCTCGGTGTACGGAGTCAAACGCTTTTTCAAAGTCCACAAACGTAATGTATAAGGTTGACTGCCACTCTACGACTTGCTCAATAATATTCCGCAAAACAAAAATCTGCTCCACTGTACTTTTTCCACTTCTAAATCCAGCCTGTTCATCTCTCAACTTGTTGTCTACTCCATCTCTAATTCTATCAATAAGTACTCTTCCAAATACTTTACTTGGGACAGAAGTCAACGTAATGCCTCGCCAATTTCCACATTCTGTGAGATCCCCTTTCTTCGGTAACTTGACTATGAGCCCCTGCTTCCATGTTTTGGGTACTTCTTCTTTATCCCAGATTGTGTTAAAAAGGCCTGCGAGCCAGTCTACAGTTGTGTCTATGTCTACTTTCAACAATTCAGCCGTAATTTCATCTTTGCCACCTGATTTTCCGTTTTTCATCTTTCTAATTGCTGCTCTAATTTCTGCTTTTGAGATGTGTTGATCACTTATGTCCTCGATTACCGTTTCATGTTCGTTTAACTCCTCTGATACTGGGTTGGTTGGTAGTGGTCTATTTAAAACTTCTTCAAAATGTTCTCGCCATCTTGTTCTCCTTGCTGATTGTTCTGTTAATATGTTCCCAGATTTGTCCTTTACAGCGTTGCTTGTTCTGCTTTTATCATTGCTTAAAGTCTTTGTAATGTCATACAATTCCTTCATTCGCCCATTTCCTGCTGCTTGTTCTGCCCGAGCTGCGAGATCATCAGCCCATTCCCTTGTCCCTTCTCATACTTTTCTTGACTTCCTTGTCTTTGCTCCGGTATTCAACTTTTAAGTTCTGTTTGATTCTGCTTGACTTTGTCTGTTCAATGTCACTCTTCAGCTTTATCCTCTCCTCTACTAAATCCCATGATTCCTTGCTGATCCATGGTTTCTGGCCCTTCTTTTTTTGTACCCGAGAACCTTCTGTGCAGTTTCTTTGTAAGCATTCTCAAAATGTTGCCACTTCTTTTCTACACTCTCTTCTACATCCTCATAATCTTGGAGTACATCAAATCTATTTTTAAGTTCAATTTTGAATTTTGATCTGATGGTAGTTTGTTGGAGTTTGGTTGTATCAAATTTCCTTCTTGTTACTTTTGGTTGTTGCTTTCTTTTCAACTTAATCTTGAGTTTGGTACGAACTAGTTGATGATCGCTGTATATATCAGCTCCCCGCATGGCCCTTGTATCCTGTACAGATGTCCTGTGCTGTCTGCTTACCATTACATGATCAATTTGGTTCTTAGTTCTTCCATCTGGAGAAACCCACGTTTGCTTGTGTATTTGTCGATGAGGAAAAATTGTTCCAGTAATCACAAGGTTATTTATATTACAAAAGTCGACAAGCCTCTCTCCATTGTCATTCCTCACTCCTAGTCCATGTTTTCCCATGATGCTTTCGCAGCCTTCATTATCCTCTCCAACCTTAGCATTAAGGTCTCCCATCACAATAAGTACGTCATGTTTGTGAATGCTATCTACAATTGCTTGCAGTTGCTCATAAAAATTGTCTTTATCCTCTTCATTTGTTTCATTGGTGGGTGCATATACTTGAAGAATTGAGAATTTCAAAATTTTGAAAAGAATCTTGCATAAATGATCCTATCGTTTATTGGTTTCCATTCTATCAATGCCTGCTCTGCCTTCTTCGACATCATTATTGCAACTCCGTGTAGATGTAAATTATCTTCTCTCCCAGAAAAAAATCACACTTTCTCCTGTGCTCAACTTGACCTTTCCATGCCCTGTCCATCTACACTCACTTACTCCCAAGACACCAATGTCATATTTTTCCATCTCCTTTGCAAGCTGAGCAGATTTTCCAATGGTGTATAGTGTTCTTACATTCCAACATCCTATGTTAGTGATTACTTTCGGCCCGGTTAACGACGTAGTCGGCCGCTGAACGTCCTTTCGGCTTTGATTCAGAAGCGTCATGCTGTCCACATACGTGATATTATCATCTTCTGGTATCTGGACCGTCGCCTCACCAATGCCATTTCCAGCGTTAGCTGTGTTTGTAGTTTCTTTGATTCTTGCAGTTTCCGTAACAATTGTTTGAACTGGACGGGTTGTTGGCCCACCGCAGTAGGTTTATTTTCGGGGTTTTCCTTCCCTTAGCCATATCCTCGTTAGCCTAGAACCGCAAGGAACTAGTTTCCAGGGTGCACCATCTTGGAGGTGAGGTTGACTTGAGTGTTCTACGGTTCATCAGCAGACTACTACTTTTCGCTTTTCACCCATACTAGGCTAGCTGATCTCAACATCACTGGCTGTGATGCAAAGCGCATGAGCACCCCTTACACCCCAAAACAAACCCAGGAGATTTCCCGAAAACTTACATCTCTGGTACAAAGATAATAACCATCAGCCCCCTGCTCTTAATCAACTACTGTTCATACAATCAAATCATACATCATGGAAGTTATTTAAAAATTAAAATACATGGAGATGATCTGTGTCCAGTAGAAAGAGAATGCACAGGGCAAGAAGCACGGGCAGCCAAAGAGCTGGGAAATGACAGACACAGATCAGCCCAATAGTTGCATTGACATAATAAACAACAAAAACATGAAGAGGATTCATTATTCATAAGAAAACAACATATAATTAATTGTACACAGTACAAAAAGTGGGATCTCTAATATCAGGGAAAGAAGACAAACCAAACCCACCTACCCCAGCACAAACAAGACAAAACAGGGGACACAAAAAAACATACTCAAACCAAACAACAACAATCACAACACAACATACATGGTGTAATGACGTGGCCTAAAAAAGAAATAACAAAGAAAAAAAAAAAGAGGCTTCAAGATCAAGAGTCCATTTCTTAAAATGCTTATTAAGCTTTCCCTTGCTTTCTGCAATTTTATATTCTGTGTTTCTCTTAATCTTAACCAAATTTTAAAAAGCAACCAAATTCGGTTGGGTTTGTTGAAATTTACATCTGTGCAAATAAAATTTCAAACATAGAAAAAGAAAATTGATACAACTATCATGTTCGGACAAATTGGTAACACCAAACATTTTTTCAAAATTGGTAAATGTAAAAGACTCCCCAGACACACTATTGATTACAAAGCATAATTCATCCTAAATAGGGGTAACCTTAACACATTCACAAAATAAATGTACAAGTGTTTCAGGCATATTGTTGCAAAAATAACAGTTTGGCGAATCAGTTCTACCGATTCTATGAAGAAATGTGTTAGTATAGATTGCCCTATGGAATAATTTAAAATAAAAGGACCTCAACTGAGTTTCAATAGTGCAATTAAAATTAGCACTATGAATATCATTCCATTTACACGTTACTCATTATGTATTATGTAATGGATAAAAACCTGTATACTGAATACTTCATCACTACTTCAGTTGTATTAATGGGTTAGAGATAATAGCTACATTATGCAACACAGGAAGTAACACGTATTGAATACACCGGCACCTATACGTCAATGTCAAAAAGATATATGAATATAATGGTGTGTAATGTTTGACATGTATAAATCAATCGTGAGTAAATTATATAAGAAAAAATGGTTAACTCAAGGTTAAATTTTTGGTATTTGATACTCCAAAAGGGGTTTAATTTTTTGGGGCTCTTAAAAAGGTGGCGGCATAATATTTTTCTTGAAAAAGCTAATTGATAATGATATTTTCAAAATAAAGATGAATACTTACTAACACCCTATATATTGGTGTTGTTTAAAAGCTCAGTTCTTTCTTTTTTTGATTTAAAACCAAAACCATGAATTTACCATCAATTAAGGGTGGTCTTATCCCTGGAATTATGGAAACCTTTGGGCCTAATAACTGCTAAATTATTGGTCTAAATTATATAAAATTATACATACTTAGAATGGGAAAGTCTTGATAAACTTAATGCTTATTTTTGGAGAAAATCCCCCCCCCAAAAAAAAACAATTCTTGAGTCAATTTTTGTTTTGAATTTTGATCAACAAAATATTTGAATTGTGGGCGAAAATCAGGATTTTTATGATTTTTAGGCACAATTTAGCCTTTTTTAACCTTTTTTGGTTCAAATTCTCAAAGTGTGTCAAAAAAAGTCTTTGCCATTATAAATATGTATACTTTTATATAGGGTGACAGCTGTGAGGACACGGTTCCATAGAAATTTCATAGCGATTTGATAACATACTTTTTGAAAACGATTATGTAATAATCATTTAACGTCAGTAATTGACCCCCTTTTTTTCTGAAAGCAAACAGAGATCCTGTTTTATGGATATCAGAGACAGTCACTTCCTCCAGGATACGGTGTACATAATGTCAGAACTTTCAAACATCATCTGGTCGGATGGAGTCAGTCGGTAGTAAAACCATTTTTTTTTAAATGGTTCTCTGTACGCGAGACGTTATTTTCTGTCAAGCCTGCTTACATCACAACTCCTCCGAATTAAACAAAAATCATTCAAACATAAAACTAAAGTTCAAACCACTTACCACGACAACCACGTATCGTTGGGAAACAAACAAACAGATTTGGTTTCATTTAAATATTGGTTGAAAAGTGATGATTAATATAAATCAAAGGTCTATATGACACCCTGGTATAAACAGCGGATGTTTTGTCAACATTTATTTCGACATGTCAGCTGTCCACAAGAACAATTTAAATAAACCACAGATTCAATTAAACTTTTATTAATATTGGCTCATGGTTTAAATCAACAATTCAAGTAGAACCCAAAATTGTTTTTAACAATTTAGTCAGATTCAAGTGCCCTGCCACACGTTTTATCTTAGATTTTAATATCTAATAATACAATATAAATACTGTTAGGGTTATTTGTAATCATGGTTATTACTCGCTGAGTTGTTTATTGAGATGAATGGCTTGATACATTTACATTTACACATCAAGGACAAGCAACCTCAATGTTAATGTGACAAATTGCATCAAAACGCTTTCAGTATAGAATCTCAATAGCAAATCATTGATACTCGTACGATACCTTCCAAAAACAATAAATTTAGAGAATTCTAAAGTAAAATGACAAATGTTTCGTTAAACTTCTTTACTGCTTTGGTTCAAAATTTAGGTCATATTTTACGGTCAAGTTTTTGATATTTCAATAATTTGTCATTAAATAAAAGAAAATAGCAATTAACTTCTGACAAAGATATAAAAATCACTTCCATAGCCTGGATGTCAGATGAAGAGGAAATGCCGGGTGTGGCCGCTACCTTGCTTTTTTTTATTTTTTATTATTATTATTGTTTTTGGGGTTTTTTGGTTTTTTTGTGTGTATGTTGTTGTTTTTTTTAAATAAAGACGTGCACATGATTGTTAAAGCCATAATGTACGATCTTATAATATGAAATTGGTTGATTTTTTCAAACCTGATTTTTTTTTTTGCATATTTGTAATATTTACATATGTCCCAACTTGCACCTAAATGGAATCGCCCAGATTTGTTGTCTTTATATGTGCAACAGCGCAATGTTAGATGGCCAAAATACCCAGTGGGATTTCTTTCACTTTACCTTGTTATTTCAGCTTAAAATGGACAGCAACAATTCTGGCAGTTAACACTAATATTATATACATTTTGAATAAAGAATAACAAAATTAAAATTTGACGGAAATCATACATTGTGTCGGAGTAGTCATGGTCTTTCAACTCCACTCCAAATATAACCAATTTTCATTGTCTAGATTAGGAGATTAATGAAAAGTTACACCTTGAAGATTTGAATGGATATATAATGCAAAACATACACTTTCAAAAATTGATTAATGTGTTGTTTTTCTTGAGATATGCATATTTTCATGAAGATACTTTTGTACATCATAACTGAAGAACCAGAAGACCTACAAAAGTGTAACTGTGATATTTGAATTCTTCGTCAAGCCTGCTTCAAAATAACCAAAACAATTTTCGTCAGAGATCGTTACTATCACAGAAACTACGGTTCGACCAATGCACAACAGGACATTCTAACTGGCCTTAAATTAAGCTATTAAATCAAGCCCAGGTAAACATTTTAAATTCTGTCAAACTTGCTGCTACCGACGGCACCGGACTAGGTATAGGCGATGGTGGAGTGGGCGTTTTGTTCCCGTGAACCACTCTCCATAAGTAGCTATAATTGTCATGATGAGGATATCACTTTTATCTTATCCAGTATACTAGGAACTGTGAGTGTAAGATGGCGTTAACTAACATGCCAAGCCAACCCTTGCCTATAGGCCCTTTGTCTAGACCACAGAAAATGACTTGTACTGCTAGAACAATCACTTTACTATTTAAACAACATATTACTGGTCACAGGAACTTAGTAGTGCTATCAATTGGAGCATAATATTATTCTTCTACAACTTCATATTTTTCATAATTGCCATATTTTAGGATAATGGTCAACCTAAAAAATAATTCAAAATGGTTGATCAAATCATTGCCAAAAGGTTTTCCAACGGGACTTTAAAAGGTTTGATCCATCTCAGAATATGTTTATACTCACACCCTTGCGCATATCTTAATTCGATATCTTTATTATCATGTTTTTTTTATCAAGTATTAAAAACTAGAACTGTTTTAACAAAAGAAGGTATTTTAAATTAGCAAAATATGTCACGGTAACTACCCTTTAATCTTTAAATCTGTAAATTTGACTTATGTATTTTTATTACATTCTAAATATTTTACAATGTGGTGCTCGTTCTATAGTTTGATAAGTGTTTAATAAAATATACATACGAATAAAGGGCTACTCTTGTCCGTCTGTTAATATTTTCTGACATTTCTGGGTATTTAGTTTAATACTGGTATATCATATCAAGTATAAAAATCCCAGCATGCATTGTGCCTGATGAACGGAGCAATTCCAGTTTAATTCTGTTTTTCATCTGCTTCTTGTTTTCCTTTTTATTCATCTCTTTCGACATTTCTTTTCTCGATTCTGTTCTTCTTCATGTTATTCACACCTCTCCATCCCAGCTTCATGTTCTTTTGCAAATTCATGATGCACATGAAACCGAGTGCCTTAGGAAATTTATATTTCACGAGCAACCAGGAAATGGAAAGTGTACCTTACACGCCTCTTCATTTTCTGTTATTGTCACAGTACATTGGTAATCTCGTGTTTCTGACAAAATTGCTGTTTTCTCCTCTCTCCTTCGTTTCTTGAAATCTCTTTCATTTGTTTCTAATGATATATGTTTTGTTCTCATTTATCTCTCCATTTCTATCTCTACGGTGCTCTCTTCTCGCCGCCTGTTTCTCCTCTCACGCAATTTCACGTTCTGTCGTCTTCCTTCCCAGATTCTCTCTTCTTCTCTTTATATCTATATAATATAATAATTATTATAAATACGATACTTATCCATATACTTCTTGTTTTATCCCGGTTTTTGACGGATATTCTTCTTTCTTCCTTTGTTCTGTTTTAGAAACAAATGCGAAGTTGCAAAACACGTGACACAAAAATTAATGAATAAAGAATCCTCGCATTCCTTTATCTTGATTTATTAGCATGAAAATATTGTAAATATATATAGGAAGGTTTTTTATTCTCCTTTTTTATTTCTTTTTTCTTTTTGACTCTGACTTTGTTTTTCTCTTGTAAAATATTTGCTTCACATTTAAACTAAACTTGCAATGCATTGTGGGAATGTCTTCATTCTTGCTTATATTATAACCCTCAATTAAACGTTTGTTTGATCTCTTTTACAAGTGTCCCCTCTGGGATAGCATCTATCACATCTGTGAGGAAACATATACGAATAAAGTTTAAAATACAGTTATAGATAGTAAATTTGATCTCGATGCGAACTGCGTCCCAATAGAAAACTTCATACCAGTTTTAAAGTCTTTATCTACTTTTCAAAAACAAAATGTAGTAGTTATCCTCACGTGGGCAAGTGACAACGAGATTTTGTTAACTAGGTGACAACGAATCACAGGTAATTAATCATTTATTACTGTTATTGTTAATTTAACTAATAACCCAAATTAGTTGAGTGAACATTCTGTGAAAGGTTTTTTTCCGTAAAACTCAAATGGTTACAGCAAATCTGTCTTCATTGTCTAATACACAACGTTATTATTATTTACGAAGTTTTATATATATATGGGCACTGAATACTGTGTGATACACCTACTGGTATTTGAAGATCCGTTGACCTTTTAACCCAAATATTATACTATATAGGGGTATAGCAACATATATTCATTATAGCTAGTATGGCTTAGCCATTATTTTTGACTGATTATTGAATGACATTTAAATATACACTTCTCTAAAAAGAATTTTGGCTTTAAAACTTATGTATCAATTTCCAAGTCTGTGACACGTGATTTGCAAGGAGAGGTTTACTCGGTTACAATAAATTATCAAAATTTGAGCGGAGGTAATCAGTCATTGTATGTTAACTTTTTTGAGGCATTGTAAAATAGTTATGTCCCAAGAGGATGTTAGTATTTTGGGCAATTATTTGGCACACCAAATTGCATTAAATTGTTTAAAATATAATCTTTATACACTTAAGAAGTTACAAAGCAGAAGTCCTTAAAACTAGTCCTAGTGGTTGTCTTATTTGGGTTGTGCTGGAGATAACCAGAAATAATTCAGAACACAATCATTACACCATGGGGCTTCTTCATATGCACCAAAACGGACACAAGTATCGTAGGAGATCGAAACGCTGTACTATAGATAGTATAAGTCGTGTTCACATTTTGAGTTACACCCGGCGTAAACTTACGCTAACATTGATCAAAATTCCACAAATATTTTCCCTACTCCTACCGCGTGTCCACACCTAGCCTACTTCTAGCACTACGCCGACTAGTTTCACCAAGCATTCACTTCTGGTCGGTTAAACAATGGCTACCACTTCCGGTGTTTCTGTGACCTTTATCAACCATACGCGATATGTAATTTCTTAGTTCCGACCAACTAAAGGTCAAACTTACTCCGGGTGCCAGGCGTAATCTGCGTTTACATTGCAACTTACGCCTGGCGGAGGTTACACCCAGCTCGCTACTCCTGACTTTTGTCAGGAGTAAATCGTCGGACGTACGCCTGGCGGAACTTACGCTGACCATCGTTCACACTGCACCTACTCCTGGCAGCGCATACCGCTACTCCTAGCAACTTGCGCCGACCAAGTTCCGCCGGGCGTAAGTCCGACAATCCGACAATGTGAACACGACTTACATTACTTCGAAAAACGTAGAGAAGTATTTTTTCTCGTATTGGGGTTATACGTGGATTTATCTAAATACCATGGACGTAGTGATTTAATCTCTTTTCAACTTCTTCATGAAAAACACATTTTACATACAACAAAGATATTTTCTATCTTGTAAACTGATGAATGCAGATCATTGAATTATGCAATTGCTGATACGAATATGTTGGGTTTACGGTGAACAGTTGTGAATAGAGAACCACAGGTGATCTGTTTAAAATTATACTGTCAATATTCATCTCTAGAATAACTCAATACACCCGGCCCGGGACATAATTGTAATAATATCCATCTCAAACGATTCACGAATATGTTTTTTACCAAATCAAAATGTGACATACATGTATTTGAAATTCTGGTACCTTTGAGAACCGTATACATCAACATGCGACGGAGAGATACCTTCTATTAATGCAGGTCAATTACGTGATGGGAAGCTTCACGCACTATCACATGAGACTTCGGCAATAGCTTAATTGATGCTTGAAGAAGTATTCCTTTGTGGAAAGTTTCAATTCTGCAAAAGGTATCAGAGTGTGTTGACTGTGTACGGAGTTGTTAAAACGCATATAGTAGATGTAAGATTGTTTCCATCATTGATTTGCCATTAAAACCAGGTCAAATCCGTATTTAACCGACTAGAAGTTTACTTGAGGGGTTCCCGGGTATCTTCAAAGGCGTGTTTTTATACAAGCAAGTTTCAGGATACGCGGTTTAAGTGATAAGAAAAACCTTTCAAATAATCAAATACAAAAAACATTATTTTGGGGTTTATACCTGGCTTTGAAAAGTCTTACGCATTTGCTCTACATTCTGACGTCAAGGATGAATCCCAACAGTTTGTAAAATCGGGGAAATTATATTTTGTGATTCATAAAGCTACATGTACATTATACGCATGTGGTGTCAGCGATATGTGTTATTCCATGAACACGCTCCTTCTTGCTCAGCTTACCCATTGGACCAGCTGCTATGGTTAACATCTTTTCCGCCAATACTTTTACTACGTATAGCCATTTTAATAAGTGCCTTTTAGTGAGACGTTGCTTACAAAACTCAAAATTCACAAGTGAATGTCCAAGCAAGTAGCATGGTCGATTGTCCGAAGAGTAATGGTCCGAAAACGCCAATCAAAAGATCACTGGTGGGTACAAAAATGCAATTGGTAGGTCTGATCTTGCTTATGATCTTAGCGGCTTCTAAAATGGACAGGTCATACCTATCACTTCAAAAGTTGAGTTCCCTGGTGTATTGGCTTGTGAGTCTGTCGGTTACGTGTTTTCTTCCGTCACTCAATTAAAACAGCTGACGTTTTGGAAAATATTTACTTTAGACATAGTTCATATCATGACAGTTGCCTGAGGTGATGTAAGGTGGTCTAACATCATCATGATGACGACGGATCACATTGTGGACAGACGTTGCTCTTGTACTATTTGCGCAGTATTCCGTACATGGTAATCCCACTGCCCTGATTTTAACACTCTATTTATCAGAAAATGTTAGGATGATGTGTTATGCAATGACATATTTGTGGTTTTCAACCGTTAGCAGTTAGTATGCTGTCTGTTGGCGTGACTTATTTCTGGGCAGATTTGACAAGTTGTACTTGAAGTTGTTTCATTATTGATTTTATATTTTAAAAAAATAGATCCATTATTTTACTGTAAAAAAAGTTTCTCATCAAATGTGAATGATTGTAATGTTAATAGAGCTCAGTTGAACGCTATGCATACTGGTAAAGTGTTTACCAGGAGACTAGATCAGGACAAGTGGTGAGAATGTGGTTATGTGTGGGTGAAGGGTTGGTGATATAATATGCCTATATAATAATGATATGACTATGCCTCAGATTAAACGATACTTACACGCTTACAGATTTGCACGCACCAAATATACATGTTTTTTTAAAACACTAGCAAATTCGCCGGAATATGCATTTATATAAAGTAAGCTATATACGAGTATAGATAAATTTTAGTTAAGATTCCCAATGTCATGAGGCAAAATGCCCATAGATCTACATTCATGAGCCATTCAGGCTTCATAGTTAGACCTACTTTTAATATAAAAAGCATTGAATTCGTAATAAAGTGACATTTTCAACAATGCTGCATGCCTACTTATTATCTCCATCGGGATTGTGTTGTTCCACAAATTGTTTAATACATTTGCTTAAAATCTTATCGTGCCGTGATTCTTATAAATTATTTACAATTGAGTCTATTATCGCCATTATATTGCAAGCAAGTGAAAGTGAAAATCCATCTACTCTGTTAATAACTGTTAGTCGACACTGTCATTTACTCCCACATAGATACAGTATCTGTTATATACCTCATCTAAAGATTCCCGCCATCTATTTGGTTAGAAGCGCGGGCATAGTTTTGACTATACCCGCAAAGGTAACTATTCGCCGGCATAGTTCTATTTAAACTATTCATTCCTCGATGATTTTAACCAAATAGATGACAAGAATCTTAAGATTTGGTATAATTTATAAAACAAATATTGACTGCTTTTCATTCGGGGCATGGTTAAAATTATATAGTGACATTTTCAACAATGCCACTACATAGTCATGGTTTTGAGATCACCACGGGCCTATAAGTTTAACCATGCCCCTCAGAGCAGTCAATATTTGTATACTACATGTATGTTACTTGTAGACATTGTGTGTATTACTTCGTGTGTTTGACTTTAAAAGAGTTCCAATCCTCCCAAGCGAAAAGTCAGCATCGATTCGCAAATACCACGTTTTTAAACATACTGAAAATTTTGAAATAAGAAGACGTTGTTCTCTTCAGCACCGAATGAATTAAAGAAGCAACATAGTCAACGGTCGGGTGAACATTTGTCCCAAACAATCGGTTTCATATTAGTTTGTTACATAATCGTATGACCGTAGAATATCTTGGTTTGAAGCTACCTTCATCAAATTATACAACAGACGGTAAACTTTGCAGTGCACTATTCACGAGCAGAGAAGTCGAATAAGTCAATCTACATTTAAAAGCGTGGTTAAGATGGTCATACAATCGAGTGATGTATACACATCTCTCCATATGCATATCGCATGCAGGAGGATCGATTGAAGCTATGTGACATCCAATTATGGGTTAGTTGACTTTTTTATTCAAGTCATTTATTGCTCATAAAATTGTGAGGAGAGAGAGGGGTAGAGGATGGGTGTATGGGGTAGGAGGTAGGGGAAGAGAGAAAGAGAGGGGGAGCGAATTGGAAGAGGGGAGGGAAGGGGAGATGGGAGCTGGAGAGTGGAGTGAAATCCCGGGAGTGGAATAGTGTGTATGGGAGAGGAGAAACCGAGTGTGTAGGAGGAGAAGTTTTTTTTTCCTGTACTTGAGACTGGTAGGGGAAAAGACACATTACAAAGATATAAGCTACGAAAAAACTCCTGTGAAAAGCATGAAAATGCCTGAGATAGTACCAAGCCAAAACAAACCCAGGAGATTTCCCGAAAACTTACATCTCTGGTACAAAGATAATAACCATCAGCCCCCTGCTCTTAATCAACTACTGTTCATACAATCAAATCATACATCATGGAAGTTATTTAAAAATTAAAATACATGGAGATGATCTGTGTCCAGTAGAAAGAGAATGCACAGGGCAAGAAGCACGGGCAGCCAAAGAGCTGGGAAATGACAGACACAGATCAGCCCAATAGTTGCATTGACATAATAAACAACAAAAACATGAAGAGGATTCATTATTCATAAGAAAACAACATATAGTTAATTGTACACAGTGCAAAAAGTGAGATCTCTAATATCAGGGAAAGAAGACAAACCAAACCCACCTACCCCAGCACAAACAAGACAAAACAGGGGACACAAAAAAACATACTCAAACCAAACAACAACAATCACAACACAACATACATGGTGTAATGACGTGGCCTAAAAAAGAAATAACAAAGAAAAAAAAAAAGAGGCTTCAAGATCAAGAGTCCATTTCTTAAATTGCTTATTAAGCTTTCCCTTGCTTTCTGCAATTTTATATTCTGTGTTTCTCTTAATCTTAACCAAATTTTAAAAACCAACCAAATTCGGTTGGGTTTGTTGAAATTTACATCTGTGCAAATAAAATTTCAAACATAGAAAAAGAAAATTGATACAACTATCATGTTCGGACAAATTGGTAACACCAAACATTTTTTCAAAATTGGTAAATGTAAAAGACTCCCCAGACACACTATTGATTACAAAGCATAATTCATCCTAAATAGGGGTAACCTTAACACATTCACAAAATAAATGTACAAGTGTTTCAGGCATATTGTTGCAAAAATAACAGTTTGGCGAATCAGTTCTACCGATTCTATGAAAAAATGTGTTAGTATAGATTGCCCTATGGAATAATTTAATATAAAAGGACCTCAACTGAGTTTCAATAGTGCAATTAAAATTAGCACTATGAATATCATTCCATTCCACTTCATCCAAAATATCCAAAACATCGACCCATACATAAGAAGAATTATCCAGCACGAATGACATGGTTTTATTTAAAACAAACTCATATTAACCATAAAAACGAATAAAAACATCCGGCTCTCAATTTTTCAAAATTCCCGCTCCAAAATGTAGTAGTGTAATGGCGTCATGATTTTGTGCTTTCAATTTATTGTCGTCGGCCTTCATTGCATTACTTTTACATTTTGAATACAAATAATAAATAAATAAATAAATAAATAAATAAATAAATAAATAAATAAATAAATAATAATAATAATTCATAACTGTTTGGAACCAGGCCAATTTACACTGATTTCAATGAGGCTAATTATCTATTCGTGCGGCCATATCTCGGGCCCTCATGATCCGATTCCCACCAAATTTGGACTGTGGATGTTTTTCATCATGTTCTACTGAAATATGGTCATGAAAATGCTGAAATGGAAAAAAAAAAAATTGTGACGTCATCACTTCGGTACTCTATATACCAAGCTTGACGTGTGGAACAAAAAATATTTTAACCGAAATCAATCACTAATTTTCAACATCATGTGGTGTTTTTTTTACCCAAACCAAATTAGATTTCCAATAATCTTTTAACTAGACAATACGTAACAGGTGATTTTACCGTCAATGAGGAAATGTGGTAACTATCGTTCTTAAATTGCCGTATTTTCGTTCATAATTTACTGCTCACTATAGATTTTTGCGTAAATATCAACTTCTAGATGCTTTCATGGCAGAATGGTTTTGAATAGATAATCTTCTATAATCCCCTAGACGTCGAGGTTTGTGCTTCTGAACCGCATTTCGCAAACTCTCAATTGTCGTATTTACAAGTCTCAGGTTAGCAACGTTTACACGTTACTCATTATGTATTATGTAATGGATAAAAACCTGTATACTGAATACTTCATCACTACAGTTGTATTAATGGGTTAGAGATAATAGCTACATTATGCAACACAGGAAGTAACACGTATTGAATACACCGGCACCTATACGTCAATGTCAAAAAGATATATGAATATAATGGTGTGTAATGTTTGACATGTATAAATCAATCGTGAGTAAATTATATAAGAAAAAATGGTTAACTCAAGGTTAAATTTTTGGTATTTGATACTCCAAAAGGGGTTTAATTTTTTGGGGCTCTTAAGGGAAGGGGTATGAACGTTTGGACAGTATTTATTTTGGGACATTGGAGCACATCAGACATATCGAATTGCATTCTGAATACGAAGAATGTCCTTCTGATATCACATAATTTTGATTTTTTGAAATTCGCAATTTAATACACATTTTATGGCAAATCATTAAAAATTGATATTTTTGATATTTAACAGTACTCGAAGTAAACTTTACAAATCTGATGATTTATACTTAAAGTGTATGTAGGTGGGATGAAAAGCCGACGATCAATTGAAAATTTTGACCTTTCGTATTGGAGATATGGAATTTTTTTCCCAAAACACCAAAAAAAATTAGCTCTTTTTGGGAAAAAATCCATATCTTCAATATGGAAGGTCAAAATTTTCAATTGACCGTCGGCTTTTCCTCCCAGCTACATACACTTTAAAGACTATATCATTAAATTTATAAAATTTACTTCGAGGACTGTTATATATCAAAAATTTGAAAAATATCAAATTTTTATAATTTGTCATAAAATTTGTATTATATTGCGATTTTCAAAAATGAAAATTATTTGATATCAGAAAGACATGCTTCGTATTCAGAATGCAATTCGATAGGTCTGAGGTGCTCTCATGTCCCACAAAAAATACTGTCGAAACGCAATAAACGCTCATTCTAGATCCCTTAAAAGGTGGCGGCATAATATTTTTCTTGAAAAAGCTAATTGATAATGATATTTTCAAAATAAAGATGAATACTTACTAACACCCTATATATTGGTGTTGTTTAAAAGCTCAGTTCTTTCTTTTTTTGATTTAAAACCAAAACCATGAATTTACCATCAATTAAGGGTGGTCTTATCCCTGGAATTATGGAAACCTTTGGGCCTAATAACTGCTAAATTATTGGTCTAAATTATATAAAATTATACATACTTAGAATGGGAAAGTCTTGATAAACTTAATGCTTATTTTGGAGAAAATCCCCCCAAAAAAAAAACAATTCTTGAGTCAATTTTTGTTTTGAATTTTGATCAACAAAATATTTGAATTGTGGGCGAAAATCAGGATTTTTATGATTTTTAGGCACAATTTAGCCTTTTTTAACCTTTTTTGGTTCAAATTCTCAAAGTGTGTCAAAAAAAGTCTTTGCCATTATAAATATGTATACTTTTATATAGGGTGGCAGCTGTGAGGACACGGTTCCATAGAAATTTCATAGCGATTTGATAACATACTTTTTGAAAACGATTATGTAATAATCATTTAACGTCAGTAATTGACCCCCTTTTTTTTCTGAAAGCAAACAGAGATCCTGTTTTATGGATATCAGAGACAGTCACTTCCTCCAGGATACGGTGTACATAATGTCAGAACTTTCAAACATCATCTGGTCGGATGGAGTCAGTCGGTAGTAAAACCATTTTTTTTTAAATGGTTCTCTGTACGCGAGACGTTATTTTCTGTCAAGCCTGCTTACATCACAACTCCTCCGAATTAAACAAAAATCATTCAAACATAAAACTAAAGTTCAAACCACTTACCACGACAACCACGTATCGTTGGGAAACAAACAAACAGATTTGGTTTCATTTAAATATTGGTTGAAAAGTGATGATTAATATAAATCAAAGGACACCCTGGTATAAACAGCGGATGTTTTGTCAACATTTATTTCGACATGTCAGCTGTCCACAAGAACAATTTAAATAAACCACAGATTCAATTAAACTTTTATTAATATTGGCTCATGGTTTAAATCAACAATTCAAGTAGAACCCAAAATTGTTTTTAACAATTTAGTCAGATTCAAGTGCCCTGCCACACGTTTTATCTTAGATTTTAATATCTAATAATACAATATAAATACTGTTAGGGTTATTTGTAATCATGGTTATTACTCGCTGAGTTGTTTATTGAGATGAATGGCTTGATACATTTACGTTTACACATCAAGGACAAGCAACCTCAATGTTAATGTGACAAATTGCATCAAAACGCTTTCAGTATAGAATCTCAATAGCAAATCATTGATACTCGTACGATACCTTCCAAAAACAATAAATTTAGAGAATTCAAAAGTAAAATGACAAATGTTTCGTTAAACTTCTTTACTGCTTTGGTTCAAAATTTAGGTCATATTTTACGGTCAAGTTTTTGATATTTCAATAATTTGTCATTAAATAAAAGAAAATAGCAATTAACTTCTGACAAAGATATAAAAATCACTTCCATAGCCTGGATGTCAGATGAAGAGGAAATGCCGGGTGTGGCCGCTACCTTGCTTTTTTTTATTTTTTATTATTATTATTGTTTTTTGGGTTTTTTTTTTGTTTTTTTGTGTGTGTATGTTGTTGTTTTTTTTAAAGAAAGACGTGCACATGATTGTTAAAGCCATAATGTACGATCTTATAATATGAAATTGGTTGATTTTTTCAAACCTGATTTTTTTTTTGCATATTTGTAATATTTACATATGTCCCAACTTGCACCTAAATGGAATCGCCCAGATTTGTTGTCTTTATATGTGCAACAGCGCAATGTTAGATGGCCAAAATACCCAGTGGGATTTCTTTCACTTTACCTTGTTATTTCAGCTTAAAATGGACAGCAACAATTCTGGCAGTTAACACTAATATTATATACATTTTGAATAAAGAATAACAAAATTAAAATTTGACGGAAATCATACATTGTGTCGGAGTAGTCATGGTCTTTCAACTCCACTCCAAATATAACCAATTTTCATTGTCTAGATTAGGAGATTAATGAAAAGTTACACCTTGAAGATTTGAATGGATATATAATGCAAAACATACACTTTCAAAAATTGATTAATGTGTTGTTTTTCTTGAGATATGCATATTTTCATGAAGATACTTTTGTACATCATAACTCAAGAACCAGAAGACCTACAAAAGTGTAACTGTGATATTTGAATTCTTCGTCAAGCCTGCTTCAAAATAACCAAAACAATTTTCGTCAGAGATCGTTACTATCACAGAAACTACGGTTCGACCAATGCACAACAGGACATTCTAACTGGCCTTAAATTAAGCTATTAAATCAAGCCCAGGTAAACATTTTAAATTCTGTCAAACTTGCTGCTACCGACGGCACCGGATTAGGTATAGGCGATGGTGGAGTGGGCGTTTTGTTCCAAGCCAACCCTTGCCTATAGGCCCTTTGTCCAGACCACAGAAAATGACTTGTACTGCTAGAACCATCACTTTACTATTTAAACAACATATTACTGGTCACAGGAACTTAGTAGTGCTATCAATTGGAGCATAATATTATTCTTCTACAACTTCATATTTTTCATAATTGCCATATTTTAGGATAATGGTCAACCTAAAAAATAATTCAAAATGGTTGATCAAATCATTGCCAAAAGGTTTTCCAACGGGACTTTAAAAGGTTTGATCCATCTCAGAATATGTTTATACTCACACCCTTGCGCATATCTTAATTCGATATCTCTATTATCATGTTTTTTTATCAAGTATTAAAAACTAGAACTGTTTTAACAAAAGAAGGTATTTTAAATTAGCAAAATATGTCACGGTAACTACCCTTTAATCTTTAAATCTGTAAATTTGACTTATGTATTTTTATTACATTCTAAATATTTTACAATGTGGTGCTCGTTCTATAGTTTGATAAGTGTTTAATAAAATATACATACGAATAAAGGGCTACTCTGGTCCGTCTGTTAATATTTTCTGACATTTCTGGGTATTTAGTTTAATACTGGTATATCATATCAAGTATAAAAATCCCAGCATGCATTGTGCCTGATGAACGGAGCAATTCCAGTTTAATTCTGTTTTTCATCTGCTTCTTGTTTTCCTTTTTTTATTCATCTCTTTCGACATTTCTTTCTCGATTCTGTTCTTCTTCATGTTATTCACACCTCTCCGTCCCAGCTTCATGTTCTTTTGCAAATTTATGATGCACATGAAACCGAGTGCCTTAGGAAATTTATATTTCACGAGCAACCAGGAAATGGAAAGTGTACCTTACACGCCTCTTCATTTTCTGTTATTGTCACAGTACAGTGGTAATCTCGTGTTTCTGACAAAATTGCTGTTTTCTCCTCTCTCCTTCGTTTCTTGAAATCTCTTTCATTTGTTTCTAATGATATATGTTTTGTTCTCATTTGTCTCTCCATTTCTATCTCTACGGTGCTCTCTTCTCGCCGCCTGTTTCTCCTCTCATGCAATTTCACGTTCTGTCGTCTTCCTTCCCAGATTCTCTCTTCTTCTCTTTATATCTATATAATATAATAATTATAATAAATACGATACTTATCCATCTACTTCTTGTTTTATCCCGTTTTTTGACGGATATTCTTCTTTCTTCCTTTGTTCTGTTTTAGAACAAAATACGAATTTGCAAACCACGTGACTCAAAAAATTAATGAATAAAGAATCCTCGCATTCCTTTATCTTGATTTATAAACATGAAAATATTGTAAATATATATAGGAAGGTTTTTTATTCTCCTTTTTTTCTTTTTTCTTTTTGACTCTGACTTTGTTTTTCTCTTGCAAAATTTGTGCTTCACATTTAAACAAAACTTGCAATGCATTGTGGGAATGTCTTCATTCTTGCTTATATTATAACCCTCAATTAAACGTTTGTTTGATCTCTTTTACAAGTGTCCCCTCTGGGATAGCATCTATCACATCTGTGACATCCAGGGAATATTGAGGAAACATACATGTATACGAATAAAGTTTAAAATACAGTAACTGTTATAGATAGTAAATTTGATCTCGATGCGAACTGCGTCCCAAGAGAAAACTTCATACCTGTTTTAAAGTTAGATATTAAACGGGGAAAATCTTTATCTACTTTTCAAGAACAAAATGTAGTAGTTATCATCACGTGGGCAAGAGATCTAGATTTTGTTAACTTGGTGACAATGAATCACTGGTAGTTACTCATTTATTACTGTTATTGTTAATTTAACTAATAACCCAAATTAGTTGAGTGAACATTCTGTGAAAGGTTTTTTTCGTAAAACTCAAATGGTTACAGCAAATCTGTCTTCATTGTCTAATACACAACGTTATTATTATTTACGAAGTTTTAGGCCGAGTTAAAAAAATACATGTTTCTCGTCCGCGCCCTCCTCATTTTTTGAAGATTTTTCAAATTTCTTTTTATTTTGTAAACTTTCAGTTATAACTTGTTGAAAAAGATGTTTCAGAAGTTGAAACTTATTTTACGGGGTCTACTTCTTTTTTTCAGATATTAATCTGTATGTCGAATACCCAAAATATCGTGCCAAATAAAGGGTATTTAGCATCGTTTTCCAATAAAAAATAGAAAATAAAAAGCCCCCCATCCTCCTAATTTTTAAAAACCCGGACAAGAAACATGTTTTTATTTTTACTTGGCCTTATATATATATGGGCACTGAATACTGTGTGATACACCTACTGGTATTTGAAGATACGTTGACCTTTTAACCGAACTATTATACTATATAGGGGTATAGCAACAGATATTCATTATAGCTAGTATGGCTTAGCCATTATTGAATGACATATAAATATGCACTTCTCTAAAAAGAATTTTGGCTTTAAAACGTATGTATCAATTTCCAAGTGTGTGACACGTGATCTGCACTTTGCAAGGAGAGGTTTACTCGGTTACAATAAATTATCAAAATTTGAGCGGAGGTAATCAGTCATTGTATGTTAACTTTTTTGTGGCATTGTAAAATAGTTATGTCACAAGAGGATGTTTGTATTTTGGGCAATTATTTGGCACACCAAATTGCATTAAATTGTTTAAAATATAATCTTTATACACATAAGAAGTTACAAAGCAGAAGTCCTTAAAACTAGTCCTAGTGGTTGTCTTATTTGGGTTGTGCTGGAGATAACCAGAAATAATTCAGAACACAATCATTACACCATGGGGCTTCTTCATATGCACCAAAACGGACACAAGTATCGTAGGAGATCGAAACGCTGTACTATAGATAGTAGAATTACTTTGAAAAACGTAGAGAAGTATTTTTTTCTCGTATTGGGGTTATACAAGGATTTATCTAAATACCATGGACGTAGTGAGTGATTTAACCTCTTTTCAACTTCTTCATGAAAAACACATTTTACATACAACAAAGATATTTGCTATCATGTAAACTGATGAATGCAGATTATTGCTGATTCTAATATGTTGGGTTTACGGTGAACAGTTGTGAATAGAGAACCACAGGTGCTCTGTTTAAAATTATACTGTCAATATTCATCTCTAGAATAACTCAATAAACTCAATTGTAATAATATCCATCTCAAACGATTCACGAATATGTTTTTTACCAAACAAAATGTGACATACATGTATTTGAAATTCTGGTACCTTTGAGAGCGGTATACATCAACATGCGACGGAGCGATACTTTCTAGTAATGCAGGTCAATTACGTGATGGGAAGCTTCACGCAATATCACATGAGACTTCGGCAATAGCTTAATTGATGCTTGAAGAAGTATTCATTTGTTGAAAGTTTCAATTCTGCAAAAGGTATCAGAGTGTGTTGACTGTGTATGGAGTTGTTAAAACGCATATAGTAGTTGTAAATTTGTTTCCATCATTGATTTGCCATTAAAACCAGGTCAAATCCGTATTTAACCGACTAGAAGTTTACTTGAGGGGTTCCCGGGTATCTTCAAAGGCGTGTTTTTATACAAGCAAGTTTCAGGATACGCGGTTTAAGTGATAAGAAAAACCTTTCAAATAATCAAATACAAAAAACATTATTTTGGGGTTTATACCTGGCTTTGAAAAGTCTTACGCATTTGCTCTACATTCTGACGTCAAGGATGAATCCCAACAGTTTGTAAAATCGGGGAAATTATATTTTGTGATTCATAAAGCTACATGTACATTATACGCATGTGGTGTCAGCGATATGTGTTATTCCATGAACACGCTCCTTCTTGCTCAGCTTACCCATTGGACCAGCTGCTATGGTTAACATCTTTTCCGCCAATACTGTTACTACGTATAGCCATTTTAATAAGTGCCTTTTAGTGAGACGTTGCTTACAAAACTCAAAATTCACAAGTGAATGTCCAAGCAAGTAGCATGGTCGATTGTCCGAAGAGTAATGGTCCGAAAACGCCAATGAAAAGATCACTGGTGGGTACAAAAAATGCAATTGGTAGGTCTGATCTTGCTTATGATCTTAGCGGCTTCTAAAAAGGACAGGTCATACCCATCACTTCAAAAGTTGAGTTCCCTGGTGTATTGGCTTGTGAGTCTGTCGGTTACGTGTTTTCTTCCGTCACTCAATTAAAACAGCTGACCTTTTGGGAAATATTTACTGCACTGGATATCGTCAACTTCCATACATCTAAATTTATTAGACATAGTTCATATCACATTCATGACAGTTGCATGAGGTGATTAAAGGTGGTCTAAAATCATCATGATGACGAAGGATCACATTGTGGACAGACGTGACTATTTTTTGCTCTTGTCAAAACTGTTTGCGCAGTTGTCCGTACATGGAAATCCCACTGCCCTGATTTTAATACTTATTATCAGAAAATGTTAGGATGATGTGTTATGCAATGACATATTTGTGGCTTTCAACCGTTAGTATGCTGTCTGTTGGCGTGACTTATTTGTGTGTAGATTTGACAAGTTGTACTACTCATTATTGATTCTATAAAAAAAAAATAGATCCATTATTTTACTGTAAAAAAAGTTTCTCATCAAACATTGTCAAATGTGAATGATTTTAATGTTAATAGAGCTCAGTTGAACGATATGCATACTGGTATATTGTTTACCAGGAGACTAGATCAGGACAAGTGGTGAGAATGTGGTTATGTGTGGGTGAAGGGTTGGTGATATAATATGCCTATATAATAATGATATGACTATGCCTCAGATTAAATGATACTTACACGCTAACAGATTTGCACGCACCAAATATACATATATGGGTTTTTCAAAACACTAGCAAATTCGGCGGAATATGCATTTATATAAAGTAAGGTATATACGAGTATAGATAAATTTTAGTTAAGATTCCCAATGTCGTGAGGCAAAATGCCCATAGATCTACATTCATGAGCCATTCAGGCTTCATAGTTAGACCTACTTTTAATATAAAAAGCATTGAATTCGTAATAAAGTGACATTTTCAGCAATGTTGCATGCCTACTTATTATCCCCGTCGGGATTGTGCTGTTCCACAAATTGTTTAATACATTTGCTTAAAATCTTATCGTGCCGTGATTCTTATAAATTATTTACAATTGAGTCTATTATCGCCATTATATTGCAAGCAAGTGAAAGTGAAAATCCATCTACTATGTTAATAACTGAATATATGAATACAAAAGCCACCTAAGTCCATACTTTGGCCAAATTGAGTTAAGCATGGGAAATTGTTGCTATACATAGGCCTGTCATATGCATGAAAGAACAACTCAAATTCATTCTCTGTGTCTATTGGGCATGTGAAAATTAGCATGTATGAAAGAATCACCAAATTCCATGATTTGAGTCTTGTAACACATTGATTGAAATCCAGTATGTATAAAAGTCCACTTGTAACACATTCATTGCTAGAGAATGACTTTTGAACAAAAAATGGGTTTAATAAAGGAAAGTGCGTGGTTTATATTACATGGCAGAATGCTTATCAACATTATACATACTTGTGTGCTTTATTTTGTATTATCTTACTAGTGGTAATCTCATTCTAACATTGTTGTCTTTGTATATGATTCAAAAAACCAAAAGTCCAAAATTTAAAATGAACCCCACGAAGTCCCTGAAATGCTAATCGTCATACCTAATACAGGTTAATCCACTCATTTGCACGTAAAACTTACCATATTGACCAGGTAAATCTAACTGAAGGAATTAAAATGATACACGGGTTTTTCTCTCAAAATAACTTCTCATGGACTTAGGTGGCTTTTGTATTCATGTATTCAACTGTTAGCCGACACTGTCTTTTACTCCCACATAGATACAGTATCTGTTATATACCTCATCTAAAGATTCCCGCCATCTGTTTGGTTAAAAGCGCGGGCATAGTTTTTACTATACCCGCAAAAGAAACTATTCGCCGGCATAGTTCTATTTAAACTATTAATTCCTCGATTTTAACCAAATAGATGACAAGAATCTTAAGATTTGGTATAATTTATAAAACAAAATATTGACTGCTTTTCATTCGGGGCATGGTTAAAATTATATAGTGACATTTTCAACAATGCCACTACATAGTCATGGTTTTGAGATCACCACGAGCCTATAATTTTAACCATGCCCCTCATAACAGTCAATATTTGTATACTACATGTATGTTACTTGTAGACATTGTGTGTATTACTTCGTGTGTTTGACTTTAAAAAGTCCCAATCCTCCCAAGCGAAAGGACAGCATTAGTTCGCAAATACCACGTTTTTAGACATACTGAAAATTTTGAAATAAGAAGACGTTGTCCTCTTGTTCTCAACGGTCGGGTGAACATCTGTTCCAAACAATCGGTTTCATATTAGTTTGTTACATAATCGTATGACCGTAGAATATCTTGGTTTGAAGCTACCTTCATCAAATTATACAACAGACGGTAAACTTTGCAGTGCACTATTCACGAGCAGAGAAGTCGAATAAGTCAATCTACATTTAAAAGCGTGGTTTAGATGGTCATACAATCGAGTGATGTATACACATCTCTCCATATGCATATCGCATGCAGAGGATCGATTGAAGCTATGTGACATCCAATTATGGGCTAGTCAGTGTTGTAGTCGAGTCCTCATCATCCGAGTCCGAGTCCGAGTCCTTGGTGTCCGAGTCCAAGTCCGAGTCCGAGTCCCTGCCAATTTATGATGTCCGAGTCCGAGTCCGAGTCCGAGTCCTCAATGTTCGAGTCCGAGTCCGAGTCCGAGTCCTTATGTATCAAATTCAAGCCCCGGGGTTTTCACCAATACTTTGTCAACGTAGGCCT
This sequence comes from Amphiura filiformis, assembly GCF_039555335.1. Lineage (NCBI taxonomy): Eukaryota > Metazoa > Echinodermata > Ophiuroidea > Amphilepidida > Amphiuridae > Amphiura > Amphiura filiformis. The sequence continues at coordinate 13,025,246 of NC_092642.1, read as the reverse complement.
ATACTTAACCAGAATTTTAGTTCTATATTATTTTCTTGTAAATACATAATTTGCTAGTCCCACCTAGCATGCCTAGTATTGTTTTTGGGCTGTGCAATAATTATGCGGATCCCGGGGAGGGATGAAATTACAAAAAATAGTTATCCCCTCTCGGCCTGCCAAAAATCGCTTGTCCCCCCTCCCACAAATCTTTGCACCCCCCCCCCTTTTGCCCATGCCATTAAGTTTTGGGATTCCAATTTACAAACCTTAATGGTTTATGATTATGTTGCGAGCGCAGCGAGCAGGGAAATTTGCATATACATGGAAATAAGAGAATATTTCCATGGCATATGTAAACGTTTAATTCCGTACTGTTTTCTATAAGCCTTTTAGAGCGCTTTATTTGAAAGGTGCCCCATAATGCCTAAAATTGCTTCTTCCCCCCTCTCGGTTTGCCCAAAATGGCTTCCACCCTCCCTTTCGATCGGCCAAAAATTCTTACCCACAATTTTACCTTCCCCAATGCTCATAATTTTGCTCAGCCCCTTGGTAGCATACCTTGGAAACAGAATAATCACAGTAACTTATTAGGTTTGTGTTTTAAAGAGGCAAAAGATGCATTATGACAATAAATATATGATGTCAGTACCAAAATTCAGGTGCTAAACGAAGGGGTGATGGATCTGTAGGCCTAAGCAGTATTCCGGGGGTGTGGATGGTGGTCACTAACATGTGAAGGTGGTACGGGTATGTGCGGCGGTCAAGGGTCCCTTGTTCAGGCTCTCCGGCAGTTCCTTAAGACCCACATTTGCATCATGCTCCAGTTCATTGAGCCTAACACTCTGAAAATGGTAGCTCAAATTTGAAAACATTTTGAATTTGTTAGCTCCAAAGCCTATAATTTCATCCAATTTTAGTTCACAGACCTCCACAAAAATGTTGAAATTTCAGTTCATCAAGCCCTATTTTGACCACAAAGTTCGGCACAACACACCCAAATTTAACTTGAATGTCCCATCCCAGGGTATCATTATTCATGTAGGCCTACATTCTAGACTTGCGTCTAACAAAGCAGTCATGTCAAAACAAATGATTATGATTAAAATCCATTTATATATAAAGATATAACTGAAAGCAATCTTGCTTTTTAGTTGTACTTTTATTTACAAACTGAATTTATTTGCATGCAAAATTACTTAAATTAATCATGTGATGTGATCATTGATCAAGCAAGGAAGTTTACAATGAACGAAAATGAAAGACCTAAAAAGACCCTTTTTTGCTGGACTCGAGGAGGACTCGGAGCCGAGTCCCCGAGTCCTTGGGGTCCGAGTCCGAGTCCGAGTCCGAGTCATTAGCTCCCGAGTCCAAGTCCGAGTCCGAGTCCTTGAAAAAAGGACTCGAGTCCGGACTCGAGTCCGAGTCCGAGTCCCGAGTCCTCCAACACTGGGGCTAGTTGACTTTTTTTATTCAAGTCATTTATTGCTCAAACCATTGTGAGGAGAGAGAGGGGTAGAGGATGGGTGTGTGGGGTAGGGAGGTAGGGGAAGAGAGAAAGAGAGGGGGGAGCGAATTGGAAGAGGGGAGGGAAGGGAGATGGGAGCTGGAGAGTGGAGTGAAATCCCGGGAGTGGAATAGTGTGTATGGGAGAGGAGATACCGAGTGTAGGGGAGAAGTGAGGTGAGAGAAAAGGATAGGGAATAGGGGAGTGTAGGTGATATAGGTGAGGGGAGAGGGGGGCCTAGGTAAGAGTTATGGGTTGTGCTTTCCGGGGAAAATAAACTAATTAATAATCAAATCATCTCCATCATCATACATCACTTATGTCTCATACAAACAAATTATGAGGCTTCCAGCACCCATGCCACACCAGTCCCGTCACCCTTTATTGTTCGTAAATGAAACTAGTTTTGACACCATAGAATATAAAAAAGGAGTAAGTTGGTAAGTTAAATTTCTCAATGAGGTATGGTGATGGTTTTGAGGTATCGGCCGTAAAAAGTATAAGCGCTCTAAAACAATTGTATTATATAAAGTAAGTGCTCAAAACGATAAGGTTGACCCGCATGGCTACAAAGAAACAATAGCGATTAAGCTTAAACAATAAATTTGACCCAATTAGAGGGTAAAAATAAAGAAAAGCTGACGGACTGTTTCTAAGTATGCCACGGTGACTAGCATTCACCATTGGACGTTTCTGGCCTCATCCTTACCGGGTTGCGGCCTTGACGGGCGGGCTGGGGGCCAGTATCAACAACAAAAAACACCATGACCGGAAGCCCATCAGGGCTGAGGCCAGAGACTTCCATAGTGAGGCCTTGTAACTAAAGGAGTCCAATATTTAACAGCCCCGCAGGGCAAGAGAGTAAGAGTAACCTTAATGTACGTTGACTAACAGAGGGCATTGGTATAGTCATCCTAAACTGTTCGATATAGTCACTTTAGAGCCATATGTAAACTGACTATATACATGATATACGGCAGTTTAGTTAAGAGACCAGGTTGATGAGATACATGCGCTTCACCAATTCAAACATAAATTTCTAATGTGTCTTATCCAGCCTTGTTTTTACCATATGAGTATGATTGACAGCACTCTTAATTACCATCCACTTCTATTGAAATAATATGCATTGATACGCCAAACCTTACAATTAAGCCAAGTTACAGATCAACTCACATAATCCCTTGAGTTTTCGTTTCTGAACAATAGACTAACTGAAACTGAAAAAATAAAAACACGATTATGGTAAATAGAAAGCAAATTTATACTTCTACGTTACTCAAATTTGGTACACTCACCGGAACGCTTTCACCGGGTCACCCGGCGTCTTCAGCGGATGTTATTGCTCTGAAGATTGTTGTTGCTAGTGATGTAATACTAGGACACCTCCGATGACATCACAGATGTTGATGACGTAAAACTTGAAGATGTAGTGCCGCCCTTGGTTCCGGAGGGTCAGGAGGTTGTCCCAGACAGGGTCGATGTCCAACCCTTTGTCACGGTTTAGTCTGGGTCTTTTAGTTCTGATATGGATTGCTTCCAAGACCCTGCGAGGGAAGTCCTTGGACTCCCTTTCTAACACTTTTACCAAGGGGGGCACTACATCTTCAAGTTTGACGTCATCAACATATGTGACGTCATCGGAGGTGTCCTAGTACTACATCACTAGCAACAACAATCTTCAGAGCAATAACATCCGCTGAAGACGCTGGTTGACCCGTTGAAAGCGTTCCAGTGAGTGTACCAAATTTGAGTAGCGTAGAAGTATAAATTTGCTTTCTATTTACGTTTACCGCTACGTATGAATATACATCATTATACGATTAGGGTATTTTGTACTAATTAGAATGCATTTTCATCTCAGCATATTCATGATCATTATGATTGCATCTTGTCAACTGATTTGCAAGCATTCATCGCCCAAGTAAGAACAAACAGTAGCTGCTATATTATGTATGTGTTTGTACTACATTTTTAGTTAGTGTGGTTTCATAGTGTACGGGTTAAATAAAGCAATCAAAAGTCCAAAACACTGCAGACTTATATCATTTAATGAGAATTTATTAGCGTAGGCGTTATAATTTATATAAAGGTATCGTGATAAGAGATGCGCGTCTTGAGGTGTTGAGACGACTGGTAAATTCAAGCTTTCTTTCTTCTGTTGTCTTAACAGGGAATTATATTTTGGTTTAATAACAATGTGGCAAATGTCAATATTATACAACCGATTATGATGTTTAGTTAGACAGTAAAGGTTTTTGAAAAGTTTGACAATATTGAATAACATAAATGTATGTTATTATTTAGGTAATTGTAAAAGTGGAGTTCCTTTAAGTGATCCTAACAAATTATGGTATGCTATGAAATCAGAGATGATGTGTTCTTTTGTACATGTGTGTCATTTTAACATTTCATGCATTTAGAATAAATCTTTCATCATTCGAACACCCACCGAATTCGCCTTTCCTTTTTAGTACAAGGCGCTATTGGGTGATTTTTGATGTTAGCATCAAGTTTATTTACATCAGTGGAAGCAATGTTTTTCGGCATCCTTACACCTCAAAGGATAAAACTGTTTTTTTCTATGCCCTTATACTTCCCACGAGGGGTCGAAGGTCATAATTGGGCCAAAAGTTAATATCTGTTTTATCATGCTGCATTGTTACGAATAATAAAGGTCAATTGTCATATTGCATCAGGATGCTTCGTTAACATGGTTAAGGAGTTACAGAGTAGATAAGGTCAAATGTCAAATACCTCATGCACCGAAACCAAATTTTCAAAATGCACCGATTCAATCGCGTTTACTCCTCTCGGCAGACCAAATAGGAATGTTATTTATTTGGGAAATTTATAACCTCAGAATCGGATGAAATTATGGGTCAAATGTTATGCTTGTACATATTTCTGTTGAACTTTGGCTGCATGAACTCTGAAGGGGCCATGACAATACAAAAATTCACTTAGATTGTGAATTATAAGTATATGTTTGAGACTTCTTTAAGGGGAGTAATTTGAGACCAGCTTCGATGAAATCGGACCATTTTTTAATTTTGACCTATGTGTATGAAATGTTTGACATTTGACCTATTCGACCATATAACTCCTGAGCTAACATATTTATTCCGTGTGATAAGAGGAAAAATTTGAGATACATTACAACATGATGGGACTGCTTTAATGTTTCCCCCCACTGTGACCTTCGACGGCTCATAACACACGATATTCAAAATTCCCGCGCCGAAATGAAGTAGTGCAATGACGTCATGATTATTTGTGCTCTTAATTTATTGTCGTCGGCCTTCATTGCATTACTGTTACATTTTGAATATCGAGTGCTGAGAGCGGCTGTTTTTTATTCACCTCCCTGCCCGCTTACAATGCCCTCCATCCCCCCCCCCTCCCTAACCCCTCTCTTACCAGGCGCAACCTACGACATGTTAAATTAAAAAATATATGCACCTGCTTTACTCCTCCAGAAGTATGCTACATTGCTCGCTCCGGTGAAAATAGACCATTTATACGGAAACTTAATCCCATACCGCTGAAGTTTTCAGCAGAACGCGATTTCGCAAATTAATGTTTTAATGTTATGATCACAAACAAACGTATTATACCAAGCTTGACGTGTTGAACAAAAATATTTCAACAAAATTCAATTATTAATTTTCAACATCATGTGGTGTGTTTTCCAATAATTGATCTTTTTTGATTGATCTTAATGGAAACTAGATAATACGTAACAGGTGATTTTGCCGTCAATGAGGAAATGTGGTAACTATCGTTCTTAAATTGCCGTATTTTCGTTCATAATTTACTGTTCACTATAGATTTAATATCAACTTCTAGAGGCTTTCATGGCAGAATGGTTTTGAATAGACAATCTTCTTCAATCCCATAGACGTTGAGGTTTCTGCATTTTGCAAACTCTCAATTGTCTCATTTACAAGTCTCAGGTTAGCAACGTTTACACGTTACTCATTATGTATTCGTAATATAAAATCTACTTTTAACTTTTATCACAATATGAAATGGATAAAAACCTATATACTGAATACTTCATTACTACAGTAGTATTAATGGGTTACAGACAATAGCTACATTATGCAACACAGGAAGTAACACGCATTGAATACACCGGCACCTATACGTCAAAGTCAAAAAGATAAATGAATATAATGGTGTGTAATCTTGAGTATTTTATAAGAAAAAATTGGTTAACTCAATGTTAACTTTTTTGTATTTGATACTCCAAAAGGGGTTTATTTCAACGCTTTTTTACTAATCAATAACATAATGCCCACGTGTCTTATATTGGGGCTCTTTAAAAGGTAGCGGCGTAACATTTGTCTTGAAAAACCTAAATGATAATGATATTTTCAAAATGAAGATGAATACTAACACCCTCTATACTGGTGTTGTTTAAAAGCTCAGTTATTTCTTTTTTTAATTTTAAATCCAAAACCATGATTTTCCATTGATGCTTATTAATTCCATGATTAATAAGGGTGGTATTATCCCTGGAATTATGGGAACCTTTGGGCCTCATAACTGCTAAATTATTGGTCTAAAGTATATTAAATTATACAAACTTGATCAATTCAATGCTCATTTTTGGAGAAAATCCCCCGAAAAAAAAAATATACAGGTCTACGTTTTTTCGGACGACGTAACAACAAAATTAATGAGTCCATTTTTGTTTTAAATTTGGATCAACTTCACTAAAAATATTTGAATTTTGGGCGAAAATCGGGCTTTTTATGATTTTTAGGCATGAAAGTCGATTTTACGCAATGCAAGCTTGATATGCGTGAAAATGTAAAAAGTAGCCCAATTCGTTTTCTGGACGATTTAGTTAATTGAGCGTAGTGTTTGAGCCCGAACTAGTAAAGACACCAAGCAAAGTTTTTCTGTTAGCCAAGATGATACTGATTCCAATGCACATTTTTACCATGATCTCTTTTATTTTTTTCTGAGAAGCGAAATTGCAATTGTATAATTCTTATTGTTACTGTCTGTATGGGACAGAGATCCTGTTTATATTGATATCAGAAACAGTCACTTCCTCCAGGATACGGTGTTTATAATGTCAGAACTTTCAAACAATATCTGGTCGTATTGAGACAGTCGGTACTAAAACCATTTTCATTTCGAAACTGTGGGCTACAGGTATGGCTCTCTGTACGCGAGACATTATTTTCTGTCAAGCCTGCTTATATCACAACTCCTCCGAATTAAACAAAAATCATTCAAACGTAAAACTAAAGTTCAAACCACTTACCAAGACAACCACGTACCGTTGGGAAACAAACAAACAGATTTGGTTTCATTTTAATATTGGTTGAAAAGTGATGATTAATATAATAAATCAAATGTCTATATGACACCCTGGTATAAACAGCGGATGTTTTGTCAACATTTATTTCGACATGTCAGCTGTCCACAAGAACAATTTAAATAAACCACAGATTCAATTAAACTTTTATTAATATTGGCTCATGGTTTAAATCAACAATTCAAGTAGAACCCAAAATTGTTTTTAAAAATTTAGTCAGATTCAAGTGCCCTGCCACACGTTTTATCTTAGATTTTAATATGTAATAATACAATATAAATACTGTTAGGGTTATTTGTAATCATGGTTATTACTCGCTGAGTTGTTTATTGAGATGAATGGTTTGATACATTTACATTTACACATCAAGGACAAGCAACCTCGATGTTATTGTGACAAATTGCATCAAAACGCTCTTCAGTATAGAATCTCAATAATACATAGAAATGTCAGCAAATCATTGATACTCGTATGATACCTTCCAAAAACAACACATTAAGAGAATTCTAAAGTAAAATGACAAATGTTTCGTTAAACTTCTTACTGCTTTGGTTAAGAATTTAGGTCATATTTTACGGTCAAATTTTTGATAATTCAATAATTTATCATTAAATAGACGTTAAAACGTCTGACAAAGATATAGCCTATAATGTAAGATGAAGGAGAAATACCGGGTGTGACCGCTAGCATTTTGTTTTTGTTTGTTTGTTTTTTGGGTTTTGTTTTGTTTTGTTTTGTTTCTTTGTTTTTTAAAGACGTGCACATGATTTGAAATTAGAGACATTGCGATTTTCCAAACGCAGCACGTGGAACGTACGTTTTCGCGTACGTTTTTACGTACGTTAATACGGTGTTAAATATTGCTAGAATAAAGACTATAATATTTGATCTAATCTAACAGCTTCTAACCTAGGTCTATAAAGGGCATAGTGATTAAAAAAATAACAGTGCGCTGAGTCTCTGCCTAAATTCAAACAGACCGCTTTTGGTTTTGACCTACATGCTGATTAAATTGTTTTTTTGTGCTCCCCAAATAGTATTAGTTGCCCAAAAACATATATTTTGGTAGATTAAAGATCACTGCATACCTACATCATGACTTTACTTTCAAAATGAGACTTTTTCGTCCTGAAAATTGGGCGCGTTGCATGGACTTAGACATGAGGTAAAATCAGCATATTTCAACGTAGCATCTGCGTTTTTATTCTACGTTGGAATCCAAAATGGAAATCGCAATGTCATTTTTTAACGCAAAGTATCACACACATTTCAATGGGCAATCTCTGCGTGTGAATATTGCGTTTAAATTTAGTCCATTTTAACACATCGCTGTACCTTTATTATAATGATTTGTTACAAACAAAAAGGATCATAATAATAATTAGACTTTCCTTCACATGTTCATTATCTTTGACATATTGTGAAATGGACAAATTTTGTGCATTTTCAACGATGTATCTACGTCGATTTCGCACGTGGAATATCTTCAAAAATAGCTAAATACGTGACCTCGCTTCGATACAGGAGAGTGGTTTGAATAGATCAACGTACGTCCGATGTCTACGTTTGGAAATCGCAATGTCTCTATTGTTAAACCCACAATGTACGATCTTATAATATGAAATTGGTTGATTTTTTTGCATATTTGTAATATTTACACATGTCCCAACTTGCACCTTAATGGAATCGCCCAGATGTGTTGTCTTTGTATGTCATCAGAGCAAAGTTCGACATAAAGTCATATTTTGTATTATGACTTATGTACTTCCATAGAACTGCATGTTAGATGGCCAAAATACTCAGTGGGATTTCTTTCACTTTACCTTGTTATTTCAGCTTAAAATGGACAACAACCCTCCCCGGCAGTTATCAACATTTTGAATAAAGAATAACAAAATTATAATCTGACGGAAATCATACATTATGGCTTTCAAGTCCACTCCAAAATAAAACCAATTGCCATTGTCTAGATTAGGAGATTAATGAAAAGTTACACCTTGGAGATTTGAATGGGTACGGAATGCAAAACATACACTTTCATAAATTGCTTAAGGGGTATGGTATGGACGTTTGGACAGTATTTATTGTGGGACATTAGAGCACATCAGACATATCGAATTGCATTCTGAATACGAAGAATGTCCCTCTGATATTAAATAATTTAGATTTTTTGAAATTCGCAATGTAATACACATTTTATGGCAAATGATTAAATATCGATATTTTTTATATTTAACAGTACTCTAAGTAAACTTTGTAATAATTTAATGATGATATGTACTTAAAGTGTATGTAGGTGGGATGAAAAGCCGACGATCAATTGAAATTTTTGACCTTTCGTATTGAAGATGTAGATTTTTTCCCAAAACACCAAAAGAAATTAGGTCTTTTTGGGTAAAAAATCCATATCTTCAATATGAAAGGTCAAAATTTTCAATTGATCGTCGGCTTTTCCTTCCAGCTACATACACTTTAAGATTATGTCATTAGATTTACAAAATTTACTTCGAGGGCTGTTATATATCAAAAATGTGAAATTTGTATTATATCGTGAATTTCAAAAAATGATAATTATTTGATATCAGAAAGACATTCTTCGTATTCAGAATGTTATTCGATATGTCTGGTGTGCTCTCATGTCCCACAAAAATACTGTCGAAACGCTCAAAACGCTCATTCCAGATCCCTTAATGAACAGCATGTCTAAAAAATGGGGTAGTAAAAAGCGCCTTCTTTAGACTGTTGTGGCATGATTCTTGTATCAACGTCAAGGGTGTAGTCTTATCTCTCGAATGCCGTTTGTTCTGTTCAATTTGCTTCTTTTCATCTCGAGATATTTATACTTAACAACGAAAGGGTACAATCACAATTGTGCCACTTTTACTAGGGAAGAGGGCTAGATGTGATTCAATGATAGCACCAAGTTTATCAAGAGTTCCTTCGTGAAATCAAAAGAATGCATCGATTACACAACGATACAAAATTGTTTTTACTGTTTTTACTGTTTTATCATGACACAGGTATAATTATTCTCGTTTTCTCTAACCCTCTATGTCACTCAAGACATGGTTAAACGACAAACAAATATTGCACACTTTGTTGTAAAATTCAAATCATGTCAACGAAGTATTGCATATCAAAATTATACGTTTGAAATTTTACAATAAAGATTTAAACTTAATTGACGATTTTAATCAAATCATAAGCACATTTTCAAGTGTGCAGCAGCTGAATCCGACATTGCTTGAAATCAACCGTTTAGTCCATTTTACAGTTTGGTCTTTAACATTATTGATCGTAGGGGTCTCTCAGAGCCCCCTTCCATCTGCGTGACCTTCACCTGTAGCAATATATCTTGCTGCTCTCGTCTTCAATACAATTATACTGAGCATTCGTTACATAATCGTTTCTAATCCTACAAATGAATGTTCGTTTATTAAGGGATCTGGAATGAGCGTTTTGAGCGTTTCGACAATATTTTTTGTGGGACACGAGATCACATCAGACATATCGAATTGCATTCTGAATACGAAGAATGTCTTTTTGATATCAAATAATTTTCATTTTTTGAAAATCACGATATAATACAAGTTTTATGACAAATTATTAACATTTTATTAACATTATTAACATTTTTGATATATAACCGTCATCTAAGTAAATTTTATAAATCTAATGATATATTTTTAAAGTGTATGTAGCTGGGAGGAAAAGCCGACGATCAATTGACAATTTTGACCTCTCATATTGAAGATATGGATTTTTTTCCCAAAAAAGACCTATTGTTTTTGGTGTTTTGGAAAAAAATCCATATCTTCAATACAAAAGGTCAAAATTTTCAATTGATCGTCGGCTTTTCATCCCGCCTACATACACTTCAAGTATAAATCATCAGATTATAAAGTTTACTTCGAGTACTGTTAAATATCAAAAATATCCATTTTTAATCATTTGCCATAAAATGTGTATTACATTGCGAATTTCAAAAAATCAAATTATTTGATATCAGAAGGACATTCTTCGTATCCAGAATGCTATTCGATATGTCTGATGTGCTCTAATGTCCCACAATAAATACTGTCTAAATGTTCATACCACATCCCTTAACTGTACTGTACAGGTATTTGGATATAACATTCTATTCATTTTCCTTAACAGTGGCACAAAAGGGTTTTCATACATTTGTGTTTAGTGAAGCAGATCTCTGGATTGCCGAAACCAAAATGAATGAAACAAGCAGTATTTAAAAGCTAGGACTGCTCCCTTGACGTTGATGTAAGCATTAGCATCATGTCACAACTTTCCACTTGTATTTTTTTTAGACAGGCTGTATTGTGTTCCTTGAGATATGCATATTTCCATGAAGATGCTTTTGTACATAATTACTCAAGAACCAGAAGGCCTACAAAAGTGTAACTGTGATATTTGATTAAATAACCAAAACAATTTTTGTCAGAGGTCATTACTATCACAGGAACTACGGTTCTATCAATGCGCAACAGGACATTCTAACTGGCCTTAAATCAAGCTATTAAATCAAGCCCAGGTAAACATTGTCAATCCTGCCAAAATTACTGCTACTGCACAGGACTTGGGATAGGAGGTGTTGGGGTGAGCTTTTTGTTCCCGTGATCCCCTCTCCATATAAAGCAGCAATTGTCATGATGAATATATCACTTTTATCTTATCCTGTAGACTAGGAACTGTGGGTGTAAGATGGCGTATACTAACATACCAAGCCAACCCTTGCCTATAGGCCCTTTGTCTAGCCCATAGAAAATGACTTGTACTACTGGAACCATCACTTTACTTTAAACATCATATTATTACTGGTCACAGGAACTTAGTAGTCGATCAATTGGAGCATAATATTATTCTTCTACAACTCCATATCTTTCATAATTGCCATATTTTAGGACAATGGTCAACCTAAAAAAATAATTCAAAATAGTGGATCAAATCATTGCCAAAAATTTTTCCAACGGGTCTTTAAAAGGGTTGTTCCATCTCAGAATATGCTTATACTCACACCCTTGCGCATATTTTAATTCAATATCTCTATTTTCATGTTTTTATGAAGTATTAAAAACTAGAACTGTTTAACAAAAGAAGGTCTTTTAATGTAGCAATATATGTTTTATTATATTCTAAATATTTTAACACGTTGTGCTCGTTCTGTAGTTTGATAAGTGTTATATGAAATAAACATACGAATAAAGGGCTACTCTTGTCAGTCTTTTAATATTTTCTGACATTTTTTAGTATTTAATTTAATCAGGTATAAAATCCCAGCATGCATTGTGACATATGAAAGGAGCAATTCTAGTTTAGTTCTGTTTTTCATCTGCTTTACTTTGTTATTCATCTCTTTCGTCATTTCTTTCTCGATTCTTTTCTTCTTCATGTTATTCACACCTCTCCGTCCCAGCTTCATGTTCTTTTGCAAATTTATGATGCACATGAAACCGAGTGCCTTAGGAAATTTATATTTCACGAGCAACCAGGAAATGGAAAGTGTACGTTACACGCCTCTTCATTTTCTGTTATTGTCACAGCACATTGGTAATCTCGTGTTTCTGACAAAATTACTGTTTTCTCCTCTCTCCTTCGTTTCTCGAAATCTCTTTCATTTGTTTCTAATGATATATGTTTTGTTCTCATTTGTCTCTCTATTTCTATCTCTACGGTGCTCTCTTCTCGCCGCCTGTTTCTCCTCTCACGCAGTTTCACGTTCTGTCGTCTTCCTTCCCAGATTCTCTCTTCTTCTCTTTACATATCTATATAATATAATAATTATAATAAATACGATACTTATCCATCTACTTCTTGTTTTATCCCGGTTTTTGACGGATATTCTTCTTTCTTCCTTTGTTCTGTTTTAGAAACAAATGCGAAGTTGCAAAACACGTGACACACAAATGAATAAAGAATCCTCGCCTTCCTTTATCTTGATTTATTAACATGAAAATATTGTAATTATATATATATATATAGGAAGGTTTTTATTCTCCTTTTTTTTTACTCTGACTTTGTCATTCCCTTGCAAAGTTTTACTTCATATTTAAACAAAACTTGCAATGCATTGTGGGAATGTCTTGCTTATATTATTACCCTCAATTAAACGTTTGTTTGATCTCTTTAACAAGTGTCCCCTCTGGGATAGAATCTATCACATCTGTGACATCCAGGGAATATTGAGGAAGCATATACGAATAAAGTTTAAAATACACTTATAGATAGTTAATTTGATCTCGATACGAACTGCATGCGTCCCAAGAGAAAACCTCATACCTGTTTTAAAGTTAGATATTAAACGGGGACAATCTTTATCTACATTTCAAAAACAAAATGTAGAGGTTATTTTCGCGTGGGCAAGAGATCTTATGCTTTTGTTAACTTGGTGACATCGAATCACTGGTAATTAATCATTTATTACGGTTATTGTTAATTTATGACTATATTCGATCTTGCCTTGCCTAATAACCCATATTAGTTGAGTGAACATTCTGTGAAAGGTTTTTTTCGTAAAACTCAAATGGTTACAGTAAATATGGGCACTGACTACTGTGTGTAGGATAAACCTACTTGTATTTGGAGATCCGTTGACATTTTAACCTAACTATTATACTATATAGGCCTATAGCAACAGATATCCATTATAGCTGAAGTATGGCTTAGCCATTATTTTCGACTGATTATTGAATGTCATATAAATATGCACTTCTCTAAGGTGATTTTGGTTTTAAATTGATAGAAAACGTATGTATCAATTTCCAAGTCTGTGACAGGTGATTTGCACCTTTGCAAGGAGATGTTTACCCGGTTACAATAAATTATCAAAATTTGAGCGGAGGTAATCAGTTATTGTATGTTAACCTTTATGAGGTATTGTGAAATAGTTATGCACACAACATTACACCATGGGGCTTCTTCATATCCACTAAAACGGATAAAAGTGTCGTAAGAGATCGAAACGCTGTACTATGAATGCAGATCATAATATGCAGTTGCAGATGCGAATATGTTGGGTTTAAGGTGAGCAGTTGTGAACAGAGAACCACAGGTGCTGTTTAACTTTAAGCTGTCAATATTTCATCCCTAGAATAACTCAATAAACCCGGTCCAGGACATAATTGTAATAATATCCATCTCAAATGATTCACGAGTATGTTTTTACTAAATAATAATGTGACATATTTAAAGTATTGTATCTTGGAGGGCGGTATGCATCAACATGCGACAGAGTGATACTTTCTAGTAATGCAGGTCAATTACGTGATGGGAATTGACTTCGGCAATAGCTTAAAGCTGAATTGATGCTTGAAGAAGTATTCCTTTGTGGAAAGTTTCAATTCTTCAAAAGCTATCAGAGTGTGTTGACTGTGTACGGAGTTGTTAAACCGCATATAGTAGTTGTACGATTGTTTCCATCATTGATTTGCCATTAAAACCAGGTCAAATCCGTATTTAAGTTTACTTGAGGGGTTCCTGGGTTTCTTCAATACCTGTTTTTATACAAGCAAGTTTCAGGACACGCGGTTTATACTGCCAAGTAATAAGAAAAACTTTTCAAATAATCAAATAAAAAACCCCCATTATTTGTAAAGTTTCTTGGGGGGTTTGTACCTGTCTTACGTATTTGCTCTACATTCTGACGCCAAGGATGAATCCCAACAGTTTGTAAAATCGGGAAATATATATTTTGTGATTCATAAAGTAGTGATTTAACCTCTTTTCAACTTCTTCATGAAAAAAACATGGGAGTATCTGTATGTCCAAATATATTCTACATACAAAAAAGTCATTTTCTATCATGTCAACTGATGAATGCAGATCATTGAATTATGTAATATTGCAGATACGAATATGTTGGGTTTAAGGCGAACAGTTGTGAAAAGAGAACCACAGGTGCTGTTTAAAATTATACTGTCAATATTCATCTCTAGAATAACTCAATAAACCCGGTCCAGGTTATATAAATAATAATATCCATCTCAAACCATTCATTTACCAATTTTTTGTGACATATTTGAAAGCATGGTACCTTTGAGGCCGGTATACATCGACATGCGATACTTTCTAGTAATGCAGGTCAATTAAGTGATGGGAAGTTTCACGCAATATCACATGAGACTTCGGCAATAGCTTGAAGCTGAATTGATGCTTGAAGAAGTATTCCTTTGTGGAAAGTTTCACTTCTTCAAAAGCTATCAGAGTGTGTTGACTGTGTACGGAGTTGTTAAACCGCATATAGTAGTTGTAAGTTTGTTTCCATCATTGATTTGCCATTAAAACCAGGTCAAATCCGTATTTAACCGACTAGAACATCTTAGAAGATTACTTGAGGGGTTTCTTCAAATGCGTGTTTTTAAGAATGTTTCAGGATACGCGGTTTATACTGCCAAGTAATAAGAAAAACCTTTCAAAGAATCAAATACAAAAAACATTATTCGTAAAGTTTCTTGAGGGGTTTATATACCTGTCTTACGTATTTGCTCTACATTCTGGCGTCAAGGATGAACCCCAACAGTTTATAAAATCGGGAAAAATATATTTGTGATTAATAAAGCTACAAAATGTGTTATTCCATGAACACGCTCCTTGTTACTTAGCTTACCCATTAGACCAGCTGCCATGGTTAACATCTTTTCCGCCAATTCACCTTTTGCTACGTATAGCCATTTTAATGTGTACCTTTTGGTGAGACGTTGCTTGCAAATCTAAAAATTCACGAGTAAATAAAGTATATTTTGGTATGTAAAGAAACCTTTAATCGTAAGCTTTAATAAATCAAAACAATTATTTCAATCGGTTTACAACTTTTGAAGATATGCCCTTTTAAAGAAATGTATCCGTTTTTCTCTCTGTTCACGGATACCAAACAGAATGGTTGGGGTGGGATGGGTCATGCTTGGGAGTGGCCTGCAAGATAACCAGAACTCGCACTACTTGATTTCTTCCTTTGGAGCAATATCCAAAGCGACGTGTATGAGCGAGGACCACCAGCTAGCCTCCAAGATCTTCTCAAACGTATTGCTGCATTTGCAATTATGCACAAGGATGGTACGCAACGTAATTGATACAATGAGGACCAGACCTGAAACCTGTATTCGCCAAGGAGCCATCCAGGGAGAGCCCCTGCCTTCCCAACGACTACGTGAAACTGTACTAGAAGTGAACATTGGAGAACTACGTTCAAACATAGGTGAGCTGTCTGATCTGTAGCATGAACTAAAGCCATCCATTATTGTCATCGTGGAAACCTTCTTGGATGTTACTGTGAATAATGGTGCTGACTCTAGTATGTCGTACATAGCTCAGTGATGCCCAACTTCGAGTCACATAACAGCTCCGATGATGCAACCCATCCAGCAAACACAAAACGTGTTCGCAAAATATTAGAAAAGGTTGTCAGAAAACGTTTAAATATCGGGTTATATAAAGGACATACCGTAAACGTTCGCCTAATGGCGCACGTGGGCTCCTTTGCCTTTGGATAAATTTCATATGCAAATAGAGAGCTCCTTCCTCTGAAATTCCAATAAGAATTAAGGTTCCGTGCCCTTATTTACTGGTGAAAATTTACGTGAGGGCACTTTTAGGTTGTGCCTAATATAATAATCCACTAATGTCAAGGGAGGCCATTATTAAAACGTTTTCATAACATTTAAAAACATTTTGTTGATAACCTACTATAAATATTCTAACATAATGTTATTTTATTGTTAACAAAATATTTAATATAATATAAACGCTTTTAAATGTTTGTTTTTTTAAACATTTAAAAATATTGTCGTAGTGTGTTTTCATACCAAACGTTTTAAAACGTTTATATAACCCGACATTTAATGTTATTAAAAGTTTTTATCTAAACCAAAACCCAAAATATACCATGTTTAAAACGTTTTAAAAACATTTTTGTATTTGCTGGGCAGCTCCCAAATGACCTTGAAGCCTTGAAATAATGGCAAAGGAAATGGCTTATGAAGTTCCACCACGAGAAATGAAAACTTCTTCGCATTACCAAACGCCGCAAGCCAGTGAATTTCACATATTCTATCCATGACCATCCTCTGGAGGCAGTCCCGCAATGTATCCTGGAACAGACTGCACCAGCAAGCAAGTGGATTTCTACGGCGCAACTTGAGCTGTTGTCCTCGTGACGTCAAGACTTGTTGCTACAATACATTTGTTAGACATTGAGTATGTCGTTGAGTATGTCAGTTGTGTGTGGAACACTACCACCAAGAGAAATATCACCAAGGTCGAGTATGTGCAAAGCAGTGCTGCCCGGTATGTCCTGAACAACTATTCCAGTGAAAGCAGCGTTTACATCCATGATGAATAACATCGGATGGGAGACTCTATAACAACGAAGAACAATCTCCAAAGCCACCATGATGTATCGAATCGTCAACCATTTCCTTGACATTCCCGACAGCCAGCTGATACCCCCAAGCACTACAACCAGGGGCAACTCTTAGAAGTTCCATGTTCCATTCTCCCACAGGGCTCGTTCTTCCCCGACACTATCCGTCTGTGGAATTAATTGCCCAAGGAAGTTGTTGACACATATCTTACATTGTCTGTCTCCGTTACAAAGTGGGTCACTGGTTACTTTTTCACAAGTAGATCTGATCACAGAATGCGCCCAAGGCATCGGTAAAGAAACAGCTTTGTTTCTTGAACGGGATCCACAACGTCGCTTCAAGGTGTATGTTACCAAGCAAGAAGCTATCGATAAACCTGTGAAGGAACTTGTCAAGCACATTTCAGCACATCACATCAAAGTTCCCATCGGGCACCTCATTCCTTTTTAAAGCACTCAAAAGCTAACTGATCGTCTAAATTCAGTTGATCCGACTGGAAATAAATTCGAAGAGGAAGATCAGGATAAAATCCCTTTTCTGGACGTAATAACAGCTTTTTTGGCTATCTTTAAAAAAATAATCTCTTTAATCCCCACACGTGCGAAGAAGAAAACAATAAATATAAAAGAAAATAATATTTTTTGGTTTCAAAAGGCATTAAGTCCAATGAAGTCCGATGGCAACCATTTTTAAACCTTGCATTGGAGAATTTTAGGGGACAAAATGATATTGAAAATAGTTAGAGAATAAGCTAGACTTATCCATTCCAATCGTTAAATGTCATTTAAAAGTTTAAAATGTAAAAATATGCCAAAAAAGTGTCACACAAGGCAGCTATTGGACTTAATGCGAAAGAGGAGTACAAAGTTGAAGAAGAAAAGAAAATTCATGAAGCGCTCCTAACTTGTGGTACCCCAAATGGCCGTTTGGAAAGATCGACGACCAGATTCGTAGTCTCAAGTCTAATAAACCGTCAAAAAAGACTGATGACAGCACAAGAAGCCGAGGTATGGTCGTACTACCATCATGTTAAAGGAGTAACAGAAAGAATGTCAAGATTGATGAAGAAGTATAATACCTCTACTGCAATTAAGACGCATAACACGCTCCGAAGGGAGCCTGTCCACCCGAAAGATAAACGTGACCCCAACAACTTAACCCAGGCAGTTTACAAGATCCCCTGTATGAACTGTGACATGTCTTACATCGGGGAAACTGGGAGACAATTTGATACTCGGCTTGAGGAACACAGAAAGGAAGTGGAGAAGGTCAGCAGTACGGTGGTGACCAGAGCAGGAAGAAAAGAATCTCTGACAAGTCAGCAATAACAGATCATGTAGTCGACAAGAACCGTGTTCTTGGATGGGGGACGTTGAGATCATTGAAGAACGATTTACACGCTGGATAAAACAGACTATAGAAATTAGAAAGAGGAGGGGCACCACCATGAATAGAGATGACAGACAGTATCAACTCTCTAACATTTTGATGAGTTTCTAAAACTGGGATCAAGAGAATCCCCAGATGGAAAATCAACTGGTAACACCAAGACCATAGCTGGAGATACATCTAGCGTCGGTTGCCAATAGGAATCACATATCATCAAGTGTTGACAATACATGCTTGCCATTGCCGACCATTACACGGCAAGTTTAAAACGCCATTGAAAACGTCAAAATACAGTCACAAAATGTATATATTAGTAAATCAGCGAATTTGAAAACATCAAAATTATTTGATATCGGAAGAACATTCTTCGTATTCAGAATGCAATTTGATATCTCTGATGTGCCCTCAAGATCCCTTAAAGTGTACGCAAGAAAAAATGTCCTCAAAGCTTACAAAACAGTGAATACGACCAAAAGATTCCAATAAGCCGGAAGAAGTACATAACATATTTTCTTTGGACAATCTTCTTCAGTATGTTTTTGTTTTACTTCACTTTTATTCTTTAGTTCTATTCAGTTTTGTTTCTTTGTTTCTTTTGCTTTAGTTTCTTCAGTATTTTGACATCAAGAACCGTCTAATTTAATACTATTATCAATCTGCTCTTTACACGGTTATTTGATGGCATGTAAAACGACGTAGTTTTAAATAAAAGATGAACACTGATGGCGCTATTTATCTTAAATCGTGTTTTCATCTTTACAAGTGGTAGACTCTTGTATAATGGTAATAAAACATCTGAAAAAGAGTAACAAAGGGCAAGGCAATTTTCAAAAACCTTTTTATCATAAATGTCAGGAATGATTAATATTATATGTTTGGCTAAATAATATTTAAAATTTATGTCAATAGCGCCCTCAATATGCACACAAATATTCAGTTTGTAGAATAAAAATTACCACAAAAAAGCAGAAAATGTTGAATATTAGTTGATAAAGAAATGAAAATCTATGTTAAGAATAGCTAAAAATATATGTATAATAGCATTGTGCTGGCTATTGGTATTGTCTAGGTCTAGAATTGGTTTTTCGTTAGAAAAGTTAATACATTATCACATCAAACAACCGTGCATAGTATGTTCCATACGTTTTCCAAATGGTAGAGATCTGGACTCCTCCCTTTTCTCTGAAGGGGTATAACACATTGCTCAGGGATTTATTTTTTTCAAGGCCTTTTTTCCACAATGTATGTTTCCATTTAATCAGGGTCTTCGTGAATCTGAATGGTGGAGGGGGTGGAGACCAAAACATTTTAGTAACTACTATTAGTAATAATGATTACTGTCACACCACATACCTCCTCTAGTTTCCCATCGTTTTGGCGGCATTTAAATCATTGAATTGGATTTGCACTTCAAGGCAGATGTAGACGACATCATCCCCAAATAAAAATATCGGGCATTTCTATACTTAATCATGGAATATTTGAATGCGTACGTTTTCAAGATCTTGGACATTGGATTGGAAAGGTCATAATGCTAGAGTGAACAATAGCCTATCGAGGAGTGTGATACAAGTCAAGAACTTATATAGACACCTAGGCACTATAAAAGACAACCACATGGGCCAATCAGTGGTTCACAGCAGCTTATGCACAACACGATTGAAGGGGTACAGTAACGTAATCATCGGACACATGAAATAAGATGCTTATGCACTCTGCTCTTGAAGGATGGTGCGCCATTGTCAGTTACGTGCGTTAAAAAAAACCCTGTTGACTATTTACATGCTTGACCCAAAATAGATAACATTGACATCTGGGATGAATATTATATTGGTGAGACACGTGCATAATGAAGAAGAATATTGTTATCATTTATGATGCTCGGTATGATAATACACCTTTTCCGCCACGGCAGTATAATAAGGTATTGACTCTCAAAGAGGGATGACCCGTTTTATTTATAAGAATTTGTTATCTTGATTGAATGGCTTTCAGTCCCAATCTGTGAAGATGTGCGCAAGTATTTCAATGCTGGTTTTCCTAGCCGCTTTGCTGCCCTGGCGACTATTTTGCTTCACTGCGCATTCGCACTAGAAAACACTAGTGGTGACCAGCAGCAAATCAATATATCGATCAGTCCAACGCTTTGCCTAAAGCGGCAGATCGCTAGGACTTGAATTCAAGTCAACTCGGGAGCGGGCCCACTCTGACGTATGAGAATAGGATACGATTTTTGATCAATGAGCTCATCGGAGCGGCAACATTGGCTTTCAGAGTCATGTCGCTGTAGCTCAGGGGTGTGCCGCTCCGCTTGCAGGAATGTGCAAGCGGCATGATGAAGCGTCACGCCGCTCAATGGCAAGCGGCAGAAAGTATGAACACAGCCTTACTCCCCTGCTAAGTACAAATACCGTGTCTGCAACTACTTAGCCAAGCAAATACCACGTTTATACTTGTGAGGAGAGATATGACCATTTATCATGACCTACAATATCAAATTTACCATTCGGCTTGTGACAAGTGACTTGGCCCCTTTTAGTCATTTCGTGACGTGCCACTAAACAGGAAGAAAACGTATAATTCAGAAATAATAATAAAAAAGAAACTATAGTGTTGGAAGCCGGGGGACTATTTAAGTGGAAGTGACTGACTGGCCTTCAAGCTTGACGATACAATTTCTTCACATTGAGTCATGGATATAGCTATACTTTACAAACAAATGAAAAACATGCGAGTGAGCATACAGCTATAAAATCACGCCAATACACAAAACCACAAACACCCCAACACAAACCTGTCGCACAACAAAATAATTATACAAATGTTACAGAAAAACCCACTCCCACACAAACTACACACCCACCCACCACCACACCTCCCCACCCCGCACACTAGTGGTGTGTGTATCATATCCCGGGAGAATCTCCCCAATATTCTGCTAGAGGTATCATGGTCTATACAGTAATCCCCCAATGTTGACGCCTGTATGTGGGTTTCTGACCAAATTAACCTCATACATCTCTAGTTTAGTTTCCAATTAATTTTGCGAGCTTCTCACACATTTTTACCATAAACTTATTTTGTAGCCAAAAGGTGCTGGATTCACTAATAGACGAATCCATTTTTACGCATTCCTACACCTCCATGGCAGCCATAGCTGGGTCCCCCTTTAGGTCTATTTCACCTAAAATGTGAAATGACGTGGCCTTGGCGGGTTTTTTAAACTGCATTCCATCACCCGTGTTACACGCAGACAATAGAATGATGAAAGTTTACAACACAATACAATTCAATATCGATTTTTAAGCTGATTTAATCCACCCAATTGGGCAGTAACAACACCAGTTTGGTGCAGACGGGACCCAGTAATGGCCGACTGAACTCTTACCATCACTTGGCTCGTTGGATTCGTCTATACTTCAAGAAAAAATTTCCAACCCCATCCCCCAATGTCAAAAAGAAATTTTATTGTGCCTACCGTGTAAGTTTATGTATGTTTTCCACCTCTGTATCCTGTTCCATTAAATAAGCATATTTCTAAAGTAGTGGCGGCGGAAGCATTAACATTTAGGGGGGGGGTCGGTGGACGAGCGTATTTTATTTGTGAAGCGCGCGAAAAATGTTTAATACAGACTATTTTAGCCCAAATGAAGATGTGTTTTGCTAGTTGGTGGGCCAGTGCGTGAAGCGCGCAAAATTGTGCAAGTATACCCTATTTGTGCCCCCAAAACACTATTTTTCCGTGCTAAAAAGGAAATTATTGCTTTTTTTTCTATCTATTTGTTTTTTGATCAAATTTAGGGGGATGTGTTCATCCCGCCCGCCCCTTCGCCACACACACTTCCGCCACCTATGTTCTGAAGACCTGAAAAAATGTCCTTCGTATATTGTTGTGTTGTCATGTCATCCCCTCAAAAAATCGGTTATACTTAAAAGCTCAGAGTGGGTAGTAGGACCTAACCTGTTGCACACAAAGCACATACCAGTAACCCATAGGTATCGGTTACTGGTGCACACCAGTAACCGATAGCTATCGAGCCAATATAGCAAATATATATAGCACTATATGGCAGTAACCGATAGTGAATGAGAAAAAGCGCCCTCTGTTGTTATTAATCGTATTTAATGCGTATTTACAACGTTGTGAATAAATATTTGACACCATAGAATATAAAAACTAGTAATTTGATAAGTTAAAATAAGATTTTTACCAGAATAAATCTAAATAATATGATTATGCAGTTTATTCCGTTAAATATTTACCCCATAATTTCTCTCATTCTTCAGGCCCTGCCCTCTATCGGGTGTTAATTTAAAGTTTAAGCTTGATTGCTATTGTTTCTTTGTAAGCCTGCGGCGCAACCTTGAACAATATTGTCTCTTTGTAAGCCTGCGGCGCAACCTTGAACAATATTGTCCTTGAGATAACGTTCCCTTTAAGGTTAGCAACTATTTTAAACTGTTGCGATTTGGTAGTTCACAGCATCTTGCGAATGGTAGTGAGCTTTGGCAAAAATTGCATTGGTCATTTCATAGCGAATGTGTAGAAGAATCCAAATATCCCAGATATACTTTAGTAGGTCCTGTGGTTCTTGAGTTATGTTGTAAAGAGGGATGAAACAACAACACTTTTGTTAAACGTTCATAACCCATTAACAACAATAAATCAAGCAAGTTTTTAAAGTATATGATTTGTAGAATGAACATCAAAGTGTTATTTTTCAATAATATATTAATTAAGATAATGAAAATCTATTTTTCTTTGGCTGCTTCAACCAACAATACCGATCTACCCTTAAATAGATGCACTGTCTTATGCACTTCAAGAAAGGAGAAATACCCGACTTTGCACATTCGCGAAATTATCTGTTTCTCTTTAATATGAATCTCCCTGCGTATCGACACAATAATGCGCTGTTAGGCATCACGTACGGTATCTCTACGCGTCACTTGACAAGACGTACTTTTTCTCACAAATCAAATCTTATAGACAAAAATACAGCTTTGCGTGAAGGTCAATGTGACTTTACTTATTGAAATTGATTCTAAATTCGTTTTATTTATCTGATCTTAAAATGGACGTGTGAGACACATCATGAAAAACAGCGAAGATGTTTTGAATTTCTAGTACTCTTGTCTGACATTTTAGCATTTTGATTGCAAATAAATTACTTCTGTAAATCGTTTTGCATAATATAAGCAGTAAACAAAAAAGTAACTTGGAAGGTAGTTTTATTTCCAAGGGAAGTAACAACTTGATATATCATAACATTGCACTAAATCATGCCAATTAAAAACAGAAACACATAAAAAATAACATCGTGATTTTTTCAAGTGTAAGGTTTATATTTGCTAGCGGCAAATTCTATTGTACAGGGTGGTCAAAAACAGAACCCTCACTGCGGGGGGGGGGGGGGGCCTTTTTCTCCTATTGCTAAAATGTTGATCGAATTTCTTTTGGTATGTCAAACCTTTAATAAACCAAGACAAGTATTTCAATAGGCTCAATACTTTTGAAGATATGCCCTTTTTTAAGAATTGTGCCCGTTTTTCACTCTATCCGGGGTATGGGTCATGCCGTGGACTGTCCTGCAAGATCACCAGACCTCACACCACTTGATTTCGTCCAAAGCGACGAGGATCATCAGCTAGCCTCTAAGATCTTCCCAACCATATTACAGCATGGTTATTTATGCCTTTATTATATATATTGCAATACAGCTAATGAATCTAAACATGAGGTTATATTATGACACCATTGAACGCTCGACAATTAAGAAAGGAAATCCCCTACCAATCACCCCATCTTTGCAGTGATTTAAACATATTTTTATTCACAATTTGGTAATTCAACATTTGTTTCACATAATGTCCTGCACTTTTTATTTAAAAGTTTCTTCTTCGAATCGCTTTTTACAGTATTTACGGTTTGGCATCGGTTGTTTCATTTTCATCTTATTCTGACGTCAGTTTTCGTGTGCCAGAATGATTACCTAATGCTATTTGTGGCTGCACCCTTCAGTGATGTCATGTCACGTGACTTTAATGGTATAAAAGTGGTGCCTCTGTCTATTGTACCAAGGAAGGTAAAATCATTATGTGGAGGGAATTTGGAATTATGAGTGTTCCAATTTGCTGTACCTTAGCTTGTTTACCTGCTTATATTACTTCAAATGGGTCAAAAAATGTTTTAGTAAGCACATTCCTGTGTGATATTATTCACGTGTTGTAATATCTATATAGAAAACAACAATCTTAACATCTGACAATTATTAATATAAATTCAACACATGTATATGAACTATTTTATAGATATAGAAATATGGCGATGACTGTTGATGTATATGAATGATATTAAAATTACAATAGAATAATGGTTGCTGTTTGTTCTAGTGAACTTATTTTCAACCTTGTCTCAACCAACTCTCACCTTGCTGTTCATGCGCTCTTCCATACCCTCGACTTCGAGGTAAGTCGGTAAAGATATCTCGCTCTCTAGCTGTACCGTTTCATCCAATCCTGAATTTTGCCAGTACGGGATCATCCCACAATCCTTATAAATCATACCAATAATAAATTACAATATTTATAAATCCGACTTATATCAATCAATGTTCACATCTCAAAAGATAAACCGCAATGTCGACATTTACATGATAGAAAAGGTAAAAAGAAAGCCAAAGCTTTGTAACCTTATTGTTCTACGTATCATTTTATGATTGAGAGGCGCCAACTTCTGCTGGTAAATTCCTATGAATCTAATGTGCTCTAACTGAAATCGTCAATGGTATTCTCCTAAATCGCTTGGTACATATTTTCACGGAAACGTTGCGACAAGCTAATTCTATAGGAGTAGAATAAACTACAAAAAGCCATCAAGAACTAACCTTTGACTAAATCTCTATTTTCAGTCATTCGTAAGACGTAGTATCCACGAGCACATCACTAGTCAAGAAAACAGCGAGCTACAATCTTGTTATTCAATGTGGGGAGGCAAATATCAAAATTGTATTATCCACTCTCTCCATTACTGCTTTCGAATTATATAAGACAGTTGCAGTGAATGATAAAGTCTTAGCAGCCAGTGACACCTGGCTGTCTGTACACCCCACCCTGGAGATCATGAGAGAAAAGTGTTTAGCATCGAAAGATTTGCCTAGGTTAGATAAGAAATAAAAGCAAATGTCTCGGGACACTTACAAGACATGTGGCTGCTGCTGGTCAGTTGGCTTCAATGCCACCTTCAGTTAATGGCTATGACATGGAATGTTTTAAATCATCCTTCAGTTATTGTGGTGTGAAATTACGGAACAATATTGACATTGATATTAGAAACTCAATAAATGTGCAAACTTGTAAACGGTATTACAAAAATGTACAATCTTCACCGGTTTTGATTAATAGTTTATAATGTAAATAGCATCTTGAAATTTATATGCTACTGACTATGTGTCTTATATGATATTTTTTACTAATCAATGTTCATTTAATAATGTCATATGACAATAATTATTGCAAATTGCACAAATGTGTTTTCTTAAGATTTATGTTTTACTAGCTTATGATATATATGTATTGTGCTTTATATGATATTTTTATGAATAAATTTTCCACATATTTCATTTTTGGGGACAAATATTTCGCCATTTTTTTTAATGTTTTGTTTTGTTTTTGTTTGTTTTTGGGTGCAGCCATGGGAAGTCCGGTCAGAGTAATTGTAGCCAATCATTTCATTGGAGTGGTTTGAGAAATAAGCCATCATGACAGCACCTCTAGATTGCAAGGCAAAATATCGGAGGAGATATGTGGATGATGTTTTGGAGATTATTCAGAAAGATAGCACACATAAGCTTACAGAGCATCTGGACACCAGCGATCCATTTGTCAGCATAAAGTCCACCCACGAAGAAGAAGATAATTGGGAAATCCCTTTTCTGGATATATTAATTGTTCAAAAAGACGATGGATCTGTCAAAATGTTTACCGTAAGAAAACACATACGGATCAGTATTTGAAGGTCGGTGTAATTAGAACCCCCATGGGCAGAAAGGAGAACAAAGTGACAGAAGAAGTAGGCAAAAGGGAAGATTTGTGGAAGATCAGGAATGTTTTAATGGACCGTAGTTACCCAAAGTGGGCGTTTGACAGAGTCAGACACTGATGGAAGTTAGAACCCATCAATAAAAGAGGTCAAAGAAAACGGACGAAACGACATCGAAAGGGATGTTGATTGTTATCCCATATGTTGAAGGGATGGCTGAATAACTTCAGAGGATTTTTCAGAGACATAAAATTTATCCAGCCATACGTCCAACTAACACACTCAATAAAAGAAAGTATCCTTGTTCGTCCCAAAGACAAGAAAACCATGTTGGAAACCAGCAATACATGAGTCGTATGTTGGAAAAAAAAGGAACACCAAAAAGATTCTCAGACAGTCCCGGGGAGACAATTTAAGACACAAAGTTCGTCAGGGAAAACAGGAAAGTTTCAACATCCGAACAACACAAGTTGCCGATCACATAGCAGCTACGTACACTGCAAGTATATTCCATTCGATTTATAAAGTTTACTTCGAGGACTGTTGAATATCAAACATATTAATTATAAAAAACATATCATTTGCCATATAATGTGTATTAAATCGCGAATTTTAAAAAGCAAAATTATTTTATATCAGAAGGGCATTCTTTGTGTTCAGAATGCAATTGGATATGCTCTCATGTCCCAACGCTTATACCCACCCCTTAAGCCAACACTATTCTTCTTCAATACATCTTCTCATCCAAGACGCTTAGAACGAGGTTGATTTTGAAATCATCACTTAAAATCAGCGTCTTATCAGTGGATATGGATAAAATAACATGAGAACAGGCTCGTGCTCTACATTTAAAACCAGACTAGCCAGTGTTATGGAATCAATTAAAAATACATTATTGGTCATTAATCGCATATTTATTTAGTAATGGTGTCAATCCAGCATCACTTTGGAATTGCGCTATTTTACATTTGCTATATCACCTCGGATGTTGTTTAATCACGGCAAATAGTCTATTAGAAAATAGGTCAGAGTGCCATACACATAGCACATACGGTATACTTATAGGTTAATAAATGCGTATCACTTGTTGAGAGTGAAATTGTATATACAAAATAATGCACGCGTAATGTTGATGCGTCTAATGCACGAGCTCATTAGACGCATCAACATCTCAGTACAAGTGCATTATTTTGTTCAACTTTTCGAGCAACAGGTAATACGCATTTATTAACCTATTTTTTTTATACACGACAACAAAAACCCGTGATTTTTGCTATTTTTATAACACAATTATCACTAAAAATGTTGGAAAATACGAACAATAAATGCATCAACCCGCCAGAAAAATGAATCAATCCTACGCGATGCTAACGCGTGCGAAAGGACTGCGCGTATTACGCGGAGCGCGCGCCCGTATAATTATACAATATTAATACACATTTTCAAGCTCTATCATTTCGCTAGATATCAGAAAGAAGAGACCAAGAGAATGGCATGCTGTTTCATCCCACATTTTACAATCCCAAAATTACCTATACTCTCAATATAATCTCAATAACATTTCGCAATTCCCAAGGATTAAGATGTGTATGTCAATTCACCTCTTGCTTTAATAGTTGTGTTGGCAAACATCTTGTGTTACATGTAATAGAGAATGTAAAGATTCATCTCAAATTGCTGCCATCATATTAGCAATCAACAATCGCAATGGCTTTCACCGTTACCACTTTAACCAAGCAAAACTGATATTTTAGATAAGTTTAACAATATATTATACGATTTGCCCTCATTTTTATCAAAACAATAAACACAAGCAGGTGGTTTTCATCTTAATTTCGACTCGCATTCCATATACAACGATATACCCTATCGTTTTGATAACAAAGTGGTAACATTATTGCTTTAAATCGTCGTACGAATCTGATCTAACCCGATGGTCTCGTTAGTCGCCCCGTTGATTAAAGCGACGTATCTGCAGCATTACCAATCATTAAGGGATGGGTTTATATGTGTGTAAATGGAGGAGAAATGGGAGGATTTTGGCATGTTTGCTGTGATTGTTTGCCTAGCAATATTGATCACAAGTACACAATTGATGGTGCATATCAAGGACCAAACTCTATAGTTTTATATTTGAGCACGATCACTTCTGTAAGGTCATGGGAAATTATGTAAATCGGCTTTTATATTTGATGTTGCATATCGGCTCACGCACTTTATTTTTGTACCCAGTATTTCACAAAGTCCCTGTACTCTGATGACCCTATGACTTTTTGCTGGTATGTTGAGCACTTTAAACAATTAATTATAGTACTTACCTCCTACTTTAGGAACATGCGTATGTCTTTATGTATGTCGACCATGTCAACAACCCAGTGTAGTTTTACATGGTTGGAAAAGTCTATTTCCTTTCGCTATTTTGCCAATCATAATTCATAAATTGTCCAACTTTTTGACAAAAAGAGTTTTACAACTATTCCGCCAGCAAGGAAACACAAATTTATGTGTATCCAGTGCGTCCTTTACGTTTAAATAGTTCAGTTTATTGTCAAGTTGTGCCTCTATACGCCATATTTACGGAATTGATGATACGAGCTGATACGGAATTTTTGAACCCAAATTTCTTGAAATATACATTACCTTTTTAACTTCTCGCCACGAAATTGGATTCATAAGAAGGTCAAATACAAGCATTCCATTATGGCTGATATCATCATCTCGATTGGTGTCTTGTGTTAGTATTATTCCATATTTTGCTGGTAGAAGTTCAATGAAACCCTCCATAATTCACGACTACTGTCACTTGTGTTATAAACTCGATGTGTTTACTATAATCGCAGGGACCAGTCTATCATTAGCTATTCTATACACTTTTCAATAGCCTTATTGTGATGTGTGGGAGTTTTAAAAGCCGAGCCATGAACAAAATATAATGCGAGCACCTGGGGGCATCAACTTTAGAGGTGACGGTATGTGCCTGTCAATATATGCCCCTCTTTGAAGCCGACTATACCCGATGACCAGGCACCTTCAGTTTTCAAAATATTATACCCAATGACCCCTTTTTCATTTTGATTGTACATAATTGACCCTTTTTTTAATAAAAAAAACCCCAACGTTTTGTACTGATATGCGCCTACTTCGCGACGCTTGTACAAAATGTAGGCACATATACCCATCAATTCTAAAGTTGAGTGCCCCGGGGCGAGCGCATACTGCGGGCCAATGAACAATGAAATAGTGGCTTTTCTGATATCACTTTGAGGAACTGTTGAAGTATAAATCAGCCAACGAGTAGGTGTGTCCAAATTGCACATCTTGAATTGAGACCAAGACATGCTGTTATTTCAATTGTTATATCGTTCCGGTTGGTTTATTACCTACCATTGCCTACGAGATGCAGTTCTAACGTCCCAGACGGACAGGTCTGCAATTCGATTCCACAACCATTCATACCTTTCATCTGTTTTATTGTATTATCGTGCGAATTGCTGCGTGGTACCTTACGGGTACCTGAATTTTATTTGAATGAAGATGACTCTGTCATGCTCGACGTCATATTGCATAATTTCTATACAGTATATGCAATAAACCAACCAGAACAGTATAACAATTGAAATAATAGGCAGTTCTTAGATAGGTTAAGAAGAATATAACGTCATTCTGTATTATTATTATTCAAGGTTGTAACGTGTGTCTATGCTGTCATGTAGGCCTACCTGGCAACAGACACGCCCCCGGTACAAACAGATGAAATTTGTAGAAAAGCGTGATTATGACAAAAACATTAAAAATGATACTTTGAGGTACTGTTTTTTAATTTTTGTATGGCAGATCATACATACACATGTGCTGAGGTCAAAAAGGTAAAAATTTTGTTTTTGACCCCTGACTCACCTGTCATTCCAAACAACCCCTTAAGAGAATAATCCGTCCATCTCTCACTTGGATTAATTCTCTGCTTTTGATTAATTGATAATTGAAACAGTTGCATACATGGGGCGCAATTGCCAGTTTTAAATCACTGGTATCTCCACCGATTTCATCTAATTTAGATTGCGGAGATGAGGAACCAACTCGTGGTATCACATGATAATATTATGTAATACGCTCATGCACAGACAGAACATAATATGGGCATGTACGATTTACAAGTCGTGTACCCCCCACGCCAACCTTTTAGGGTTCTTAAAGCATTCCGGATGTTAACAGTAAAAAAACCCGATATTCAAGATGGCCGCCAAAAATGGTCAAATTGCGAAAAAGGCACATATAAGCCAAAACGTATGATGAAAGCATAATTTAACTGACTATAATTATATAGGTTAATGGCAATTAGAAATTCATTTATCGTATTTTTATTTTGCTGCTATACATTATATTCAAGATGGTGGACAAAATTATGGCCGTCACAAGAAGTAGGTAAAATATCAAAAAAAGTCACATATCAGCCAAAAAAAAAGCATAAATAAAGTGACCAGATTCAAAATGGCGGACAAAATGGCCAAAGGTCAAATTTAAAAATGTCTATAATATTGCCTTACGTACTGGATAAACGTTCAGATAAAATGATCAGATAATGTTTCTGATCAATGCAAAATAATTTGGGGATTCCTAGTTTGCTAGTGTAAGATGGAGGCCAAAATGGTCATAGATCATTACTCTAAATATATGAATTAAGTAAGAGAATATTAGTTTTTAATCTCAAAAATTTCTTCCCATTTCGAATTGGTGCTAAACAACTGCAACATTTGTCTATCACACCATCATTTTACGTTCTAACCTGTAAGATACGGATTCTTATCTATTTCAGGTCCAGTTCTACCCAGTCAT
The DNA here is from genome assembly GCF_039555335.1 of Amphiura filiformis. Lineage (NCBI taxonomy): Eukaryota > Metazoa > Echinodermata > Ophiuroidea > Amphilepidida > Amphiuridae > Amphiura > Amphiura filiformis. The sequence goes on along the minus strand of NC_092642.1, from coordinate 12,993,792 downwards.
CTCAAATATCGGCTGTCGCTTTTTAAATTATCATCCTCGTAATATACGCATTCGCTGATACATTGATAAAGATTCTTGCAACCATGCTGTCCGCTTGTTATTTCTCGAATTGATTATTGTAACTCTTTGTTATATGGAACAACTATAAAAAACATACAAAAACTACAACAGATACAAAACAGAGCTGCAAGACTTGTTTTCAAGGCAAACCGTACGGGACACACTACTTCTCTGCTAAAAGAGCTTCACTGACTATGACTACCAGTAAATGAGCGAATAACCTACAAACTACTCAAATTCGTTTATAATAGCAGACATGCAACAACACCACTCTACTTACAAAAGCTCCTAAAAACTCCTAAGATCACATGCTAATGGCAGTCTACTGAATGCAATAGAACTCACACGTCATAATGGGATAATGCCTTCTGCAATTCTGTGCCAGCTCTCCGGAACCAATTACTTGTAAAAATTCTTACTTCACCTAGTCTTGCCACTTTTAAATCTAATCTGAAGACCCATTTGTTTCCAAACTAATTGATCGTATGGTTTTTTTATGGGTTTTTTTAGTTAAGTTGTACATTTTATTATAGTCTAAGATGTAGTGTAAGTTGTTGTCAAGTGCTTTGTCCATACTTATGCTGAGGCGCTATAGAAATTTTGTTTATTGTATTGTATATCGTTTGGGGTTTACTATACCTATATTATCTATTCCAGTTCCAGTGACACCGCATTAATTTCAATGGACCTTTGGATGCATTGAAATAAGTATCAGCATTTTACTTTAAAAACTCAACCATAACCATGATAACTGGGCTGTATTGCTAGTTAACATACCCTCCCAGTGAAGGTAGGTATAATCCTACCACGACAATATGCATGAGGTGTCACCTGAATCGGAACAGATAATAATACATATTTTTACAAATCTCAAATTTATTTATTACAACCACTTATTAATACAGCCATATCGTGAGACTGTGAGCGGAGACTGCGGCTTACAGTTAATGTATTTTTATGCATACGATAACTAATCAATTCATGTGACGAATATTACGCACAGTGTGTGTGAATTTCAAATAGGGTTACCAGAATGGGTTACTAGTATTCCATTTAAAATATACGCCCCCTGTATGGGGATCAAGGTTATATCTTCCATACGGGGTTCATGGATTTCAAATACAACAGCCCAAAGGTATAAAGGCAAAGAGTTACAGAATACTTTACCTCATTATAAAATCACTACCGCTGACACCCAAGTTCGAGATGAATCGTCAAACCAAGATGTCATTGTCAAGAAGAAACGGGCGGATTAAAATCAGTCATCCAAAACGAAAGAAAGTAGCTGGTTATAAATGTGGCAATGCTCCACTTCGAATTCGGTGGCGTATGATGTTTTCATTCTTCTAGTTTAGGCTCATGTGCGACAAACAGCTTTACATGTAAAATAATATTAGGACCATGTTAAACGACCTGATCTGATTTCTAATCGAATGAAGAGTCTTATTAAGCATTTACCATGATTATTTAAAATAAATATATATACAATGGTAGATTATGTCAATCAAACAAAAAAGACAAACCTACTGCTCATTTGACCAGCATTCATCAGTAACGATTTCTCTTGAACGGGCCATATTTTTCGTACCACTCTGTATCACTGATAATGTCCATTACTTCCCCTTACATTGTATGTATGTGTAACACTTATTTCTTGTCAGGGCCAATGCTATCTAGCTTTTAGCATTTATAACAAGAAATGACTAACACGAAAGAAATGCAGCGAATGCTTACTTACATAAAACTAGCCGATCAAGTTGTTAAGTGATTCAAGTATGCACTTCCTTATGTTGAGTGTAAAACTGCTATTAAGTGGGCACCAATTTACTTAAGTGTGCATCTTGTGTTGTTCGTGATATGTATCGGATATTTGGACTGGTTGTGTCCATTAAAAGACTGGTTGAAATAGAAGAAAAAAATGGGCAAAATCTATAGCGCTGACTATTCTGCAAAATGTTTACTATACACACAATGTTTGTACAAGATAAGCAGTGTTTACATGAAGGTGTTAGAAGATGTAGTCTTTCTATTGAATTTAAAATGACATCCTTACTTAAAAGGTTAGGCGTCGTAGCTAATTTTTTCAGAGTCGGACTTTATACCTGAATCTACACTACACACTACCATTAAATATTCAGTAACATACCCATGCCCATTAATGCACGACATTATATTGATTGCCCGGTCTTATGACATTAATATTGCATTAATTTTTCTGTAGAAATCAATCTTAAGGCGAGCTAAATTTATAGTAAGATATGTTTATGAGAACGCTATTATGTTATTTGTACTTAATTGTAGATATTCATGTCTCCAATGCTATCTTTTTTAATTGTCCCTACTTTGAAGATTTATTATTTTTTAATGTATACATTATATTTTAAAAATCAAATTGTTTAACTACCGCGCTTTTTAAAATGTGTTATTTGCAATTAATAATTTTGTTCATGTCTCCTCTCCTATCTAGCTGTCTCTATTTTGAAGATTTATTTTATTTTATTGTATTGTTTTAAAGAAACATTTAATGCAGCTAGAACGCTGGACAACCGATTCTTTAGAAATGCATAGTCGCGCTAAAAGTTGATCAATACATGTTAAAATCAGCACAATTCAGATATACACCTGTTTGCTATGAAATTAATTTTCTTGGTCAAATATAAAGCAATATTTTTTTTTTTTTTCTTCAGTAATGTCAGTTAAAAACATTGCGCTTGGATATACATTTTTTTTAAATCCTGGTGTTGAAATTAGGTATGAAATTGTGTCGTTTAGTGTAAGATTTATGAATTTTATAGGCCTTACATCCGTCCACGAGCTTTTTTTCGAATTCATTTTTAGCGTTTCAAACTAATATAATTCGCTAAGGAAAGATATTTCCCACCTCTGTAAAGCACATCGTGTGGGTCTATCTATTATTGTTTTGTCAGAATTTCCGTTTTGATTTCACCTTTTTTTACGTCATGCTCCTAAAATCTCAAACTCAGTACTTTATCTCGAAAGCAAGCAGCATAAATAGTTGATAATTCCATTGATCTAATCCAGGTCTCTTCTGCATTGAAAGCCAGGATTACTCGATGGCCAATTTTGTAGCCCAAATCTCCCATTTGGGTGCTTTGGTAAATTAAAGTGAATAAGATATTTGCTTCCGTTATCATGATGATAGCCTGTAATGGCAAATATGGTTTCCATGATTATGTCGACCATTTTGTCTGTTTGTTTGATTACCTAGGTTAGTCCGTATTAAGAGACGCACGTTGTACTGTCCAAACCTTGAAAAATTAGTGTGTATTATTATAGGGGATTTTATTTTCTGTCCCTCCTATCTCCAGGTGAATGTTGTATGACCCCCCCCCCCCCTCGCGGGTTGGCATTTTCATTACACCCTTCAGACTTGTGTTCGGGTTTGTTTTTAATTTGACATGTAGGCCTATTTGTCATAATAGGGCTATACTTTTTAAATGTATAGCTATAACGTGCTATATAAATATTATCATACCGGTATGTAATATTATGTATAGGCCTATCGGGTGTGGGTGGGTGCAGAGGTGTGTGAGGTGGGTAGTAGGGGGTGTATATAGGGAAACTTTTGGGTGGTACTCAACATATTTTAAATATGACTTTCAATGCAAGGCTCATTGTTGCCACAAATGTGTTTTTTTTTCCTTTAGGTTATTTAATAGGTTTTTTTATAAACTTCCATGTAACCTTGTATTGTTTTGGCTGCTTTCTTATGACTTTCGCTGGTTTTCCAAAAGCAGTTTCAAACAAACACAAACAAAAGGCACCATACTCAGTCACCTTCATGACAATTGAAACACTAGGTCAAGTATTAACATCCAAGTTATTCTGTTTTTAGGCAAGCACTTTTAATTAATTGCTTGAACAGGTTTAAGTTAACAATGATAATGAATGGTTCTTATAAGGCACAATCTCTTCCGATGAGGAACTCAAAGCGCGTAAAGCACGAAATTGACAAACAAACATAAAAACCATCAATTTACAAAAATTGGTTTTGAGCTGGCGTTTAAATACGGTAACGAAAGTCTGGGGATGTTACAAAGGTTATTTGGAAGTGTGTTCCAAACAGTTTATAAAACATACAGCGTAATATTTATGTTTTGTAAATGAAAGTTGTATTTAAAATATTGCCCAATTGCATGTAAGATTGTTGATTGTTTTTACCAAATGTTGGGCAAAGTTGTTTTGAGGAGAAGCAAATTTCAACACATTGGTCCAATGATCACGGTGGATGAAGATATCAAATAATTAATCACTCACAGTGTCATAGGAGCGCTAGGCCTGGGAATTTCTTTGCTATATTGAAGTTCTGGCAACACTGTATCCAGGCCGGTCTTCATATCACTGCATATGGCACCCGGGGATATCGATTTACAATGCCTCGGATTTCACGCGTTGATTTAAAAAAAATTTCAGCCGGCAGTTAAAAATGGTGAAATCAAAACGGAAATTCTGACATAACTATGATATATCGCTCACGGTGATGTGCGTTAGAAAGTTCGGAAAAATCTTTCGTTAGCCAACTATATTACTTTGAAAAGCTAAAAGGTTGATCCAAAAAAAGGCTCGCGGGCAGAGTTGAAGCCTATCAAAATCGAAAATCTTACACTAAATGACTGAATTTTACGCCTAAGTTTAACACTAAGATTTGAAAAAAAATACAGTATCAAGCATTACAGTTTTTCCTGACATTTACTGAAAAAATGAAAATTATTGCTTTTCATTTGGCCGAGAAAAAATTTTTTACACTGAAAAGGTGTAACTCAAAATTTTGTTCATTTGAATACCAAATTCGATCGTTTGTATTGCATCATTAAATGACTGAGTGAGCCTTGCAGAACAATAAGAATCGGTTGTCCTGCGTTGAGACTGAATGAAGGTGCTTTACTTATACGCTTTTTAAATCGCATCGATTCTTATTCGCTCTATCATAGTGTCTATCTTTTCCCGTTCGCTGTCTGTCATGATCTTCATCCCTTAATCTTACTGCTCCTTTCCTTTGACACACGATTATCTCTCAGTCTCAAGAAGTACTCATGAGTATGCTAATGGTGTAAAACATAATGATTACCGAGTGCAACTTCGGGTAACGTAATCACTTCAAACTCCCACCTGTAAAGACCATGTGATATCAAGATACCTGTGATATAAAATACATAAAAAAAATATTTTATTAGCCCCTCTCGAAAACTGGTGCATTGCATGCGTACTTGCTCAATTAGCATTTTGCGCAAATTTTATTACAAACTTGAATGCGGTTCTTTTTAATGGGCCTTTTCATTTTACATCATAACCTATCGAGATTAAGATTAGAAAAGGCTTGAAATGGCGGTACTACCTCATTTCGGGCCATTTTAAGCACTTAAATGCTCATAAAAAGAGAACCGCCCAGCAAACACAGAACGTTTTCGACATCATTCGCAAAAGGTTATTAAATGTTGTCAGAAAACGTTTAAATGTCGGGTTATATAAAGGGTATATTAAGGGTATAAAACGTTTTCATGACATTGAAAAACATTTTTTGATAACCTACTGACTAGCAAACACAAAATGTTTTATAGAAAACGTTTAAATGTGGGGTTATATAAAGGGTATAAAAACGTTTTAATAACATTCCAAAAACATTTTTGAAAACCTGATACAAAACATTCTAAACAGAATGTTATTTTTGGGTTGAAAAAATATTTTGCGAAAAATGTTTGCCCAAAATATTTGTAATAACGTTTTAAATACGTTTTTATGACCTTTATACAAACTTGACATTTAATATGGAATACTTTTTCGCAAAATTCCAAGACTGGTCTGGTAGAGGTCTGCATAAACGGCACGGGCTAAATATTAATTGGGGTGTGTCGGGAGATAGCGTAAAAAAATATTTGACAGAAAATGTGCTTTTCAGTAGTAAATTAGCCTGAAATGGCGGATTTAAGGAGACTTAATTTGAATTTTGTGGGGGTGAAATTTCTGAATTTGAGCAACATCATTCTGATATTACCACATTTATTGAGGTTTGAGGCAATTTTATTGAACCTAAATACCAATAAGTGTTCGTCAGAATTGAAATTCACCTGTGATCTACCAGTTTGGAAAGTGGGAGGAGCTTTAGAAAATATGCCTCTATAAAGTGGTATGCACTCAGAAAATTTGAATGGTCCCCTGGGGCCAAATGTTATAAACTTACTGTACCCAAAGAAACAGTGTGAGTTCATTGGACAACCAGAGATCCGCACAGTTGTTTTTGTACCGTACGTTTATTACATTTTACCCCAGGGGCCATTCAAACTTTTTGAGTACGTACAGCTATTAAGAGCCCTCTTTTTCAGCTCCTCCCTGTTCAAAAACATGGTACATTGTAAGTGTATTTCAGCTGTGATGAATGCCAGTTGCTGACGAAGTTTAAGAAATATCACCTCAAACCCCTATAAATTTGATAATAACAGAACCACGTTGCATAAAGTCCGAAATTGTGTCCCCCACAAAGCTCAAATTCAGCCTCCCTAAATCCACCCTTTTAGGCAAATTCGCTACATTATGAGCACCATAATGTAAACATAGCGAAAGCACATTTTCTTTCAAACAATTATCTTACACCATCTCCCGACACACCCCTATTAATATTTAGCCCGTGTGGTCTATGCAGACTCCGTCCAGACCAGTCTTGGAACTTTGCGAAAAATATTCCATATTAAATGTCAAGTCTGTATAACCCGACATTTAAATGCTATTAAAACGTTTTGAAGAAAACATTTTAAGAACATTTCTGTGTTTGCTGGGGGCAAATATTTTAACATAATGTTATTTAAGTGTTGACAAAATATTTGGCAACAAATATTTGGAAAAATAGTTTAAAGGTGAACCTCATTGAAAATAAAGTTATATATCAATGGAAAGCTTATGATGTCAGGAAGCAGAAAAGAATATTTTTTATTTGCATAGCGTACCAGGCTAGACATAATCTCCATGCAAAGATTGGATATTGGCACCCCCCTAAATTACAAAACGAAATCGTTCAAATTGGGCGCTTTCGTTGATGACGTCAGCCCAGGGACACACAGTTACTTTCGGGTTTTATTGTAAACACAATGTCCGTGTATTACTGTGGCATGCATCGGGCCAATTCAGAATTGTCAACTTTACATGAAAAATATCTTCAATAAAATAAGAATTACATGAAGGAAATATCATGATCAAATCAAGAATGAAGTTCCTGAATAAAGTGTCAGGATTTAAAAATGGGAAAAGTGCTGGCCGGGGTGATTTGGGATAGGCCAAGCCATCCACGATATGCATAGGGAATATTACAGTAAAGCACGAAGAGCGAAGATTCGCCGAATGAAAACAGATTGCAAAAAATAACTGCTAGTGCTACCAGTTCAGATCGTCACACCAAGTTGAGACGAACTTATTACAATGAGAAAATGAAGGAATAGAATAAGGTACATGTACAGGATTTTTTAATTATTTCTTAGCTTTACAACCGGTCATGTATGATAGGCGAACTTGTATATAGATACATACGGGATGAGCTCAGTGACTGACTGAGTCTCACTACGCCGAGTGTTCAGTATCCGCGACTGTACTGTACTTGCAGACAGAATGACCGATTTGATATTCACATTCTGATATTTCCAACTTATTGCTACTTCATCAGCAAAATTTATTCCTGTAAATGTTCCAAATATAAGGGAACGATTGATCAAATCTGCTGAAACACCCCATGAAACCACAGATATATGGAACACACAACGCAAGTGCTGCCGGCGGACGAAGCCCCGAAGCGAGTCGCTGTTTTTGTGCATATCCGTCCCTGCAATTTCTTCAGCAATTTGCGCATCGTGTTCGGTAATCAATAAAACATGAATGTTTCACTTTTTCAGTACCGTACACTGATTGTACTATCATTAAAGAATCGTGAAATCAGACTTGCCGGGCAGCTTGCAAAGTACAGGAAGCAAGTCTTGTTTACGTGTTTCCGAGTAGGATCACGTGACTGCGAACCCTGAGCTTACGTCACGAGCATTCCCAAGGTCATAGACGATTGATTTGGGTGCTTTTTGGGCGCCTTAAAAAAGACCAAAAATTCATTCATTTTTTTAATTTTTCAGCTTTATTGGCCATCAAAAAAATCGGAAAAAATAATTTCTAGTATCCTGACATCATAAGCTTTTCATTGATATATAACTTTATTTTCAATGAGGTTCACCTTTAAAATAACATTTTTGAAAACATTTTAGAAATATTGTTGCAGTGTGTTTTCATACAAAACGTTTTAAAACATTTTCATGACCTTTATATAACCCGACATTTTAATGTTATTAAAACGTTTTATCTAAACCAAAAGCCAAAGTATAATTTATTTAAAACCTTTTAAAAACGTTTTTGTGTTTGCTGGGCGCATACAATTGTGTAACAAAATTCGCATCGAATATTACTGGAGCAAGTGCCAATATAAATAAATATTCTAAAGAGGGGGAAAAGAAATGCCCTATACGTTAGTGGTTATGAAACAAGGGTGAACTAAGCACCTTCTGGTTTGTTAGCAAGTTCTTAACAGATTACCAAAATCGTAAGAAAATAAGTATCATTTGGATCGATCTATTCAAGCAAAGACTAACATAACAGTAGAGGGTGTATCCCAATGATTGGTACCCATCAGTTTTGTTGGCTAAAATGAAACGCCTGCTTCTTCCAAATTCAACATTAGACTACCGTTTATAGTTTTATGACCTTTTATTAAATAGTCTTGGCCATGCTCACTGGATATTGATGGGTACCAATCATTTTGATACACCCTGTACATAGGGAAACCGGAAATTGTACTTCACAAATTTAAGCCAGTAAAAGCTTTCAAGGTCAGACCCATAATTTCCTCACATTCCTGGACGCATCTTGTAAACATTTTAGGACTTAACTAAAAAATGTCAAGACCGGCAAATTCTTTGACAAATGTCTACATATCAGATGTCTTTCATATTCTTCCTTTCTTTTCTTTCAATATGTCAAGCAGCTGTCGAAAATAAATGTTAGGTGGGGTTTGCCCTTCAAGGTACATCGTGAGCAGCATGATATGCAGATGTGTGAAAGTAAAAGTGCTAGAAAAAAAGAAAAACTCCCACATGTTACTTTTGTTCCCAAATAATAAATAATGCATACTCTTGAACACATTCAGTGCCATGAATTAAAATGTTAATATCAGCACTACTCAGGACTAAGAATTGATGACGGATTAGGGACGCACCATTAGATTCTCAGGGGGGCATGGGAGTTTGGGTCAGGCAGAATTTTTTTTTTTCGCCGCCGAAGGCGGCGGAATTTTTTTTTTTTTTCCTCCGAGAGCACCAAATTTTTTTTTCGCCGCCTTCGGCGACGAAGTATTTTTTTTTCAATTTTAATGTTAATTTTATACAAAGTTGGGTGGGGTTTTTTTTTTTACTTATCAGTGAGGCAAATTTTTTTTTCGTCTCACTAGTGGGCAAAGTTGTTGTTTTTTGTCTCACTAGTGGGCGAAGTTTTTTTTTTTTCAAAAAACTCCCATGCCCCCCTGGAAATCTAATGGTGCGCCCCTTAGGATTTGTAAAATCATAATTATAATACTTTGTACAAGCCATGAGTAATGAGACAATTAGTTTCCTGCCTTACACATGATTGAATAGGGATTATCATAGTTCAACTGTTATTTATTGATTAATGCTTACAAATAATTACTTTCAAGGATTTGAAAGTCCACTTAGTCCTACAGTCAAAGACAATGAAATTAAGAATTCCTAAATTTCATTGTCTTTTATGGGAATGTCATCTTTAACTCAAAAACATGTATGGCGACTTGTTCCGGGTTTTGTTGGAGCTGGTCACAATAATATAGAATTTTGATAATTTGCCATTTAGCAAAAAATTGGTTTAAAAAATTCAAATTTATTTGATATCAGAAGGACATCCTTCGTATCCAGAATGCAATACGGTATGTCTGATGTGCTCTCGTGTCCCAGCGACAAATACTGCGCAAACGCTGTTATTCGAGCCCTTATGTAAAACATCCTATTTTGCCTCTAATACACGGCTTTCGGCTTTAGCCATTAGCACATAGCTACTACCAAAGGTGAACAAATCTGAATTTTGAGGATTTTTATAATTTTCTGAATGAGCAACTCACTGCATGGGCCTTTAATATCAGGACCCAAGCAAGTGTCCCCTCGGACTGACTGGTAAAATAAAATAGAGCCCTAGCGCAAATTCATACTCCATTAGACGGTACATCTGAACACCATGTGGTTAATTCAAAGTCTCTAGCGGTGGAGACGATGGGGATGTAGATGATGGTGATATTTTCAATTCACATGATGTCGTTTCGCCATTCGCAAACACTCCGATAGAATTAATGTCTTGACATCATCAAGAGACGGCTAATTAAACACTGACGACATTATCGAGCTCTTACAATTTATCCTCAATACCACATTATTTCAGTTTTCTGGGACAAATATTTTGCTAGGTTTTTGGTGCAGCCATGGGAGGTCCGGGCAGAGCAATTAGCCAATCTTTTCATGATGTTTTGGAGACTATTCAAACGCAATAGCTTACAGAGCATCTAGACACCATCGATGTTAAATTTATCATATTTTGAAGAAAAAAATATTTTTAAAGCACTGCAAAGAGGAGGTGATTTGTAGGGGATTTCCCCCTTTTTTATAATTGTGCAGTCAATCCAAATATTACAGTCTAGACCTATTGTATCTGGAGTCGTACTTCCAAGAATTAAGTCAGAGAGTGGGATTTATAAATATTGTAATTTATTTATTAGGATTGTGGGATGATCCCGTAGCGGCAAGATTCAGGACAATTGCAATTTGTGTGGGAGTAGGGTGTTTCTGTAACGTATAATTATTTTGTTTTGTGACAGGTTTGTCTGTGGGTGTTCGTGTTTGTGTATTGGTGTAATTTTATAACTGCATGTTCACTCGCATGGTTTTCATTTGTTTGTATAAAACTATAGCTATCCGTGACTCAATGTGAAGATATTGAAGGCCAGTCAGTCACTTACTTCCAGTTGTCCCCAGGCTTCCAACACTAGTTTCATTTTATTATCATTTCTGAATTATAAGTTTTCTTCCTGTTTAGTGTCACGTCACGAAGTGTCTAAAAGGGGCCAAGTCACATGTCACAAACCAAATGGTAAATATGTCAAGATAAATGATCATGTCTGTCCTTACAACTACAAACGTGGTATTTGCTTGGCTAAGTAGTAGCAGACAGGGCATTCGTATTTGGGAGTAGAGTAATGCTAGTTTCATACTTTCTGTCGCTTTCTGCCGAGAGGCGCGATGCTTCATCATGCTGCTTACACATTTCTGCAATCAGAGCGGCACATCGCTGAGCGGTAGCGACATGATTCTGAAAGCCCATGTTGCCGCTCTCAGCAGCGCTTTGTGCTCATTGGTCAAAAAATGTATCCTGTTCTCATGCATCCAAGTGGCGCCGCTCCCGAGTTGACTTCAATACAAGTCCTATCGATCTGCCGCTTTAGGCAAAGCGTTGGACTGTTCGATATATTGGTTTGGTGCCGGTCACCACTAGTGTTTCTAGTGCGAATGTCCCGATAATGGAAATGTGATGTCTTATACCTAGACTCTCATTCTTCAATACATGTTCTCGCTCATTCAAGACGCTTAGAACGAATTGATTTTGAAATCATCACTTAAGAAACAGCGTCTATGCCAGTGGGTGGATAAAATAACATGTAAACAGACGTATGCTCTACATTTAAAAGCAGACTAGCCAGTGGAATCAATTTAAAATAAATTATTGGTCATTGATCGCATTATTATTCTAGTAATGGTGTCAATCCAGCATCACTTTGGAATAGTGCTACTTTGCATGTGCTTGATTACCACGGATGTTGTTTAATCACGGCATTTGTTTAGCAAATATTAGCAAATTTGAGACAAATTGAAACCGCTATAGTCTATCATGTCTATTGGAAAACAGCTCGGATTACCATCCGCATAGTACAGTGCGATAATACACATTTCAACCTCTATCATTTCGCTACCTATCAGAAAGAATAAGACCAAGAGAATGGTATGTTGGTTCATCCAACATTTTACGATCCCACAATTACCTACTAAAGCTTTACGATTCACAATATCAGTACTCAATCAGTGGAAATTCACCCAAATACACTCCAATCTCAATAACATTTTCGCAATTGCCAATGATAAAGATGTGTATGTCAATTTATCTCTTGCTTTAATACCGTAAAAAACTCGATATATACACCAGGCACAAAAAGAAACTCGTCAGTTATATTCATCCTTGGTGTTCAACAACTTGATAATTTTGGATTATTCTGAAATATACATTTTGTTAATTGGACTTTGCTTTCTCATTTGACACCCTGTTCGTGAAAAACGAACAAGAATTGACCAAGATATGCTCCTCCAAAGCCTCAAACCCCCAAAAGAAAAGTTGCATTTTCAACGGATTTCAATGGGAACGCATCGTTGTATTGCACACAAGCACCACGGGCCAATCAATAACGCACACAGTGTAACAGGCCCAATTGAATCGTTAAAATTGCAACTTTTCATTTTGGGGTAGAGGTTCGGAGGCGCATATCTTGGTAAATTCTTGCTCAATGTTCACGAACAGGGTGTCAAATGAGAAAGAAAGGTCCAATTAACAAAATGTATATTTCAGAATAATCCAAAATGATCAAGTTATTGAACAGCAAGGATGAATATAACTGACGAGTTTCTTTTTGTGCCTGGTGTAGTATTGTTTGATTAATTACTATCGAGCGCTTTGAAAACATGAAATTGCACCAAAGTCCGGCGCTTTACCAACTGAGCTAATGGAGTTGAGACACATTGCACTTTTGTGGACTGTGCTTTTCATGTTTGCATGTTTTAAAAGCGCTTGATAGTAAGCACATATGCTAACTATCGAGTTTTCACGATAGTTGTGTTGGCAAACATATAATATAGACCGTAAAGATTCATCTCAAATTGTACCACTTTAATCAAGCAGAACTAAAATGCTGATATTTTAGATAAGATTAACTGTATATTATACGATTTGCCCTCTTTTTATCAAAACAATAAACCCAATTAGATGAAGCAGATGTTTTTCATCTGGATTTAGACTCGCATTGCATATGCAACTTATAGCCTATCGTTTTGATAACAAAGTGATAACATTATTGCTTTAAATCATCGTACGAATCTGATCTTACCTGATGGCCTCGTCAGTCGCCACATTGATTAAGGCGACTTGTCTGCAGCTTTACCAGGCATTAAGAGAATAATCCATCTCTCACTTGGATTAACTCTCTCTCTGCTTTTGATTAATTGATAATTCAAACGGTTGGTTTAATATACAGGGTGTCTCAATAAAAATAGGCCCTGTGGATAGGGGGCAAAACTTAAAATATCAGCAGTAAAATTAAAACTTTCCTGCAGATTCAAAATCCATGAACTGTTTTCTATCTATTGGTGCATAACTGATCAAAATCCGATCACTCGTCACTGAGATAATTGGGAAACTACAAAATACAGGGTGTATCAAAATGATTGGTACCCATCAGTTTCCAGTGATTATGGAAAAGCCTGTCACAACAAAATACAACATAGAATCTATCTAATTTATAGGTGAATGTTATAAAAGTTTATCAATCTATAAATTATGGGCATTTCAAGAGGATCAAATATTGCATATGGAAGAATCAGGTTTTTCAATAAACACCAAAACTGATGGGTACCAATCATTTTGATACAGCCTGTAGACTCATTTTTGGACCTTTCCAATGGGACAATACACATTAACAATAATGTGCTGCATTGTAGTTTAGAATGGAAGAAATTAATGAAGTTAATGGTTGACTAAGTATTGTTTGTCGAAGCTGCCAAAAAGATCGATTTTTATTATCTAAATCAATAATACATTATTGAAAAATAACACCTTGATGTTTTACGAAACTTCATTCTTTGAAACCTTGGTTAATGAGTTTAATATGTACGTTTTACAAAAGTGATGTTGTTTTATCCCTCTTTACAAAATAACTCGAGAACCACAGGACCTACGAAAGTCTATCTGTAGTATATATCAATGCAATTTTTCCAAAGCTCACTACCATATGATGTGAACTACCAAATTGCAATAGTTTGAAATAGTGTCAAACCTTAACTCCCAGTGTTGCTAGGTAGGAGATAATTGATCAGCAACTATGTCTAGTTTCTGTTATTGATGTTGTTTATCACCATCAATACTATCACTTGGACATTTCATTTTGAGGGAACCCATTTTTCTTGAATCACATATTTCAGCCACTTCAATATACAGTACAGCCCTACTGTTGGTTGACAAATGTATAAAGAGCGACATTTTCATTAATTTTTTTGTGGGTCCTGAGAGCACATCAGACATATCGAATTGCATTTCGAAAACGAGGAATGTCAAATAGTTTCTTAAATTCGTGATATAATGCCATTTTATTGCAAATGATTAATAATTGATATTTTTGAAATTTACCAGTCCTCGAAGTAAATTGTATAAATTTAATGATATGTACGACGATAAGCAGTCTACCATGTCTATCATCTTAAATTTTTACCTTTCATATTGAAGATAAAGATTTTTTCCCAAGTTACAATTAGGGAAAAATCGATATCTTCAATATGAAGGTTAAAATTGTCCATTGAAGGTCGGCTTTTCATCCCACCTACATACACTAAGTACATACCATTCAAAAAATATCAAATTTTAATAATTTACGTAAGTGTGTATCTTGTGTTGTTCGTGATATGTATTGGATATTTGGATTGGTTGTGTCCATTAAAAGGCTGGTTGAAATTAAAGAATAAAAATAGGCGAAATCTTTACTTAAAAGGTTAGGCGTCGTAGCCATTTTTTTCAGAGTATAACTTTATACCTAAATCTACACTACACACTACCATTAAATATTCAGTAACATACCCATGCCCATTAAAGCACAACATTATATTGATTGCCCGGTCTTATGACATTAATATTGCATTAATTTTTCTGTAGAAATCAATCTTAAGGCGAGCTAAATTAATAGTAAGATATGTTTATGAGAACGCTATTATGTTATTTGTACTTAATAGTGGATATTCATGTCTCCAATGCTATCCTTTTTAATTGTTCCTACTTTGAAGATTTATTACTGCTCCTTTCCTTTGACACACGATTATCTCTCAGTCTCATAATGTACTCAAGAGTATGCTGATGGTGTAAAACATAATGATTACCGAGTGGACCTTCGGGTAACGTAATCACTTCAAACTCCCACCTGTAAAGACCATGTGATATCAAGATACCTGTGATATTAATACATAAAAAATATTTGATTAGCCCCCTCTCGAAAACTGGTGCATTGCATGTGTACTTGCTCAATTAGCATTTTGTGCAAATTTTATTACAAACTTGAATGCGGTTCTTTTTAATGGGCCTTTTCACTTATACATGTAAACTTATCGAGATTAAGATTAGAAATGGCTTGAAAATGGCGGTACTACCTCATTTTGGGCCATTTTAAGCACTTAAAGGCTCATAAAAAGAGAACCGCATACAATTGTGTAACACAATTCGCATCGAATATTACTGGAGCAAGTGCCAATATAAATAAATATTCTAAAGAGGGGGCTATTGCCAAAACAAGAAATGTCCTACACGTTAGTGGTTATGAAACAATGGTGAACTAAGCACCTTCTGGTTTCTTAGCAAGTTCTTAACAGATTACCAAAATCGTAAGAAAATAAGTATCGTATGGATCTATCTATTCAAGCAAAGACTGACATAACAGTACAGGGTGTATCACAATGATTGGTACCCATCAGTTTTGTTGGCTAATGAAACGCCTGCTTCTTCCAAATTCAACATTAGACTACCGTTTATACTTTTATGACCTCCTTTTATTACATAGTCTTGGCCATGCTCACTGGATATTGATGGGTACCAATCATTTTGATACACCCTGTACATAGGGAAACCGGAAATTATACTTCACAAATTTAAGCCAGTAAAAGCTTTCAAGGTCAGACCCATAATTTCATCACATTCCTGGACTCATCTTGTAAACATTTTAGGTCTTAACTAAAAAATGTCAAGACCGGCGTATTCTTTGACAAATGTCTACATATCAGATGCCTTTAATATTCTTCCTTTCTTTTATTTCAATATGTCAAGCAGCTGTCGAAAATAAATGTTAGGTGGAGTTTGCCCTTCAAGGTACATCGTGAGCAGCATGATATGCAGATGTGTGAAAGTAAAAGTGCTAGAAAATAAGAAAAACTCCCACATGTTACTTTTGTTCCCAAATAATAAATAATGCATACTCTTGAACAAATTCAGTGCCATGAATTAAAATGTTAATATCAGCACTACTCAGGACTAAGAATTGATGACGGATTAGGATTTGTAAAATCATAATTATAATACTTTGTACAAGCCATGAGTAATGAGACAATTAGTTTCCTGCCTTACACATGATTGAATAGGGATTATCATAGTTCAACTGTTATTTATTGATTAATGCTTACGAATAATTACTTTCAAGGATCTGAAAGTCCACTTAGTCCTACAGTCAAAGACAATGAAATTAAGAATTCCTAAATTTCATTTTCTTTTATGGGAATGTCATCTTTAACTCAAAAACATGTATGGCGACTTGTCCCGGGTTTTGTTGGAGCTGGTCACAATAATATAGAATTTTGATAATTTGCCATAAGCATGAAATTGGTTTATATACGGTATGTCTGATGTGCTCTCATGTCCCAGAAACAAATATTGGGCAAACGTTGTTATTCGAGCCCTTGTGTAAAATGTCCTATTTTGCCTCTAATACACGGCTTTCGACTTTAGCCATTTACATGCTATGTTAGCACATAGCTACTACCAAAGGTGTAAAATCTGAATTTTTAGGATTTTTTTTAATTTTCTGAATGAGCAACTCACTGCATGGGCCTTTAATATCAGGACCCAAGCAAGTGTCCCCCCGGACTGACTGGTTAAATAAACTAAAGCCCTAGCGCAAATTCATACTCCATTAGACGGTACATCTGAACACCATGTGGTTAATTCAAAGTCTCTAGCGATGATGGTGATATTTTCATTCACAAACACTCCGATAGAATTAAATGTTTTGACATCATCAAGACACGGCTAATCAAACACTGACGACATTATCGAGCTCTTACAATTTATCCTCAATACCATATTTTTTCAGTTTTCCGGGACAAATATTTCGCTAGGTTTTGGTGCAGCCATGGGAGGTCCGGTCAGAGCAATTAGCCAATCTTTTCATGATGTTTTGGCGACTATTTAAACGCAATAACTTACAGAGCATCTAGACACCATCGATGTTTAATTTATCATATTTTGAAGAAAACAATATTTTTAAAGCACTGCAAAGAGGAGGTGATTTTTAGGGGATTTCCCTTTATATAATTATAATTATCGTGCAGCCAATCCAATTAGTCTAGACCTATTGTATCTGGAGTCATACTTCCTAGGATTCAGTCAGAGAGTGGGATTTATAAATATTGTAATTTATTATTGGTATGATTTATTAGGATTGTGGGATGATCCCGTAGCGTCAAGATTCAGGAGCGGTTGCACGGTTGTTTGATGGCGCTATTTATCCTAAATCATATTTCTTTATTTGCAAGGGGTAGGTGATTACTACTGCCATTAAAACAGCTGGAATATAATAATAATAATAATATTTTATTTTTATATAGCGCAATACATCAAGCGATCACAAAGCGCTTTACAGCAATAAAACAAAGATATAAATGTACAAGATTTTTAGGATTAAAAGACATAAAAACAATATTTTAGAAGGCAAATATATATATAAGGTGAAGTCTGTGAAAAATGCATGGTATGACGAACATTTTGTATGAACAAGATAGTGAACACTCAGAAACAAACTGAACATGCTGAAAATGAATACTGCACGGGGAAACACTAGAAAACACGCACAAGGCGGCAGGACATCCTATGCAGTATGCAAAATCAGAGAGAAGCTATAAAACATGACGAAATAGCATTACACAATCATTGATTTAAAATAATAAGTCTTGAGAGATTTTTTAAACTTGGCCAGAGATGTTGAGTCGCGAGTTTCAGATGGTAAATTGTTCCAGATCTTAGGTGCAGCTGCAGAAAATGACCGATTACCATAGTAAATGGTATTTACAGAGTGAATATGTGAATATGTGAAACAAGCAACAAGGAAATTTTATAAACATATTCTATCAAACAATAAAAGGAGTTAATAAGATAATAGATGCATTTTATATCCGAAAAAGCTATAAAAATGCTATAAAAATGCATAATTTTGTAAAAGAGGGAAAATTCAAGTTGAGAATGACTCAAAAGCATCTGTATACATTAGCATGATATCACATTTAGGTGTTCATGCCTAAAATTTGGTTGTACATGATGTTTTGTTTGAAAAACTAATAAATGATCCCATCAAACAACCGTGCTTGAAACGGTACAACAAGAGAGCGAGATATCTTTACCAACTTACATCGATGGTATGGAAGAGTTGATAGGGACAAGTTCGAAAACAAGTTCACAAGCACACACACCTGAGCTGAGGTACTCATACAACAACCATTATTCTCATTCTAACGCATGGGAAGTATTCGACAATCGAACATCGTCGGAAGGTCTGTGGCTAGTTTAATCAAGAAAATGTTAATATCATGCATATACCTCAACAGTCATCGCCATATTTTTTTATATCTATAAAATACATGTATTGTATTTACATCAATAATTGTCAGATGTGAAGATTTTTTGTATCTAAATATTACAACACGTGAATGGTATCACGCAAGAATGTGCAATACTAAAACATATTTTGACCCATTTGAAGTGGAATAAGTAGGTAAACAAGCTAAGGTATAGCAAATTGGAACGTCCATAATTCCAAATTCCATCCACATAATGATTTTACCTTCCCTGGTACAATAGACAGAAGCGCCACTTTTATACTATTAAGGTCATGTGGCATGACATCACTGAAAGGTACTCTTTGTCGCTGCAAATCACGCCACAACAAATAGCATTTGGTAATTACATTACTGATTGAATCTTGTCAAAATAAGTTGAAAATGAGATAACCGATGCCAAACCGTAAATACTGTAAAAAATGATTCGAAGAAGCAAATTTCAATTAAAAAGTGCAGGACATTATTAGCACATATAATTATTGTTCTTTATTTAACACCTGCATTTAGGCATCCCTTCAGAACTGGAGACGTAAAAGCAACCCCTTGAAAGTCTGCCAATGTCCTCAGACCTTGCTGAAACATGACATTCCTCTAATCAGATAATAACATGTAACTATGTCTTAGTTTTGGGAATATATACAATTATAATACTCCATTTAATTTCAAATAATATACCTGTAAGACCGATGATTCTCCCTTACCTTTGTAACATGTAATACAAAGGAAACATCATTACTATGAAACCTCATTGACATTCAGTGTCATTCAGCGTCAGCAGTAGCGTAGCGTCATAGGGGCACGGCGGGTACGTTCCCCCAAGCGATCTAAAATCTTTAAAAATCCCATAGGAAAATTGCCGAAAAACGGCTTGTGCCCCCCCCCCCCATCAGACCCTGTGCCCCCCCCACCCCCAATCATGGTCGGTGCCCACCAATGTGATGACCCACACTACGCCACTGAACGTCAGTTATTGGAAACACTGACAGTATCTACATAGAGCGTATTTGTGTCGCTGTAAACGTATTAATAGTGGTGTTCGGCAAAAAAAGTTATTCTTGTGCGCATAGGTAATTTTTTGAGTAGGTTACCGCGAAACGATTTTAACATTATCATATTTGAGTTCGATATCTGCTCGACTTAAAAATAACGTTATCGCAATAACCTGTCTGTACAGTTGTGCTATACTGGAACTGAGATTATACGCCAGTATCCATCGATATCGAAGGATTTCGATTCCGTTAATAGTACCGGTCAATAGCGGTTGATATGTACTTATACGCTAAAAACGTAGATGTCTCAATATAAACATGATCAAAGCCCTGATCAAAGTAATGTAATAAAGACCTATAAATTTATGTAACAGGTGTTTTGCCAGTTCTTCTGTGGAGAACTAGCCAAGCAGGGCTACCTGTTTAAGTACATATCATTAGATTAAAAAAACAAATCAAAATTATTTGATATCGGAAGGATATTTCTCGTATTCAGAATGCAATTTGGCGTGTCTGATGTGCTCTCATGTCCCACAAAATACTGTGCAAATATTGCTGTCCGATCCCTTAACCGAAACCAGTAAGCGTAGTATTTCAGTCTTCTAAAACAAACGTTAAAGGAATAAATGAAGATACAATATAATCTGCTTGCAAATTTAAAAATTATACTTGAAAACAAATTATGATGTTATTTATTATGTGTTTCTGTTTTTGATTGGCATGATATTTATAAGTGCAACTTTATGGTATATCAAGTTGTTACATCCCTTGGAAATAAAAACAACCATCAAGGTTACGTTTTTGTTTACTGCTTATATTATGCAGAACGTTTTACTTTGGTAGACAGAAGTAATTTATTTGTAATCAAAATGCTAAAATGTCAGACAAGAGTACTAGAAATTCAAAACGGCTTCGTTGTTTTTCAACTTCATGTGTCTCACACGTCCATGTGAAGATCAAATAAATAAAACAAATTTAGAATCAATTTCAATAACTAAGATCGCATCGACCTTTACACAAAGCCGTATTTTTGTCTATAAGATTTGATTTGTGAGAAAAAAGTACACGTGTCAAGTGACGAGTAGTGATACGTGATGCCTAACAGCGCATTATTGTGTCGATATGCAGGGAGATTCATATTAAAGAGATACAGATAATTTTGCGAATTTGCGAAGTCGAGTATTTCTCCTTTGGGCATGTTAAAAAATAAGAACCCAACTTTCCTTGAAGTGCATAAGACATTGCAGCTATCTAAAGGGACATGATTCGGATTAATGTGTATTTCCGTGGTCTACATTCCCCGAAACACACCTCGAACACAAGCAGGACTTAGACATGCGTCCTTGAAACGTAAGACCTCGGGAAACGTCAACAGGTTAGGTCCTACTACCCACTCGATAGCTAACGTCCTCTGAACTTTACTAAGTTTAGCCGAATTTTATGGGGTTGACGTGACAACACAACGACATACGGAGGACAGTTTTCAGGTCTTCACTCAGAAATATGCGTATTTAATGGAATGGGGTTTAGGGGTGGATGTAAACTTACATGGTAGGCACAATGAAGCAGATGAATCAATAGGTATACACACACTTTTTGTGTATGGGTTGTGTGTTTTGTAAAAAGGTAAAACTTCTTGTACAATTTGACAAATTTGCATTTTGCAATTTTAGTTTGTGTGGGAGTAGGGTGTTTCCGTAACGTATAATTATTTTGTTTTGCGACAGGTTTGGCTGTGGGTGTTCTTGTTTTTTGTGTATTGGTGTGATTTTATAACTGTATGTTCACTCGCATGGTTTTCATTTGTTTGTATAAAAGTATAGCTATCCGTGACTCAATGTACTGGTGTGAAGAAATTGAAAGCCAGTCAGTCACTTACTTCCACTTGAATTGTCCCCAGGCTTCCAACACTAGTTTCATTTTATTATCATTTCTGAATTATAGGTTTTCTTCCTGTTTAGTGTCACGTCACGAAGTGACTAAAAGGGGCCAAGTCACATGTCACAAGCCAAATGGTAAATATGTCATGATAAATGGTCATGTCTGTCCTCACAACTACAAACGTGGTATTTGCTTGGCTAAGTAGTAGCAGACAGGGCATTTGTATTTGGGAGCAGAGTAATGCTAGTTTCATACTTTCTGTCGCTTGCCGATGCTTCATCATGCTGCTTGCACATTTCTGTAATCGGAGCGGCACATCGCTGAGCGGTAGCGACATGATTCTGAAAGCCCATGTTGCCGCTCTCAGCAGCGCTTTGTGCTCATTGGTCAAAAAATGTATCCTGTTCGCATGCATCCAAGTGGCACCGCTCCCGAGTTGACTTCAATACAAGTCCTATCGATCTGCCGCTTTAGGCAAAGCGTTGGACTGATCGATTTATTGGTTTGCTGCTGGTCACCAGTAGTGTTTCTAGTGCGAATGTCCCGATAATGGAAATGAGATGTCTCATACCTAGACTTTCATTCTTCAATACATCTTCTCGCTCATTCAAGACGCTTAGAACGAATTGATTGTGAAATCATCACTTAAGAAACAGCGTCTATGCCAGTGGGTGGATAAAATAACATGTGAACAGACGTATGATCTACATTTAAAAGCAGACTAGCCAGTGGAATCAATTTAAAATACATTATTGGTCATTGGTCGCATTATTATTCTAGTAATGGTGTCAATCAAGCATCACTTTAGAATAGTGCTATTTTGCATGTACTTGATTACCACGGATGTTGTTTAATCACGGCAAATTTTGTTTAGAAAATATATATTAGCCAATTTGAGACTAATTGAAACCGCGATAGTCTATCATGTCTATTGGAAAACAGCTCGGATTACCATCCGCATAGTATAGTGAGCTACAGTGCGATAATACACATTTCAAGCTCTATCATTTCGCTACATATCAGAAAGAATAAGCCCAAGAGAATGGCATGTTGGTTCATCCAACATTTTACGATCCACAATTACCTACTAAAGCTTTACGATTCACACTATCAGTACTCAATCAGTGGAACTTCACCCAAATACACTCCAATCTCAATAACATTTTCGCAAGGATAAAGATGTGTGTGTCAATTCATCCCTTGCTTTAAGGGATCTAAAATGAGCGTTTATTGCGTTTCGACAGTATTTTTTGTGGGACATGAGAGCACCTCAGACCTATCGAATTGCATTCTGAATACAAAGCATGTCTTTCTGATATCAAATAATTTTCATTTTTGAAAATCACAATATAATACAAATTTTATGACAAATTATAAAATTTGATATTTTTCAAATTTTGATATAACAGTCCTCGAAGTAAATTATATAAATCTAATGATATATTCTTGAAGTGTATGTAGCAGGGAGGAAAAGCCGACGGTCAATTGAAAATTTTGACCTTTCATATTGAAGATATGGATTTTTCCCCAAAAGACCTATTTTTTTTTGTTTTTTGGAAAAAAATCCATATCTTCAATACGAAAGGTCAACATTTTCAATTGATCGTCGGCTTTTCATCCCACCTACATACACTTTAAGTATAAATCATTAGATTTATAAAGTTTACTTCAAGTACTGTTAAATATCAAAAATATCAATTTTTAATGATTTGCCATAAAATGTGTATTACATTGCGAATTTCAAAATATCAACATTATTTGATATCAGAAGGACATTCTTCGTATTTAGAATGCAATTCGATATGTCTGATGTGCTCTAATGTCCCACAATAAATACTGTCCAAACGTTCATACCCCAGCCCTTAATACAGTAAAAAACTCGATAGTATTGTGTGATTACTATCGAGCGCTTTTAAAAACATGAAATTGTACCAAAGTCCGGCGCTTTTCCAACTGAGCTAATGGAGTGGAGACACACATTTGCAGGTTTGCTTGTTCGTGTATAACTATGTGTATCGATGATCAAAACCCTTTACACTTTTGTGGACTGGGCTTTTCATGTTTGCATGTTTTAAAAGCGCTTGATAGTAAGCACATATGCTAACTATCGAGTTTTCACGATAGTTGTGTTGGCAAACATCTTGTGTTATATTTAATATAGACAGTAAAGATTCATCGCAACTTGTACCACGTTAACCAAGCAGAACTAAAATGCTTATTTTTTAGATAAGATTAGCAGTATATTATACGATTTGCCCTCATTTTTATCAAAACAATAAACACAATTAGATGAAGCAGATGTTTTTCATCTGGATTTCGATTCGCATTGCATATGCAACTTATAACCTATCGTTTTGATAACAAAGTAATAACATTATTGCTTTAAATCATCGTACGAATCTGATCTTACCTGATGGCCTCGTCAGTCGCCACATTGATTAAGGCGACTTGTCTGCAGCTTTACCAGGCATTAAGAGAATAATCCGTCCATCTCTCACTTGGATTAACTCTCTGCTTTTGATTAATTGATAATTCAAACGGTTGCTTTAATATATACATGGGGCGCAATTGCCAGTTAAAATATATCACTAGAATCTCCACCATCTCCACCGATTTCATCTAATTTAGATTCATATTCATCGTATCACATAATAATTATGTAATACCCATATGCAGAGACGCGGAATGCGAGCTGATCACGTCTTGCCACAAATTTATAAATATTTGTGTCGATGTCCTGATTGATTACATGGCATGGATACGTTATACATGACACATATCAACATTTGATCTGAATCAAACTGATTCAAACACATTGTGTGGGTATATAACCATATTTTGAATTTAAATTGGACAAAATTTAGCATGGTTGAGGAAAAAGACTTCTTGGCCCAAGGTGTTATAGATGACAGTTGACCACAACCTTCTAATAATTATTTAATTGTATTTTTAAAAAGTTCATGAAAGAAAGGTTGTTAGTGACCTTCAGATCTAAGAAATTTTTCTTGTTCCAAAGATATTTGGTGACATTATAACCAAAAATAAATTGAAGTAACTTCACGGCAAATTTGAGAATGTTCCGTGAAACGTTGTACCATTTACCAAAGACGTATTTGGACAGTTCGATTGTTTTACTTTAAAGGTAGAAGTCCTATCGATGTATCAGTCAACTAAGGAAAACCAATTTTGATCAGTACGCTATACCGGTAGATAATTAGAGGTCGTTGTATCTTGTGATCTTTTTGACCTTTGGCCTGATAACAGACCCGTAGACTCTGTCACACTTAATGCAACATATAGGACCATGTTAGACGACCTGATCTGGTTCCTTGTAACATTTACCCTGATTATTTAATATATATATATACAGGGTGTCCCAAAAAAAGAGGCCCCTCATTGCGCCCTCTTTTTCTCCTATTTCTGAAATTTTGATTAAATATATTTTGGTATGTAAAGAAACATTTAATCGTTAGCTTTAATAAACCAAAACAAATATTTCAATCGGCTCACAACTTCTGAAGATATGCCCTTTTGAATAAAAGTACCCGTTTTGCACTCTGTCCACGGATAGCAAACAGAGTGATTGGGATGGCCCATGCTGTGGAGTGGCCTGCACGATCACCAGACCTCACACCACTTGATTTTTTTCCTTTGTGGCAAAATCCAAGATCTTCGCAAATGTATTTCTGAATGCATTGATTCGCAAGTATCCGGCGCACAAGGATGGTGTACGCAACGCAATTGATGCAATGAGGACCAGGGCTGAAACCTGTATTCGCCAAGGAGGCAACCAGGTAGAGGGCAGAGCAGCACAGTAAACTCACTTCAGAAGAACCAAAAACTCACTTCAGAAGAACCAAAAACCTAAACAGAGAAATGACTTGTGTTGTAAATAAACAAAAAGAAAGCAAGAAACAACTAAGTAAGAAAGTAAGAAACATAATAAAACAAAATGGCCAAGAAAAAATAAGTAATTACAAGTAAAGCAAAAGAAGTCCCGTTCGGCATCTATTTTACCCACAAATTAATGACACTATTAACAAAATCCATTGCCCATAAACCCACGGGTAAAGCCCATTCCATAAATAAAGTTATTTCTATAAAGTTATCATTGAGGAATATTTGATATTCATGCATGGTATGTGTACTCCTTTTTAATCTTTAAAGTAGCCAAACCTTCTCCGTGGACAGAGTGAAAAACGGGTACATTTCTTTAAAAGAACATATCTTCAAAAGTTGTGAGCCGATTGATATAACTGTTTTGGTTTATTAAAGCTAACGACTCAAGGTTTCTTTACATACCAAAATATATTTGATCAACTTTTCAGAAATAGGAGAAAAAGAGGGCGCAATGAGTGGCCTCTTTTTTGGGGGGATACCCTGTACAATTGTAAATTATGTCAATCAAAGAAAAAAGACAAACATTAGAAACTACACGTACTGCTCATTTGACCAGCCTTCATCAGTAACGTATTCTTTTGAACGGGCCATATTCTTCGTACCACTCTGTATCACTGACAATGCCCATTACTTCCCCTTCATACATTGTATGTATCTGTAACACTTATTTCTTGTCAGGGCCAATGCTATCTAGCTTTTAGCATTTTACAACAAGAAAGGACTAAAACGAAACAAATGCAGCGAATGCTTACTTACATAAACTATCCGATCAAGTTGTTAAGTGGTTCAAGTATGCACTTCCTTATGTGGAGTGTCTAACTGCTATTAAGTCGGTACGACTTTACTTAAGTGTGCATCTTGTGTTGTTCGTGATATGTATCGGATTGGTTGTGTCCATTAAAAGACTGGTTGAAATTGTAGAATAAAAATAGGCGAAATCTTCAGCGTTGACTATTCTGCCAAAAAAATTAATAGACACTCAATGTTTGTAAAAGATAAGCAATGTTTACATGTTAAAAGGTGTAGTCTTGGTAGTCTTTCTATGCTACTTAAAATAACATCCTTACTTGAAAGGTCAGGCGTCGTAGCTAAATTTTTAGAGTAAAACTTTATAACTATATCTACACTACACACTACCATTAAATATTCAGTAACATACACATTAAAGCACGAAATATTGCGCGTCTTATGACATAAATATTGCATCCAAGCTATTCTTCTGTAGAAATCCAGTCTTAAGGAGAGTCACATTAATAGTAAGACATATTTATGAGAACGCGATCATGTTATTTGTACTTAATAGTTGATATTCATGTCTCGAATGCTATCCTATTTAATTGCCTCTACTTTGAAGATTTATTATTTTTTATTGGATTTATAAAGACACGTTAAATGAAATTGTTTTACTAGCGCGCTTTTTTCATGTCTCCACTCTTATTTAGCTGTCTCTATTTTGAAGATTTATTTTATTGTATTGTATTTTTTTGAAGAAACATTTAAAGCCACATTGTAACATTTGCTGAGGAGGACGCCCTCAATAAATTTTAAAATTCCGTTTTTACACCATTTTAATGCACTTTAGTAAACTAAGTAAAAATTAGTAAAAATTAAGACTATATAGGTGCTGTGGTTTTAATTATTACGATAACGATGAACATATTAGTCGAACGCGTAAACGATGTTCATAACACTGTACGTAACGTACATGGCGTGCGGGACGATGACCGACGGAGTGACACACATCGGCGCTGGTAGTAAATTTTAATTCTCTTTGCTTTACCTCAGTTGTTTGGTTCAAAATTATAAGAGGACACATCTAACATTTTATGGAAAAGAAATACTAATCTACTTTTTATGGAAGTGTTACACTATGGCTGTAATGAAGGTGCTTTACTTGCATCATTTTTATATCGCATCGATCGTTATTCGCTCTATCATAGTGTTTGTCTTTTCCCGTTCGCTGTGTGTCATGGTCGATCTTCATCATGTTCATTCATTTCGGTCCTTAATCTTGCTGCTCCTTTCCTTTGACACAAAATTATCTCTCCGTCTGGAAATGGAGTATGCTGATGGTATAAAACAAAATGATAAAGAAGTGTAAATTCGGGTCCCGTAATCACTTCAAACGCCCACCTATCATGCTTATGGTTCAGATGAACATTTATTTTTGTTAAGACCATACATACCTGTGACATATACAATGTGATGTATCCTGTATAATTCTGTTCCATGAAATAGGGGAATTTACCTTTATAATCATGCAATAGTTTGTTTATTACGACTTTTCTGGAAAACCCCTATGATAGAAATAACACATCATTTATCAAGACTATTTATGTCAAGGGGAAAATCCCTGAGACTGTAAAAAAAAATGACATCATGGGAAAAACCCACAGGAAGTGATGTAAAGTAAAGTGGAACACTTACAACATCCACGATTTGCTACAAAACATCATGTTGGTAGTAATTCTTGGCAGACCTGTATCGATGTGATTATATTGTGTACATGTATGCTATTGTTGTTATATGTACCAATCATATTTAACTTTCAATTAAAGACTTAGCTTTTGTTAGCTTAATCAAACAGTGTATTGTGCATTCGTGTGAGTTCGGGTAAAAGGTGATTTTGGCCTTGAGTCAAGTATGACTAGTAACAACAATACATGAAAAATTATTTGTATAGCTCCCTCTCGAAAACTAGTGCATTGCTTGTGAGCTCTTGTGTACTTGCTCAATTAGCATTTTGTCCAAATTTTATAACAAACTTGAATGCGGTTCTTTTTAATTGGCTTTTCATATTACATGTAAAGTTTATGGAGATGATGAAGATTAGAAAAGGCTGGAAACGGTACCTCATTTTGGGACATATAAGGCACCAAAGGCTCATAAAAAGAGAACCGCATACAATTGAATATATGAATACAAACCCCACCCAAGTCCATACTTTGGCCAAATTGAGTTAAGCATGGGAAATTGTTGCTATACATATGCCTGTCATATGTATAAAAGAACAACTCAAATTCATCCTCAGTGTCTATTGAGCATGTGGAAAATAGCATGTATGAAAGAATCACCCAATTCCATGATTTGAGTCTTGTAACACGTTGATTGAAATCCAGTATGTATAAAAGTCCACTTGTAACTCATTCATTGCTGGAGAGTGACTTTTGAAAAAAAAAAGGTTTTAATAATGGAAAGTGTGTGGTTTATATTTATGGCAGAATGCTTATCAACATTACACATACCTGTGTGCTTTATTTTGTATTATCTTACTAATGGTAATCTCATTCCAACAGTGTTGTCTTTGTATATGATTCAAAAAAACCACCCAAGTCCAGAATTTAAAATGAACCCCACGAAGTCCCTGAAATGCTAATCGTCATACTTAATACAGTTTAATCCACTCATTTGCATGTAAAACTTACCATATTGACCAGGTAAATCTAACTGAAGGAATTAAAATGATACACAGATTTTTCTCTCAAAATCACTTCCCATGGACTTGGGTGGGTTTTGTATTCATGTATTCAATTGTGTAACACACTTCGCATCGAATATTACTTGAGCAAGTACGAATATAATTAAATACCTCTGAAGAGGGGGCTATAGCCAAAACAATAAATGTCCTATACCTCAGTGGTTATAAAACAAAGGTACTCCACGCATCTTCTGGTTTGTTATTAGCAAGACGGGGTTCTTAACAGATTTAATACCAAAATCGTATGAAAATAAATATCGTATGTACACAATGCGTATTTGTATGAGTCTCGTATTATAGTATATTGCAACTAGTCAAGAAATTAATGTGTCTCTAAAGGGTTCTAAAGATCATAAAAAATTGATAAAAATGAATATTTCATTTACGCGTTATATTAACAGGCTTAAGACATTTGTCATACAACGAATTAAGGTCAGCAAAGTAGGTAACGAGTATGTATGAGGACGTGTGATTACGTATGCAAAGACCAACCTGCAAGAGGATGCTGTTGCGGGTAGGAAATACTTATGTCGAAATCACATGTTCCAAGCTCACGCATACAACTACCACATGGATATATAATTACAAAAAATGAATTAGCTAATAAAAACCATAGTATGATTGGTCAATACCAAACATATAGGAGAACACTGCTTTAGGATCTTAATTACTACAATCTGTATATAGTAGATAGATACTCAACCAAAGTTTCTTGTTGCTGATCAGTTTCACCGAAGTATAATTAAACCTTAGGCCTATGTATAAAAAAGTCCTGCCAGTTTTGACTTAAACATAATTATATCCTTCGCGTACAAATCCTTGTACCGATGACAACTTTTAAAACGGTGCTGCATTCAAAATTCACTCACTTTCTTATATACTGTTCCACTTACATTGACAGGTGTGTTCAACCCAGACTTGCGCAAGTCTACAGAAGAGTATCCTGTTTGGTAAAGACGCGAACTTTTGCATACTCCTGCCTAGAAAATATTTGCTTTTATTATTTATACAAAAAAAACTAGTATATCAGGAAAGTCCCAGTTCTAGTTGCATTCACATTTATAACAAAAGATTTTGTCATATGCATGGTGTAATGATTACTTTGTGTCATCTAGGCAATTTCCAATCCATAGCTGATTACCCGGTAACCATTTCTCATGAAATAGTTTTAAATGTAAACAAAGTTAAAATTAATCAAATTATATTACCCAGGGTACATCGCAATGCTAGTAACTGTTTTATTGGCCTAGGAAAACTTTAAAACACCACAGTGAGGGTAATATAACCTAAAAGAGATAGCAAGTTAATGCAAACAAAACACTGTTGAATGTTGATCAAAATGAGCACAAATAATTGGATTTAAACTTGTTGGGGAAATCTGCTATTGTCTTTTTTGTTATTGTTTTTTTTTTCAATAAGCAGGGTAATTCAGGGTGGGAGAAATACTTGAATAATGCATTGTATCAAAGTGTATAAAGTATAACACTTAATCCTGGACGCATCTTGTAAACATTTTATGCTTTGAACTGAAACATTTTAAGACCTGCACATTCCTTGACAGATTTCTACATATCAGCTGTCTTTGATATTCTTCCTTTCTTTTATTTCAATATGTCAAGCAGCTGTCGAGAATACATGTAAGGTGCAGTGTGCCCTTGAAGGCACATCGTGAGCAGCATAAGATGCAGATGGGAAAGAAAAAATACTAGAAAATAAGAAAAACGTGCTCATCAACTGAGGTCTACCTCCACCTGTTGTGCAGCAACGTTTGTTATTAATAAGAATTAATGCATACTCTTGAAAAAAAAAATGGTTCTTAATGAATCTTAAAAGATGCTTTCAGTCTAAACGCAGGACAACCGATCTTTTGTTCTGCTTAGTCGCGCTAAAAGTCGATCGATACATGTTAAAATCAACACAATTCCGAGATACACCTTTTTGCTATGAAATTTATTTTCTCGGTCAAATATAAAGCAATTTTTTTTTCTTCAGTAATGTCAAATACAAACATAGTGCTTGGATGAACATTTTTTTTTTAAATCCTGGTGTTAAAATTAAGCATCAAATTGTGTCTTTTAGTGTGATATTTTGATTTTTATAGGCCTTTAGTTCGCCCGTGAGCTTTACAGAATTCATTTTTTAGCGTCTCAAACTAATATAGTTTGCTAAAGAAAGATATTTCCCACCTCTGTAAAGCACATCGTGTGGGTCTATATATTATAGTTTTTGTCAGAATTTCCGTTTTTATTTTACCCTTTTCCCCTTCATGCTCCGAAAATGTCAAACTTAGTACTTTACCTCGAGAGCAACCAGCAGAAATAATCGATATTTCAATTGTTGTCAACCCAGGTCCCTTTTCCATTGAAAACCAGGATTGCCTGACCAGCGATTTGGTAGCCCAAATCCCCAATTCTGGTAAATGAGGTGGATTTTGGAAATTTGCTTCCGTGATAGCCTGCAATTTCAATTTATAGGGGCTATGGATTCCATGATTATGAAAACCATTTTGTCTGTTTGTTTGTTTGTTTGTTTATTTATTTACCTAGGATGAGGTCCATGGGAAAATCCACTGTCCAAACCTAGAAAAATTCGCGTGTTATTAGAGGGGATTTTAATTTTCTGTCCCTCCTATCTCCAGGTGAATTTTGAATGACCCCCCCCGCGGGTTGGCATTTTCATTACACCCTTCAGACTTGCGTTCGGGTTTGTGTAGGCCTATTTGTCATAATTTAGCGCTATAGGACCTACTTTCTAAATGTATAGCTATAGCCGTGCTATATAAATATTATAAGGTACCGGTATGTAATATTATGTAGGCCTATGGGGTGGGTGGGTACTCAACACATTTTAACCATGACTTACAATGCAAGGCTCATTGTTACCATAAATGATTTTTCCTTTAGGTCATTATAATAGGTTGTTATAAACTTCCGTGTTTAACCTTGTATTGTTTTGGCTGCTTCATTATGACTTTCGGTGGGTTTAAGCAATTTCAAACAAACACAAACAAAAGGCACTATACCGAAACACTAGGTAATTTCTTTGCTATATTGAAGTTCTGGCAAAACTGTATCCAGGCCGGGCACCCAGAGATATCGATCCACAATGCTAGTATTTCACGCGTGGATTTGAAATTTTTTCAGCTGGTAGTCATGAATTATGGAATCAAAACGGAAATTCTGACAAAACTATGATATATCGCTCACGGTGATGTGCGTTAGAAAGTTGGGAAAAATCCTTCTTTAGCGAACTATATTACTTTGAAAAGCTAAAAGGTTGATCCAAAAAAAGGCTCGCGGGCAGAGTTGAAGCCTATCAAAATCGAAAATCTTACACTAAATGACTGAATTTCACGACTAAGTTTAACACTATGATTTGAAACAAAAATACAGTATCAAGCATTACAGTTTTTCCTGACATTTACTGAAAAAATGAAAACTATTGCTTTTCATTTGGCCGAGAAAAAAAATTTTACACTGAAAAGGTGTAACTCAAAATTGTGTTCATTTGAATACCAAATTCGATCGTTTGTATTGCCTTATTAAATGACTGAGTGAGCCTTGCAGAACAATAACAATCGGTTGTCCAGCGTCCTAACTGCTTTGGCTATGTTTATGTGCCAAGGCTGCATTCGTATAGAAGTGATTAAATGCTAATACCCCAGTACTGTTTGAAGAGATGTACATCAATACAATGTAATGAATGCAAAAGACTAAGAATTAATAACGGATTAGGATTAGGGATTTGTAAGTGGTTAGCGAATTTGAAATGTTTTGGAAACTGATTACATGCATTGGTAAATTGCACCTTTAACGACGCACTTTTTCCTCGCTACACAAGAGAAAAAAAGCCATGTGGTTTGGGTAGACACGATAGATGTCATTATTTGAGACGTTGCGTTAAACAACTAAACCCCATTCGAATTGCAATATCCATGTCAGAACCTAAATTTACTTTCCTCGAGTTATACGGTAGAAGTGAGATGTAACATAAATCCGTGTTAAAGCTTTTGGGTTGTTCTAATAAAGTAGCAAATCCCCAAACCGTGTTATGGTAACAAATGGTAACGCAATGTAACAAATTAAGAAGCACTAAAGTAGGTCGAGATTCCCAACTTGCTGTAGGAAAGTATCAGTGTTATTTTGATGCTTAATCTTTATAAGCAAACGATATACGACGTAAATTGAACACATATGTGTCTGTTTAGTAGTCATCATTTGACTTGTTGGTGGTAAGCTTCACAAAACATTAAGCTCCAAATTCATCTGAACTACAGTGATTGGTTTCAGGGCTGACATTTGGAATGGACCACAGTGGAATGGATTACGACATAACGGTTTACAGGTGTAAGCAATTTATGTAGCAATGTAAACGAATGAAAGTTGGGATTTTGTACAGCATTGCGGTATGATGTAGCGACCGCATGAAACACGCGGTGGGTTAACTTTATACGAATAGATCGGTGTACAACCTGTGTGAACCCCTAGGTAGATGATGCGTCTCTAAAATGATCCGTAGCAAACCGGAACAAAGTCTGGCGTATGATTAACCCCAACCAAAGAATCGAGAAGCGCCGATAGGCACTTCTAAGTATATATCAAACAGACTTTATCTGTACAAAATATAGGCGAAAACGAGCAAGATAATTTAAGCCAAAGTCAACGATCTAAATGCTTACCGCTTATTTTATGCAAATTAATGAAAAGAGGTGAAAAGCTGCTCAGCTTTTGTACATCGAATAGCCTGTGTATCACAAACACTCTCTTCAAAGAATCCAAACCAAGTCGCCAGTGGACCTGGGAATCCCCAGATGGTTCCACAAGGAACAAGATCGATTTTATCCTAATACGACAAAAATGGAAAACGAGCGTGACTTCCTCGCGCAGCTTTCCCAGCGCAGACATCGGATCTGACCACCAACTTGTTTTAGCCAACATTAAACTGAAACTTAGATCCAGAGGGAAACAATGCAAGATCAAGAAATTTGATGTAAGCAAACTGTACCTACAGCAGACTTACAGTGACTACCAAGTAACAATTGGTGGAAAATTTAACCCACTAATTGAATTACCCGACACAGACATAGAGACGGAAGAGCTATGGCAGAATATTAAGTCAGGCTTTAATGAAACAGCTGACAAGGTCCTAGGAGCAAAGAAACCTCAGAGACAAAAACCTTTGTTAACTGCCGAAGTTCTTAAGCTGACGGAAGAAAGAAGTAAGGTGAAGCAGGAAAGACTCAAAGACAACTAAAAAAAGCCAAGGTACAACTTTCTCAACAGAGAAATAAAACGGAAGTGTAAAGAGTGCAAAGAAGTATGGCTTCAAAATCTGTGCAAAGATGTGGAGCATGCAAATGATGCAAAGAAAACCAAAGAGGTTTACACTACCATCAAGACCATCACTGGATCAAAATCTACTCGTATGAGAGGTGTAAAGGACAAAGGTGGCGAGGTGCTCACCGATGACAAGAAAATAAAGGACATATGGAAAGAAAACTATGAAGAGCTGTATAATCAACCCATCCCATCCGATACAAGTATCTTACAGTCTCTACCAAGTACTTCAACAGAAGACATAGAGCCCCACATTCTCAAATCTGAAGTGGAACTGGCCATCAAACGCCTCAAGGGAAATAAAGCAGCAGGAGAAGATGGTATATCAGCGGAAGAAATCAAGGCAGCAGGAGAAGCTGGATGTAATGCTCTTCTAAAACTCTGTAACAAGATATGGGAGTCTGAAGTAATTCCTGAGGACTGGGGGAAGGCAATCATTGTCCTCATATTTAAGAAAAGGATAAAATGGACTGTGGAAATTACAGAGGTATCAGCCTCCTGAGCTTGGCAGGGAAAGTATTTTGCTCGATCATCCAATCTAGAATCCAGAAGAAAACTGAAGAGATCCTCTCAGAATCTCAGGCAGGATTTAGAGCAGGCAGGAGAACAGTGGACCAATTGTTTTCGCTACGACAACTGGCTGAAAAATGCACGGAGATAGGGAAACCACTATACTGCTGCTACATCGACTATCAAAAAGCTTTTGATACTGTTTGGCAAGAAGGTCTTTGGAAGGCTATGGACCACCTAGGCTACTCTAGAAAAATGGTTAGACTTCTCCAAGCCTTATATAACACCTCTAAAAGTGCAGTAAGAGTGAATGAAGAGCTGACAAACTGGTTCACCACTCAAACAGGAGTCAGACAGGGATGCATTCTCTCCCCAGCTGTTTAACATCTTGCTGGAACTGGTCCTACGCCTAGCTATTGAAGATGTCAGCATTGGAATTACAATTCAAGGACAGCTCATCAACAACCTTAGATTTGCCGATGATATTGTTTTACTGGCCGACTCTGAAATTAACCTCCAAACTCTGGTCGACAAAGTACACAATGAAAGCATGAAGTTTGGTCTGACCATAAACATCGCTAAAACCGAAGTCCAGGTGATTGGTAGAGAAACAGCAAAAGCCACCATATCCATTGGAAATTCCACCCTTGAGCAGGTGGAATCATTCATCTATCTAGGTGGAGTGATCACTGAAAAGGCAAGCAGCGAGAAGGACATCAAAAGGAGAATTGGCTTGGCCATGGGCGTCATGCAAAAACTCAACCCCATCTGGAAATCCAAAGAAATATCCACCATAACAAAATTGGAATTGTACAAAGTACTGGTGCTTTCTATAGCAACCTATGCCTCTGAAGCCTGGACAATCAAAAAACGTGATGAGCAGCGACTTCTGGTATTTGAAATGGCTTGTCTTAGAAAAATTCTGGGTGTTACTAGAAGGGACAGGATTAGGAACACCTCAATCAGAGACACCCTTGATTACCAGTGCACTGTAATGAACAAGATCCGAGCAAAACAGCTGTCCTACTATGGCCATGTGAAAAGAATGCCCTCCATCCAGATATCCAAAAATCGTATTAGAAGGAAGAATCCCTGGGAAACGACCTAAAGGAAGACCCCCAATGCGCTGGATGGACAACATCAAAGCAAACTGCAGTGCAGTGGGAATCCAATCCGTAGTAGAAGCCGGTCGGATGGCAAACAACAGAGCTGAGTGGCGAAGCATAGTGGCTAGGCAGCTTTATCTCCAGGACCTACCTGTGTCATGGGAGGAAAGCTTTAAGTGAAGTGAAGTGAATGAAAAGAGATGTTAAAACATATAAAGCAATTATCCAAATATAGTAAGCAATTACAATTAAAACATATTCACGAGGTTATGCTTGCTCCTAACCCAGGGGCCAATTTAGAGAAAAAGTCCACTGCACTTTGGCGAATGTAAAGTATCGGTGAACGACCATGTGGCCACGCGCTTATGGAAGGGGCGTGGTGCAGTTTTGTGTCCTCTGCAGTTTTGGAGATTTTATAAAATATCGCGCGTTTCGCGCGTTTATCAAGTATTTTTGTGATTGGACACTTGACAATACAAACGTGCCAAATCCCTTTTATTTTGTTACTATTTTAACAGCAGCCAAAGCATTAAAAATTAAAGGGGCGAGCATATTTTGTTCTTGTTTGAGATGGACATTTGCGCGTGAAGCGCCCAAAATAACAAAGACCGGTTTTTATAGTGAGGTGTTTCTAGACAAGTTTGTGAACGCACAGAATTTATACCAGTAAGTACTATACCGTACATCCATGACATCTGCTCTCACTGTTAACACGCTTAATGTGTGCAATCATCCTGTACTTTACATGAACGATTTGATTCCTGTTGACTTACATGTAGGCATATTATACACACAGTGTAGTATTGTTGTGTATCCTTAAAGGAACACTCCGGCAATCACAACATTATGCTTTATATGTTAGAAAAACAATTATATCAAGCACTTGGTTTTATTCAAAACAAACTCATATTCACCATAAAAAATTAATAAAAACAGCCGGCTCTCAACACGCGATATTCAAAATTCCCGTGCCGAAATTGTCAAGGGAAATGACGTCATGAATATTTGTCCTCAATTGTGCCTTCATTGTGTTACTGGGACGTCATTGCCACGTGCAGTTTCGGTGCCCGGGAAATTTGAATATCGCGTGGTGAGAGACGGTTGTTTTTATTTGTTTTAAGATCAATTATGAGTTTGTTCTAAATAAACCCATAATGTTGTGATTGCCGGAGACTTCATTTAAGGGATCGGTCACCTACCTTTGAACAGTATTTTTTGTGCGACCTGAGAGCACATGTGACGCACCAAATTACATTCGGAATTCGAGGATTGTTACTTTGACCTGAGACTTGAACTTTAAACCTAATGACTCTCGTTTGTCTTGTACTGTGTTCATGTGTGTCTGTGGTATTCTTTGGAGCGGAAAATCGAATCAATAACATTTTGCTATATACGTATTCGGCATATGTGAATGACATTAGCAGCCATACGAGGAAAACAGTAACACTAGTTGCTACTTGCTACAAGTTTTTTGTGTGTCGTAAAACAGGTAAGATTTTCATTAGTTTATCTTTGATCTTCAAAATGGGTGATATTTTAGCCATTATGCGCGTATGAGGCCAATATGAGGACAAAATTAAAATACACTAAGGCAAAAACTGCTGTTTAGAAACAGTGACTCATTACACCTACAATATGGCAGTCAGGTGTATCGGTATCTAAACACCGTTGAATAAAAGTTATAGGATTAATTCAGGTCAAAACCACACCAAATGCTAAATCGCAAATGTAAAGTTTAATTAAATCTGCATTTCGATGCATTCCTCCGTGGACAGACTGAAAAACGGGTACATATCTTTAAGAGATCATATCTTCAAAAGTTGTGAGCCGATTGAAATATTTCTTTCGGTTTATTAAAGCTAATGAATACAGGTCTCTTTACATACTAAAGAAATAGGAGCAAAAGAAGGCGCAATGAGGGTTCTTTTTTTATTTTGGGACACCTTGTATCATAATTCTCTTGCTTTCCATATTTTTTTCAATAATAATAATACACTCAATAACTCAATAATACACACTTACTAGTATCATATACCTTAATTTGGTGTGCAAGATTTTTTTAACCTAATAGTGTAGGCATACATTATAATTATTGACCTACATTGATTTTTATCTTTTGAAGATTCATTAATAATTAATGTTACTGTCCTAAGAATGTCAAAAAGACACATAGTCAAGTCTAAGAATATGTTGAGGGAATACCATAAACAGATAAAGAAAAGAAAATAACAGCCAAAAAATATCTGATATATTGCGATATCAAATATCGTGATATCGCGATTAGTTTATCTAGACTAAAGCCAAGCATTTTCTGCTTTACAAATGCTAAATTCCGCTTTTCTCCGCTTTGTAATTTTAGCACATTTCTGACATAATAAAATTTCACAATAATCCAGCGAGTAGCAGCGCAATGCACGTGTCGTGAGTCATGTTGAAACACGTACAAAAGGCCGGGAAAGCCCCAAGAGCTATTTTAGTCGGGCGCGCAAAGGATTGTGGGATACTCGAGCTGTGAAAATTGTATTTTTTTTCTTTTTCTAGGTCATTTTTGCTTATTTTTTTTTTTTTTCTCAGAAATGCATTTTCCGCTTTACCTCCGAATTCCGCGATTTTCGCGGAATTTCCGCAACGCGGAGAATTCTTGGCTTTAATCTAGACTCATTAGCTTTTGAATCATTTACAAACGCCTATCATATTACTTTACCCAATAATCTAAAACACGTTGCCTTTGGAAACAAAGCCAAATTGCCATATCACGTTTGTAGAAGCAACGATGGTTAGTACATGATTGTTTCAATCATTACAAAAAGGAAATACATTTTGGCACTCAATTGTCAGAACCGTTTCTTAAATTAAAAGACAATCCAGTGGTTTTCTTGGAAAAAAAAATAATGGAGTAGAAGGCAACTACATCAGAAATATAAAATGACCGATAAGGCAATAGACACAATTAGTTTCACGATGCTTGGTCGATCCTTTTATACATGAAATCAGTTAATTGACTAATTGTGATAACATATGAATCTTAGTATGTATTGATATTGACCAACATAAATTTAGCATTAATTCTCATTAATTAGTTGTTAGTTGATTAATAACAAGCATCGAAGGATTCGAAGCAGCATCGACGTTCGATCCAAAGATCGAACAAATTTGTTTCTGGTGCCTAAAGCACTTGTAGTTCAGCACGTTTAACAAACGAAAGTACTAATGCATGTAGATCAATCATTTGGCAGTATCATGGCATTATTTCTTCATAAAGGTAAAAGAACAGATGTGACATGTGCGAGTTTGAAACATGACGTATCTGATATATCTGTAATGTGCCCTCTTTCAACATATCGTAGACATTAATTCTTAACACATGGGACGAATACAGAAGCCTGGTTCTTATTTTCAAAAAAACGCAATCAAATATATAATTTCAATCAATCAAAGTTATATCCAGGGAATAATAATCCCGATAAAATCAAACTGTATGGCCACAATAAAAGTGCAAATTACTCCTCAATCTGGAGCACTGGTGATCTATAAACCCTCTGAATCCAATTAATCAATTCGGATCCAAGTAGATCTGTGTCAACAATGCCTATGCACATACCGTCTATGGCACGTATGTTGTACAATGAAAGAGAGAAACCTGTTTTTTCGGCGAGAGAGCAAGTTCTTTTGATCTATAAACCTATTTATTTAATTCCAAAACCATGCATCTCTATTTGAGAAGCAATTTGTTTTTACAAAACTTGGTTTTTTGACCGCGAAAACTGCTTTTTTGATCGAAATACTCGGTTTACCATAATCCTTGCTTGTCGACCTTGATGAACAAGGTTTTTGGATTTGAAAACAAAGGCTTATCGATTTGAAAAGTTAGTTTTGAAACAAACTTGGTTTGTCAAACAAGAAACTTGGTTTACCATCGAGCAACCTGGTTTATCGCTTAAAAAATCATGTTTTCGGAGGTTTTGGCGAAAAACCAAGTTTTATCTTGTAATATGTATGATATCTGTCTTCACCACGAACACCATCAATGTTGACAACTGATCCTTTTCCTCTGATCCATAAAACTTTTTTATTCCGTGCGATTTTGGTACTCCGTAGCGACTTTCCGTTATCGGTTGCGATTTTCTGATAAAAAAACCCGGTTACTTTAGACCAGTGATTTGTTCGTCTTCTCGACATTTGTCGTTGTTGAAAAATAGGGGTGCACCGCTCAGTCCGACACGCCGCTAGTCCGACAACACAAATTCCCTATACTTAGAGGTGCGTCAGTCCGAAAATGAAAAGTACGGCGCTTGTCCGAAAAAAGCATGCGCTAGTCCGAAAACGAAAACCACTGCAACAGTCCGACACGCCGCTAGTCCGAATCTAAAAACACAGTTTTCAGTCCGACACGCCGCTAGTCCGAATCCGAAATACATTGCGCTAGTCCGAATTTGGAAAACACTTCTTCAGTCCGACACTGCGCTAGTCCGAAACTGACAACCATGGCGCTAGTCCGAAACTGAAAACTACAGCGCTAAGTTTCCTCCAATTCAAATTCGGACTAGCGCAGTGTTTTTCAAATTCGGACTAGCGCAATGGTTTTCAGTTTCGGACTAGCGCAGTGTTTTTTAGATTCGGACTAGCGCAGTGTCGGACTGAAGGAGTGTTTTCCAGATTCGGACTAGCGCAGTGTTTTTCAAATTCGGACTAGCGCAATGGTTTTCAGTTTCGGACTAGCGCAGTGTTTTTTAGATTCGGACTAGCGCAGTGTCGGACTGAAGGAGTGTTTTCCAGATTCGGACTAGCGCAGTGGTTTTCAATTTCGGACTAGCGCAGTGGTTTTCATTTTCGGACTAGCGGCGTGTCGGACTGGCAGAGTGTATTTTAGATTCGGACTAGCGGCGTGTCGGACTGGTGCAGTGCATTTCAGATTCAGACTAGCGGCGTGTCGGACTAGCGGAGTGTCGGACTAGCGGCGTGTCGGACTAACGCCCTG
Organism: Amphiura filiformis; assembly: GCF_039555335.1. Taxonomy (NCBI): domain Eukaryota; kingdom Metazoa; phylum Echinodermata; class Ophiuroidea; order Amphilepidida; family Amphiuridae; genus Amphiura; species Amphiura filiformis. Next base: position 12,952,778 of record NC_092642.1, on the reverse strand, counting down.
TACCCGAAAAATATATGACGGGAAAATGCCCATACGATGTAGAACTATGAGTCGCAGAGCGTCGAGTCATACCATTGATTGTTTCCAATGGTGTGAGTTCTCGGAAACTTCTTGGTTTAAATTCCAATAGGCCTGCAATATCATGCGATTATTACAAGCGTATTCATTCGAGATGGTTTCAGCCCTGTTGATAAATTAAACTGGATTCAGTAGCAGCGTGTAAACTGCCCCTATTGGCGACAAAAGCAATCATTATTGTATACTTTAACCCAGACAGTTGACAACGATGCTGAGACGGTTAAGTCCAGAAGATAACAGGAAGTATAATAACCCACGATCTATGAATAAATATGGGTTTAAAAATAAAATAAATTTATGACAGACGTTTTACATTACAGACGACCCGAAAGTATACATTTTGAAAAACAAAAGCTACACGCTCGTGTAGAATTTATTAGTCCGACTGCCAAACTCAATTTTGCCACAGAAGTGTCAAGCCTAAACCCTTTTCTAACAGCCCCCCCCCCCTTCCCCACCAATCAACATTGACCGGGGGAGTGGGGCTTATTTACATAACCCTATCAAAACCGTCCCAACATTTATGGCCAGCATTGTAGTTTCAGCTCGAAAAATGACATGAGGGGCGATGGATCGCCGCTCATCGCCGCTGATATGCAACCGGGGACACCAATAAAAAAAATTTACAATATTTATGGCCAAATTAGTGTGAAAAAGGCTTAAAGAGAAGTTTTCCTCAACAAGCTCAAGGAAACCAGTAAAGACCAAATAAATTGATTTTTTTTTTCATTTGTTAAATGCATGTGAAATCAGCCGGTTTAAACTCTTCTAGGTGCTTACAAGGTAAAGGTATAGAGGTAAATACTTTCAACGCTAAACTAAACACATAGACACTAAATGATGAGCACATCAAATCATTTGGGTATTAATGTATATACAGGGTGAATAAAAAAAAGTGCAATAGGTCAACGAATCAATATTCACGTAAGAACCAAGTTGAACTTTCCCATTATCGAAACTTTTTATAAATGCCACACTCAATATTTTTTGGTGAAAAAAGAAAGTGAACCCTTTAATGAGTTTTATGAGTCATTTTACGGCGATGACCATTTTAACTCTTTGTTCACGAGGCACCATTTTTTTCGGTTCAAACTAACAAAGTCCTTCAAACCTCACACAACTCCAACTCTAATTTTTCAATTCCCTGCAATGTGTCCATCCTATACTGGATATTTTCTAATTCACACCACTTCAATTTGAAAAACCCGCCCATAAATTTTTATGTTTCTTTTATAGAGAATGAACATTTTTAATGTAAGGGTAAATATGAAAATAACAACAAATAAAAGTAATGTTTCGACTTATACAAGACAGCTCAACACTAGGGACAATAAAACTTAGTGTGCTCCATTCTACTTCTGTGCCAATGAAGAAAATGGCAGTTGTTCCAAATCTACCTAACAAAGAGTGTGCTGACATTCAAACTTTATATATGTGTCCCGTGGACAAGCATTAAAATCGAGTATCGCTGTAAAATGTGTCATAAAAATAGAACGGTAAGCGCTAATTACTTCGTTTTTTCACACAAGGCCACTAATGAATATATCATGTGTTTTAAATCCTAAAAGTTCAATCTGGTTATAAAATAAAGATGGATTCTTTGCACTATTGCACTTTTTTGACTCACCCTGTATATTGCTTGTAGTAAATAAACACCCTGTTTATGAGTTGTGTTATGGACTGAACATCTTAGTGTTTTAAGTTGAGCACTATAGACCAACGCTCTGCAGGGTTTATTGTTCTATTGTTTCCGATTAAAGCGCTGACATGTTGGAAGAATTATTAGGTTCCTAAATATTTCGATCCTGCCTGACAGAACCTTTATCAAACATTTATCTAGACTTGCTCCAACCCCTTAGGCTTTCTATAGACTGGTGTATTTTTCTATTAATTGTTAATTTATATCCATTGGTATAAAGACCTAAAAACCATGGCCACACAACACACATAGAACCAGCGGGATGCAACGTTCATTGTTCTATTGTGTCTGATTAGAGCGCTGACATATTGGAAAATGTTGCCAATCAATATTCATGAGAGTGTACATTCAACGTCCAGTTTTCGAAATTGGGTGACTTGTGTTTGGCATGTGTGAAATGTCTTTAGTTTCTATAATTATATAGGCCTAATAATTATTGTTACATGTATTGTCAGGTCAGGTGGGTGATAAAGAAGTGTACATCGACAGAAAAAGCCTCCTCTATAGACTTCAGACGCGCATAAGCAACGCTCTGCAGGGTCTATTGTTCTATTGTTTCCGATTAGAGTGCTGACATATTGGAAAATGTTGCCAATCAATATTCATGAGAGTGTACATTCAACGTCCAGTTTGCGAAATTGGGTGAGTTGTGTTTGGTAGGTGTGAAATACATCTGACTGGGCGTTTTAATTACGTAACGAATAAAGGCATTGACATCATCGAATGGCTGCCCAGTGCTGTTATGTGTTTAGTTATTATATAGGCCTAATAATTATTATTAAATGTATTCATCATTCCTTTCTTTTCCCTTCTCTGTACTTATACTTTCCTAGGCCTATCACTCCCTCGCTCTCATTGTCCCCTCTCACCCTCCCTCTCTCATTCCCATCATTTTCCTTATATTTCTATTTATCTACTTGTCTTTATTATATCTTTTTATTTCTCCTTCCTCCAGCCCTCTCTCATTCTCCATATCCCCTCCTCCCCTCTTCCTCCCTCCTCACCTCCCAAGACTTATCACAGAGGTGAATCTGCCCCTCCCCAACCCCTTCCCTCTTTTGGTACCCGTCACGCCACTATTTCTATACCAATCTCCTTCTTAAAATAAAATTAAATGGAAATTTCTTAAAAACAACCTTTATAGGCCTATACTTATAGTTATACTTACATGTATACGTATAGCGATTACCATTATAGTGTAATATAGATATATGGACTGGACATGGCAGCCTTCATACATTCTAATGTGTAATCGATCAGCGAGAGCATTCAATTTATTTAAATGAAACGCCTAACGTCAGGTGGGTGGTAAAGATGATTGCATCGACAGCTAAAGCCTCCTTATATACTTCAGACCCACACAAGCACACATTTGGGATACGTGCTTACAATGGTACCACTTTATACATGACTGCCCTTACACATGACTGTAGTGTGGTCACTTATTGATACTCGCCTGTTGTGTAGAGCGTTAATATGATTCCGGATCAGTGACCAATTTAATGGCGGAACCCCTTTATTCGAAACAATGGTACCACTTTTATGAATAGCCTGTCGCAACTTCTAATCGGCATCAAACGAACAAAAGATTATATAATCTATTGCGACTCTATTTCTATTTAAAAGCTCTTTGCGCATAAGTACACATTGGGATACGCGAGAACAGTGGCACCACTTTACACATGACTGCCCTTACACATGACTGTTGAGTAGTCACTTATTGATACTCGCCTATTGTGTAAAGCGTTAATTTCCTGTCGGATCAGTGACCGATTTAATGGCGGAACCCCTTTGTTCGAAACAATGGTACCACTTTTATGAAGTCGGCATCAAAGGAACAGCGCATTACGTAATCTAATGCCACTCTGTGTTTATAAAAGTTCTTTGCTATAGACATTTAGTTCATGAAGAGTGTGTTTAATCTTTTGTAATGAAATTTGTATGCAACTTTTTTATGCAGTTTGCCGACAAAGTTGCAGAAAATCTTATCACATTTTGAGAACTTTACGCTACATTACTGTGCGACAGGTTAAGGTTATTAATTATTTTAAACTGTTGTGATTTTGTAGTTCACAGCATCTTACGAATGGTAGCGAGCTTTGGCAAAAACTGTATTGCTCAATTCATAGCGAGTGTGTAGAAGAATTAAAATATCACAGATATACTTTTATAGGTGCTGCGGTTCTTGAGTTACGTTGTAAAGAGGGCTGAAACAACACTTTTGTAAAACGTACATAACTCATTAACAACAATAAATTAAGCAAGTTTGCAAAGTATATGATTTGCAGAATGAACTTTTGCAAAACATCAAGGTGTTATTTTTCAATAATATATTGATCTAGATAATGAAAATCGATTTTAGGTTGATTCGACCAACAATACCTCGTCTACCCTTAAGAGATGATAGGGACACGTGAGCATTTCATTCAACATTTACTAAAGAGGTTCTGTGTACTGTTATGGAGTTATCAAAAATGACAATTCAATTAAATAGAATGACAATGAAACCTACCCTTCTAAGTAAATCAAAGGAATTTTTTTATTATTATTACATTTTACAGATATTAATTTCGTGCCATTGTAGGCACCCGTGTGCATTGTATGCATTTCTACAGAGTTTGTATTCGTGTTTGCATACCAATACCATCAATACCATAAACTTAATGACATTAATGATCCTAGTCTGTACATTCATGGAGCTGTAGGTAATTAAAAATAATGACAGGTCAATTAAATGAATTAGTGAAATACATTAGTGAACCAGACATGTATCGATTTTCAACTTTAACTGCATATCATTTGATTGATAAACTTTACTTTGAGGACTGTTAAATGTCAAAAATATAATTTTTTATTTAATGATTTGTCATAAAATTTGTATTATATCGCAAATTTCAAAAATTCAAAATTGTTTGATATCAGTTAAGGCTATTCCTCGTACTCAGAATGCAATTTGGTATATCTGAGTAATGTGCTATCAGCTCTAAGCCCTTAACGTCAAAAATGAGTCAGTAAAATGCGTGATTTTAACGCGTGGTTTGTAAAAGAACTCGAGGGAATACAACCCCTCTCCCAGCAACCCCTTCCCCTCAAGGTTGTATCCGCTAGCTGATCTTTTTAGATTTTACGTTTGCTAACGTGCAGTGACTTTTTTCTTCTAAAATAGCCTCTGCCTCCACAGGGGTCAAAACCTGAAAAACGCTCCGCTCGCTATTCGTGGGGCATCGCGCTTTGTGACTCGTGACTCGTGTCCCCTAAATCGCGAGTAGTCTTTGACAAAGACTATATTAAAACAAAAAATGTTAGTCATACCTGACTTTACACTCTCAAGCATGTTCTATCCGACTATAATATAGTTTGCTAAAGAAAGATATTTCCCACCTCTGTAAGCACATCGTGTGGGTTTATACACCATCAGGCACAAAAAGAAAGTCGTCAGTTATAGTTTGCTGTTCATTAGGGGAGAGTGGGGTAAGTTGAGCCACTTTTCACATTTACTTTCACTACGCTCAAATAAATAAAGCAGGACCCAAATGCAGTGTTACAAATGAAACATATGTATGTTTACTTGGTTATGATACCACAAAATTGTAATCAATATTTTGCACTTTCGCACAGTGAGACGCCAAAAATCATTTGCAAATTGGCTCAACTTACCCCAACGGTGGGGTAAGTTGAGCCAGTCGCGGGGGCAAGTTGAGCCACCATAGAAATGCACAGTATATGCCATAGCTGTGAAATTCAATTTTGCCTTTTTTTTAAATTGTTGTTTTCAGGTATTTATTTCGAAAAATAGTTTGATATAGAAGCAGTTTGATCTAAATATTGCATACAAGTAATTTCTGACAAGATTTTACTTTGAAAAAAAAAATGGGGAAATTTCCTATGCTCAACTTGCCCCATGGCCTGTGGCTTAACTTACCCCATATGACCCTTTTTGTCAACAACCAAGTCTCTCGTCTGACTAAAACGTGTTACTGTTGTAAATAGTTTCTAAAATAGTGTTCATATATCACATCCTCAATACCCAAAATGCTATCATTTTAGCCTTTTTCTTTCTGGGTGAAACATTAAAAAAATTGGTTTTTGCCAAAAGTTCAACAAAAGTGCGAAAAATGAACTTTCTAATGCAGCTTTCTTACCCTATGTGCAAGTGATTCCATATTACACTTGAGAAGCCTCTGTTATGTCATATACAAATAAGTGGAACTGTAAAGTAAGATAAGTTTTTAATTTTCTTTCTAGAGGGGGTGGCTCAACATACCCCCTGGCTCAACTTACCCCACTCTCCCCTATACATCTTATTGATTGGACTTCGCTTTCTCATTTGAAACCCTGTTCGTGAAAATCGAACAAGAATTGATCTAGATATGCGCCTTCAAACCCTCAAACCCCAAAATCAAAAGTTGCAATTTTAACGATTTTCAATGGAAACGCATTGTCTATTGCATATAGCACCACAGGCCAATCAATAAAGCACACAATGTAACAGGCACAATTGAATCGTTAAAATTGCAACTTTTGATTCTGGGATTAGCGGCTTGTACTCATCCTCATCCTCAAAAATGCATATGTTTGCACTAAAATTTGTGCATTCAAACCCAATCGTATGGTATGGATTCCGTGCGGCTAAGAAAGCTCCTTGCCATTATGACGCCATTAAAGTAGTACAGAAAGTCCCACACATCAGCAGGTATATAACTGATGAATGACTTTAACTGTCGTCTATTTGGTTGAGATTATAATGATCAATTGAAAACCGGCTTGAAAAATTAAAAAAAAGACCCAATTTGGTCGAACTCGAGGAGGACTCAAAGCCGAGTCCTCGAGTCCTTGGGGTCCGAGTCCGAGTCCTTAGCTTCAAGACACGACTGTATGGTGTTTAGGCCTATACCCCAAATAGTATGGTCGTTGAAGAGGAAAACAGTGGCTACCCGGAAAAAATTGGTAAAAAGCTGATTTTTGCACCAGACAAGCAGAATATATCATAGAACATCATATCCAAAATCCGAAAAAATCCTCTTTGGGGAATTCGTTTTATCCAAGATGGCCGCCAAAATGGCCGCCACAACATATAATTAGCTGTATCCTAGCTTCTAAAGCAGATATGATAATGATTTTAGTGTCTTTGAATAGGTTTAAGAGGTCAAAGAATTCAAATTTGTACAAATCTAACACACTGATATCTTCAATCACACTGAAATCCAAGATGGCCGCCAAAATGGCCGCCACAACATATAATTAGCTGTTTCTTAGCTTCTAAAGCAGATATGATGATGATTTTAGTGTCTTTGAATAGGTTTAAGAGGTCAAAGAATTCAAATTTGTACAAATCTAACACACTAATGTCTCCAATTACACTGAAATCCAAGATGGCCGCCAAAATGGCCACCACCACATATGATTAGATATATCTCCGCTTCTGAAGCAGATATGATTATGATTTGAGTGTCCTTGAATATATTTCAGAGGTCAAAGAATTCAAATTTGTACGTATCTAAAACACTGAAGTCTTCATTCACACTGGAATCCAAGATGGCCGCCAAAATGGCCGCCAACACCACGTGTTATGTTTAGGTATATTTTGGCTTATGAAGCAGATATGATAATGATTTTAGTGTCTTTGAATAGGTTTTAGGAGTCAATTTTGTATTTATCTTCATAAGTATATGTTTTTACTGACACTGCAATCCAACATGGCCCTCAATATTTGCTAAAATCAAACATGATTAGCTAAATATCTCGGCTTCTGAAGCCAGTATAATGGTCACAGAATTGTTGCAATTACTTAAAACCCGGGCTTATAACACTGAAGTGCATGTCGCAATAGAATCCCAAATAGCTGCTACCACATGTGAATATATATCTCAGCTTCTGAAGCACAAGTAGCTGTCTTCGTTTTCATCTACAGGTATAATGGCCTCAGCGTTTTGGCAATGTTCTCCTGTGTAATCTTCACAAGCTGTGACACATTTAAGTCCATTTTTGCGACAGGATCATCCGTTATTTACACAAGAATTCCTGGAGGAAAGTTTACAATTGTATCGTACAAGCTTAAGCAAGCTATGTGGTGCTGCATCTAAATTCGTAAGGACCGGTGCTAGAACTATGTCAGAGTGTTTCCAGCCCCATTGCTTTAAATTGGATTCAAGTCATTGTTTGTTAACTTTCTCCAAAGTATGACCTGTAAAAGAACTCGCAGACTGTGAAAATACGCTGCTCTTTCAGTAGGTGAAAGCTTTTGTCGATAGCTGTAGATCAAATGATGCTTTATTTAATGATACCATCGCCATGGATTAAGTGAACCGTAGACCGTTTAAAGAATCTTCTTCTCTGCCACCATATAAGACAACAAATAATCTGATGCCAGCTGTACCAATATGTTCTAATGTCGCCTCAGGATCGCTCATCTAGGATGATATCTGCTGCAATTCTTCTTATCTTCTGCAACAAACTTGTCTTTCCATGTCCAAATGTTGCAGAAGTTGAGTCGCAACCACTCCATGCATTGATAAAGAGGTCTTGAACTTTTCAAACCACCAACCCTTTCTTCTCTGAATGGAAGTAGATAAGATCAGCCATAGTCTGGTCTCAGTGGTACATCAAAAGGACAAGTATATCTGTGTCATCTGCTACTACAGGTACATCTCTTCCTTGTCTTGCAAATTGAAGGGTATATTCCACTATCAAAGTATCATGATCTCCAGTACTATTGTGCACGATCTGACCATTGGTTTTCAAGTATCGACTGAGCAGCGAGATAAACTGACTGTTGTTCTTCTCATTCGAGAGGAAGGTCTGCTGGTCATGATGAGAACCTTCATAGATTCTGTGAGCTGAATATGATAAGAACAAATGCCAGTTTATCTCGTTTCTGAGTCGATGGATGGTGCACAATAGTACCGGAGAATGCTGACACATTGATAGTGGAATGTACCCTTCAAGACTCCTTCAATGTTCAAGACAAGGAAGAAAAGTGCCACTGGGGACCAGAATATAGCTGATATCGGTGGGTTAGAAAGTTCAAGACCTTATTAACAACGTTGGTGAAGTATTGACATTCCATCTCAGGTCCTGTTTATCCATGCATGGAGTGGTTGTGACTCCACTTCTGCAACATTTGGACATGGAAAGACAAGTTTGTTGCAGAAGATAAGAAGAATTGCAGCAGATATCATTCTAGATGAGCGATCCTGAGGCGACATTAGAACAGATTGGTACAAATGGCATCAGATTATTTGTTGTCTTATGCGGTGGCAGAGAAGAAGATTCTTTAAACGGTCTGCGGTTCGCTTAATTCATGGCGATGGTATCATCAAATAAAGCATCACTTGATCCACAAAAGCTTCCACCTAGTTAAAAAGAGCAGCGTATTTTCAGAGTCTGAGTGTTCTTTTGCAGGTCATACTTTGGAGAAAGCTCACAAACAATAACTTGGATCCAAATCAATGGGGTTGGAAACTCTCTGACACCGTACTAGCACCGGTCCTTACGGATGTAGATACAGCACCACAAGGCTTGCTTAAGTTTGTATGATACAAATGTAAACTATCCTCCAGGAGTCCTTGTGGAAATAACGGATGTTCCTGTCGCAAAAAGCGATTTAAATGTGTCACAGCTTGTGGAGATTGCAGAGGAGAAAATTGCCAAAACGCTGAGGTGATTATACTTGCAGATGAAGTCGAAGATGGCTACTTTTGCTTCAGAAACTGATATATAGAAAATCATGTGGTGGCACCTGTTTTGGATTCTATTGTTACTGAGCACTTACTTCCGTGTTTTAAGTAATTGCAACATTGAAATCTGCAACCCCTAAAACCTACATTTTCTTAAAAGCCTATTCAAAGATGAAAATCATCATTATATTGGTTTCAGAAGCTGAGATATACAGTTAAGCATGTTTGATTTTAGCCATATTGAGGATCATCTTGGATTACAGTGTGAGTGAAGACTTGACTAAGTACTTTAGATAAATACAAAATTGACTTCTGCGTCACCTAAAACATATTCAAAGACACTAAAATCATTATCATATCTGCTTCATAAGCCAAAATATACCTAAACATAACACGTGGTGGTGGCGGCCATTTTGGCGGCCATCTTGGATTTCAGTGTAATTGAAGACATCAGTGTGTTAGATTTGTACAAATTTGAATTCTCTGACCTCTTAAACCTATTCAAAGACACTAAAATCATCATCATATCTGCTTTAGAAGCAAAGATACAGCTAATTATATGTTGTGGCGGCCATTTTGGTGGCCATCTTGGATTTCAGTGTGATTGAAGACATCAGTGTGTTAGATTTGTACACATTTGAATTCTTTGACCTCTTAAACCTATTCAAAGACACTAAAATCATCATCATATCTGCTTTAGAAGCTAAGATACAGCTAATTATATGTTGTGGCAGCCATTTTGGCGGCCATCTTGGATAAAACAAATTCCCCAAGGAGGATTTCTTCGGATTTTGGATATAATGTTTTATGATGTATTCTGCTTGTCTGGTGCAAAAATCAGCTTTTTACCAATTTTTTCCGGGTCAAAATGTCCAACGACCATACTAAAAGTACCGTATATTCATGACATCTATTCCCACTCCACTGTGAACACGCGTAATGTGCGCAATCGTCATGTACTTTTCATTAACGATGTCATATCTGTTGACTTATGAATGGAAACACTACTTGTTGAAATTTCTTCAGTCAGATATGGTTGAACTTGATTTAAGTGGTGTGATCTCTGTAAAGAAATTGTACAGATCACCAGTTTTACTTTGAACTTCGCCCTGAACTTGAAACATAAAGAAATATACTGTGGTAGTATTCTTTGGAGCGGAAAATCAAATAAATCACATTCTTGTTAAGCAAAAAATAAATAAAAACACGTTTGTTTCCTGTAGCGCGCATTACGTTTTTAACGGCTTATTTTGCGCATTAGATTTTTTTTCACTTTCAAAGAAAAAACAACAACAAAAACCCGGAAAATTCGCAAAAAATAACATAAAACACTACTGGAGTAAACATTTACACATTAGACCACAAACGAACGTAATGACAAACTACTGGAGAAAACATCGCACATTTTTTAATACCTTTTTAAATCTCCAGGTTGAAAGGGGATCATGTATATTTTTGAATATGAAGAAATTTGATTTTTTTTTGGTGTGTGTCGGAGAGACCCACTGCAAATTCCAATTCCAATTTCCAGCACAAAAGGGTTGTTTTTTTTTTCATTTGAAGACATGGATTAAAAAAAAAAAAGAAAACCCATTTCGCATTTGACTTTTTATACAGGAAACAAACATGTTTTTTTTTTTTTTTTTGCCTTTTACGTATTCTGTATAATTATATATAGTGTGTATGACATTGGAACCATACGAGAAAAACATTAGTTGCTAGTTTTTGTGTGTCGTAAAGCAGGTAAGATTTTCATTAATTTATCTTTGATTCATTTGAAGACATGGATTTAAAAAAAAAGAAAACGCATTTCGCATTTGACTTTTTAGACCTGATACAGGAAACCAACATGGTTTTTTTTTTTGCCTTTTACGTATTCTGTATAATAATGAGCACTGACACCACGTGAACAGAAATTAAAAACCAAGAAGCAGTGGCGAAAAGAAAGACTGTATCCAAAGCGCAAATATGCTGTGAGGGAATAACTTTATATAGATTTAAATTCATTAATTTATCTTTGATTCATTTGAAGACATGGATTTAAAAAAAAAAGAAAACGCATTTCGCATTTGACTTTTTAGACCTGATACAGGAAACAAACATGTTTTTTTTTTTGCCTTCTACGTATTCTGTATCATTATATATAGTGTGATATAAAATTGGATCGGTTAAGCCTATATTTATTGGTCGAGCTATGAGTTTTAAAATATTGGACGAGACGTAGTCGAGTCCAATATTTTAAAACTCATAGCGAGACCAATAAATATTGGGCGTAAAGCATCAATTTTATCATTATTATGTTTTGGATCCAATATTATCACAACTTGGATCCATCAAAACATAATAATGTATGACATTGGAACCATGCGAGAAAAACATTAGTTGCTAGTTTTTGTGTGTCGTAAAGCAGGTAAGATTTTCATTAATTTATCTTTGATTTTCAAAATGAGTAACATTTTAACCATTATAAGCCAATATGAGAACAAAACCGGGGGATAAAATTAATACACAAAGGCAAAAATTGTTTAGAAACAGTGATTCAATACACCTACAGCATGGCAGTTAATGTATCGATATCGATACACATTATTTTCTTATGGCGAGAGGCGCGAGAATATTTAATGCTAAAAATGGGCTAAAAATGGGCTAAAAATAGGGTTAACTTGGGTAAAAAAACAGACCAAATGCTAAATCGCAAATGTTCGTAAATGTTTTCTTTGCCACAGTCCTGATAAACAGTGGCAGGGGTGAAGGGACAGCCCTACAAACATATTACCAATCTTGCATAATCATTTCATGCACCCATCATTGTCATCCACAACATCCGTAATTCATTGGTTAAGCAGCAGCGCAGTCACCCTTGGAGCCTTATATCACAGATGAGCACTCCATTATAATAATTATCACGTGGTAAGAAATTTGCATTGGACAATCGATTACTATAATGATTTAGTACTGCATATTTCGGTTTTATCTTCACTAAGCGGGTTTATGGCTGAAAAGGTCACGGTGAATTTGCCGTGGACAAAACTGCACTATGATGTAATTAAACCATCATCAGAGATTTGGCACTCCGTCTTACTTTCAGGCTAGGAACAGCTGGTATGAGTGGCGTAAACCAGCGTGCCAAGTCAATGCCCCATAGTCTCTGTGATTATGAGAGAAAATACTACTTGCTTATGTTCCTCATCTATCAGGAATTCCAAGTCAGTTGCCTTCTGTAAGAGATTTTTTGTATCTCTATTTGGAAGAGGCAGTTCTGGATTCCGGTAAGTTAAACCATCTGCAGTGCGGAATTTGATAGTAATCATATAGTTGGTATCTTCTGGAGGGATGTACAACTTCTGATTTGCCTCTTCAATGAAGGCATTATGCCATTTGCTACAGCAGCTGATCATGTCTCCAGTTGTATCTACCACTCTGCAGAGAATAGTTGCATCCATTTAAGATATGGAATAGAGTACAGTTATTATGGTGACATAAATGGCAGGATCCAATGTTTGTCTTTCCCCATAGTCTCAAATTAGCTGGTGATGGAATTTGGTCGTGGATGGCATTGACATGGAATGATAGGAGATCTGAGGTCCATATATACATGAGCTTCTTCCAAGATGGATGTATCTACTTGCATGGCAGAATCCCATCTGAGCCATTGTCCTTGCTTGGCGTAACCATAGAGGTACACAAGCATGTCATCTTCATCTACATATTTTACCAGACTAGTGAGGCATTTCCTGTGTTCTTGGGGTTTCATGTCCTTTAATAGTTTCTGGTTCTTTTTGAAACCAAGTCCTGCTCTGTCTGTTTGACCTCTACACATCTCATTCAGTATCAGATGTCCCTCCCTTTGTTCAAGTTCTCTGACTCCATTCCACCTTGATTGCTTTGCTTTCTTTGCAGGCAATCTTTGTAGAGAGTCTGTGTTTTCCCATCTATAGGGTACCATCATTAGAATACTTGTTCAGATGGTGCTTGCTGACTTGCATGCATTTTACAGAACTGAGTCTTTTAAGGTGAAGCCCGTAGCTTCCTGCTTCTGTATAGAGCACTGTTGGTGGTACATCTGCTTATTCCTGCCCATCTTTTCAAGTATTTGGTGCAGTAGATGGTAAAGAGTTGTAGATGGTAAACTCCCATGTCAGTTTGGGTAGGATTGCATTATTATATATCCACAGCCTCCCCAAGATTACGCGGACTTTGAATATCCACATTTTCCCCATCATAAATGTGCTAGGTCGCTCTGGGGATGTCGGTCGCTAGTGGTAACCGTATTGCGAATCGGAAGAATTGTTGAGTTTGTGTGTTTCTATAACATTAATGATAATTCAAAACTTTTTTCTACATCAAGTGACAGTATAATTTAATTAATGACTAAATGTAAAATGGCAACTGATGAAAGTTTCTCACAAGCCACATGAGCATGATAAGTCATAATGTTGACAGCATAGGTTCATATCTGCAATTATTCTGATAACACTTTAAATTAATTTAACCTAAGATTTTCTAATCAATGACAGGCGGTGCATATAAAAGAAAAAGAAATCACACTGTAGTTCAACTACAGTGGCGCAACACTTATATAGGCGGTAAGCTTTCAGTAAAATGTACCAAATCAAACCAGTTAATAGTATTTCCGTATCAATTGCTATAACAATTGTGTACGAATTATTGTTATGATTTTCCTTAACGTAAACAAAACGGTATTTCTTTTGTACTTCAATATAATTGCTTTCAATTGTGTTTGTTATTGGTTGAGAAACAGTTTGCATTAGATCTCGATGAAACGAGATATCATTATTCCATTTTACATGAACAGGAAATATGAGACGGTCTAGAATGAAATTTAATTTATTAACTTAAGGCGATCGAAACAATATTAGTTCTCTTTTGATTGATAGTTCTGGTAAGATCTGTTATTTAAGGCACAGATTTGTATAAAAAGTAAATATGTATAACGACCGGAAAAACTAAGGGAATGGAAACTTGAAAAGAAAGTGGTAAACCAGCTCGTTGAATTTGATTAAATAATTTAGCATTATTTAATTTCCACATTTCCTTCACCAAAATAGTGCATACCCTTAAGGTTCTCAATTTCAATAGAGACCAATTTACATCTGTAGCACGATTTTACATTAATAATTCATCTTCGAGTTTAGGCTTCAAATAGAGACACAGAATTGTATGAAGTATTTTAAGTTTCTACATCTATTGACCTACTTTTCAATGTAATCCACATAATATCTTAAGGCAAAATTCTGTTTTACTTTTGACAAGACAACATGAATAAGTTTATTAAGCATCAAATAAAATGATGGATTGTGGTATAAAATTGGATATCCAACGTAATAAATTTGACCTATAAAACATCTTCTTTTCAAAGTGCAACCACAATAATTGCATCCGGAGAGCACCAATGAAAAGCGTCAATGTACGCTCGTATATGCGACACCACAGTGTTAACACTTTAATAATATATATAGGCGGTAGTATAGGACAGTTAGCGGTTTTACAGTTTGCCCTACATCTAACTTTTTCTATTACCATGATTACGTCGCCGTATCCGAGTGCTGTATTTCAAAAACTTTACGCAAAATCTTGACAGTGTTCGAACGGCAATAGTTTTAGAGGAATGTGTTGTTCAGATAACATATTTTATGATTTTTTTCATTGGAGTATGACAATTTAAAGGTGGATTTCGTGATTCTAACATCCTCCTTTTATGACATTTTTCAGTAGATATCCACGAAAAAAGCTTATTCCCAAAATTTTAGTTGATTGCGATTTTGCGTTTGCGAGTTATGCATGATTATGTGTATTACACTCCGCTCTAGAGGCCACTGTCATGACTGTTCAAATTTGACGATTTTTTACTAAACGAATTAATCTACAAGAAATGTTTGGTACATAAATATTATGTAGCCAGAGGTTTCCAGTGATATAAAAATCTCAACTTTTTTTTGAAAAAAGTGGCGGATGAGGCTGTGGATTACGAAATGTCCTTTTTATACCACACTGTTATATTCACGATCACAGCGCCACGCTTCCAGTGGTCATAATATAAAAAGTCCGACGGAAAAGGGCAAATAAATCGGAATAGTGGTTATTATGTCGCCTCGCTTATCGTAAATATCGATACAGGTGTTATTTAAATTTGCTTAGTTAGTTTCGTCAATCATATGCTGGGTCATGGCTACTATTCGACCTTTGATTTCGTGCTATATCGATATGATTTTATCAAACTCCCTATAACAGTTTTTTTTCTGTATAGGTTGCCTTTGAGTCTAACAGCTTTAATATCACCATGTCTTTGCCAGAAGTGAAATACACACAGGTAATGTCAATATCTAGCATAATTCTAATATATTACTATGGACAATATTCTAATAATTGTTTTTACCTTTATATACCAAATTGCAATAATGTTCAAACCGTACCAAACATATGAAATCAGTGCAGTTCTGGCGATGTCTTCTACATCTCAGACATATAAATTATTCATTGCCTTATTTACACAATCTTTTTTGTGGGTTACTATGTATGTAACATGATAATCAAATACTTAGTATGTAATTTTAAGTCTAAAAATATTGTTAGACGTACTGCATTGCCCTAGGTTAAAGTTATATCTTTATTACGGAATTAAGTTAAGAGTCCTTGAAAAATGTATTTTGAATGACATCCATCCAAAAGAAGAGACTTAGTGGCCTACTAACCTATATATAAGTGCTTACAAACATAATACTCACATTGTGTATATTCTTTGCAAAGATCCATATGCTTGAGGCTACCTTCGAACACAAGCAGAGTTTTATCTACGTCTTTACTTGAATCTCTATTAGCATTTACATTGTGTGTATGACAGATCTCACACCACTAAATGAAGTGCCAATTTTTGTAATTAGTATGATGAATCCAAGTGTGTGAAAATTTGAACCTAAAACATAATAATGATCAAATTGGATGCGTTACGCAGAATAGGGGCCCATATCGATCCAATTTTAAAGCAAACGTTGGTTGACCAGATTCCAGTTTCATGTATCTACAGTAATAATATGACTCAGAATTGATGTGAAGATCCACTAACCAGTTATCTGATTAATATAAATTAAACCAAATACATGGCCAATGGATCTTCCATCTGAGACGGGGAAAGACTCAAACAGAAACAAACGGAGAGCAAAATATAACTTCACAAATAAACTTTAATTTCTCATCAACAAAGTGATATTATAGATGAGTAAATATGCTTAGCTCCTTCCTCGGCTGTGGCTGGCTGTCTTCTACCACGAATAATAGGCCGTGGTAATTGAGGAGACGGAGCCGCGGAGCGATATATTTAAATTAGCTATGGAAAGCAAATAGCGTCATAACAGTAATATATAGGCCTACAATTTATCTTAACAATTGGCTTTTACGTAGAAGTCAGTGTTGACGTAAGAAATAACAATGGCATTTTAGAGTATCTTGGTGTGTTACTGCCATAATAAATCATGGTGCTTCACTGAATTCACTATGTTGATGCCTATTTTTCATAAATGAGTGAATGTCAAACTAACATACTTCGAAATGTTCCGAATCAATGTAAAAAACACAGAATAATAAATAAACAGATTGGAATTTCCAATGCCTGTGCCCTATAAGCGTACTCGAATTCAGCTGACGCCGGTACAGCGTTCAGACCTGGCGACATCGCGCGAAGTTTCTTTTGTGTACGCTGGATTAAAGTAACATTTCAAATCAGTGCATTTTATTTTTTAGTCTAAATGATTGTATATATTTATGGTCATATAAAAAAATCACCGTCAAATGATATTTTACCTAGCAAGCTTTGAATACTGTGAAAATGCAATTAAAACTTTTGCCTCACCCCCGATTTTCGTCTTTGCTAATTCTGGCCTGATTACATATAGTTAGCTGAGCCAAAAACGCAATCAACGATAATTATAAGAAATTGTTTTAAATTTAAACTCAAGTTATTTTTTGATTGTGCACAGCTCTTTATCAACAATGAGTTTGTCAACTCAGTAAGTGGCAACTCTTTCACAACCATTAACCCTACGACTGCTGAGAAGATTTGTAATGTGCAGGAAGCCGACAAGGTAAGTTAAGAACCAGTTGGGTCAGAAACATTGAATTTTAATTTAAATGATAGGGTGGACTATCTTGAAGTGAGGGTTAAATTAAACAACATATATTTCAAAGGGGCAAACATTTATGATATATGTATATTTGAACGTGTGGCATAAACAGTACATTACTCCGTTGTTAGACACTAGTACTTTGAAGGTCTTTGGTTTACATCTTCAACGGTATACAGTGTCGACACCCTGTATTATAAATATTTTTCCCTGCAATTTAATACTCCGTTGGTGAGCGACGGGCGATTGGTATTTCACCAAGCACGCAAGAAAAGTAGTCCTATCTGATTGCCTAGGAATCGATCGCTAGATCACTCAGTGCTGAAGTACAAACTCAAAATGTAGAGATGTATTCAATTCTATTTAAATCAATATTCTATTATTGACGCAGATAAAGAAAGTTGCATAGTGTCTCGATATAGTGCATTGTATTATAGACTTGTGATTTAATATTATATACAGCACGTGGATCTGAGCTTTATATGATTATAATTCTCAAACCTGGGTTTTACCTAACAACAAATCGAATTTTCTTGTAATGGCAACATTATATGGGGTACTGAGCATGCGTAAATCGTAAAAAACGTGTAGAATAGAAACTCTGTGGTATCTCATATCGTGTAAATGGTATGCTTAGCCTGAGTCGCTCGGCCTATCTCGAACAAAATCGCCATGCGTAGCTTTTGAAAAACGAGAGGATTCGCCGTACTATCACGGCAATTTTTGACACGAATTACAGTGACACGAATATATAGGGATGATGACGCTGTGCGGTATTGCTCGGATGTTTACCAGCACTGTTCAGATAATGTATAGCTCTATAGGGAAGAATAAAATAGAATGGCATATCCTCATCAGTGTACGGGTGACGTGTGGGCGGATTGGAAAGCAACTGCGAGAAATTGAATGTTCAATTCATATACAAGGCCACTTTATTTTTATGTATTCTTATACTTCATAATACTTTTATATCCTTATGTGTCCCCTTTAAAAATTTTCCTGTTGAACAATCGAGGCGTTTCGATATACCTTTATCGGAAATCCTCCAGCTGATGAAACGATTGAACATTGAACATTCTAAGCAAGGTAGTTTGTTGAGAATTTTTTTCTAATAGGAATAATGATGGCAATAATTTCATGACTACAGTAGAAATTCTTTTTTAGAATGCTCTGTTATGATATCCTTGCAATATTTACCGTATTACCAATAAAAATAATTACACATTGGTTTTATGTTTTATTGGCGAAGGCTGATGTAGATTTAGCCGTTAAAGCAGCTCGTGAAGCATTCAAATTAGGATCACCATGGAGACGTATGGATGCCTCACAGAGAGGGCGTCTTATCAATAAACTAGCAGGCCTGATTGAAAGAGATGCCAAATATCTTGCGGTACGTAGCCAATGAATTATTTGCTTTTTCTTTGTTGTTGTGTCAACCTTTATTTTTCTGTTGCTTATTTTTTCAGTGGCGTAGCGACGGGGGCAGAGGGGGGAGCACGTGCCTGTGCGCCACCCTTAGGACCGCCGTATGTGATTATGTAAATGGCGCTGATCTCGAACTGCAGCAGTAAAAAGTAGCTCTGAAAATTCATCGTCAATATCACGTTTGCTATAACTCGTTTGTACGATCCTGTATGATACAGTATTCGTAAGTAACCTGTGATCTAAATAGTGTACTCCGATTGAACTTGATTTTACAAATCTCGCTGTATTTTATGACTTTGTGTTTTTCATATCATTGTCTATTTAACAATATTGAAAACTACAGCGGTACATCTGTGCTGAATTCTGTTCCGATGTCATCGATTTGTTATTTTGTAACTGTTACTTTAACCTGTGAATATATTTGTTACTGCTATGCGCCCTTTCCTGTTTAAATCAGCGCCTATTCGTTCCGCACGGAAGGGTGTGATAAACAATGATTATGCGAGACTTTCACAATGGAAATCTCCTCGTGGATGTAGATCTGGTCGTCACAAGAAAAAATCGATTACCAGAACTATTACAAATAGAATCCCGAAATGCACGACGGTAAATACTTCTGGAGTTAATAAATCCAATCTTGTTGAAATTCCCAGAAGTGGTGTGCAGCGTACCCATAATGCCTCTGGAATTCGCTTCACATGTTGGAACGCAAGATCTGTTAAGGCGAAACACAAATCAACCGCCGTATGTGATTATGTAATCAGCAATCAAATTGATATTTTGGCTTTGACGGAAACATGGTTGACAGGTACCGAAAGAGATAACCGTGCCATCGCCGACATTCAAAATACCTTGCCAAATTATCACTTTCACCACGCCCATCGTCAAAATGGTAGAGGTGGAGGACTAGCTGTTCTCATTCGTGACGGGCTGAAATTTAGTGTTAAGGACACGTTTGAATTTAAATCAATGGAGTATATGAATCTTCGCATTACGTCCGCATCCACTTGTCTTCAACTTCTTGTAATATACCGTCCAAAACCAGAACAAGCTCAGCACCCCCATGTTTTTCGAAGAGATATCATCACTTCTCGAGTCACTCAGTGCTGAAAACCTACTCATCACCGGTGATTCTAATATCCATCTTGATATACCAGAAGATCGTGACACTATTACTTTCCTTAACATCTTAGACATTCACAACTTGCAGCAGCACATCACTGAACCAACCCACATTGCAGGGCATATGCTTGACCTATTGATCTCCAGAATAGATTCCGATCTTGTTACCTCTCATAAGGTTGAAAAGTGTTTGCCATCGGATCATTTTGTCATCAAATGCATTGTAAAGATCATTCGTCCAGGACCTTGTACCAAGCGAGTAAAATCCCGTCTTATTCGAAACATAATTGACGCGGAATTTCGCCAAGATATCCAGTCTTCATTGGAGACTATGTCTTCTGTAAAGGGTCTTGAGGAAATGATCAGCGGATACAACAATACCTTATCTAATACTCTTGATGTTCACGCCCCTGAGGTGGATCGAACTGTGATATTGCGTCCTCATGCACCGTGGTATACCGACTCGCTAAGAGCCGCAAAACAAGAACGCCGGCGTCGCGAGCGCAAGTGGTTGCAAACTGATCTCACCGTTCATAAAAAGAGTTGTATGAAGAGCAATGTGAGGAATACAAACTTCTCCTTGAAAGATCAAAAACTGAATATCACAGCAACCAAGTTATAGAGGCTAATCAGCGTGATCTATTCCGTGTGGTTGACAAATTATCTACACCAAAGTCAACTTGTAATCTTCCCGACCATGAAGACGCAAAAGACTTAGCCAATTCATTCGCGAAGTTTTTCAGCGACAAAATCAACAAGCTTCGAAATGGACTTGACGCAAATAGCACATCATCTATATCTGTGCAACTCAATGAGTCTTGTGATAGTTCACTTTGTGATTTTACCACCGTGACTGAAGAAGATGTCCTTAAGATGATCAAATCATCCTCGATCACTTCTTGCCCACTCGATCCATCCCCGGCTAGCGTTTTTAGACTATGCCGTGATGACCTTCTCCCTGTGATCAAGAGAATTGTAAATGAATCTCTGTCATCTGGTGTATTCCCTGCATCCCTTAAGTGTGCTCGGATCGTTCCTCTCCTAAAAAAGTCAAGTCTTGATCATAATATCTTGTCAAACTATCGCCCGATATCGAATCTTCCTTTAAAGGTCATCGAAAGGATCGCTGTTCAACAGTTGCAATCTTACCTGACAGAAAACCATCTTCACGCGCAAACGCAAGCAGCTTATAGACCCTTCCATAGTGTGGAAACGGCGTTACTTAAAGTTCAGAATGACATCCTGACTGCTCTGGATAAACGCAAAGTAGCCTTGTTAGTGCTTCTGGATTTCAGCGCAGCGTTTGATACGCTAGATCATCGTCAATTGCTGGATCGTTTTGAAGAGCGCTATGGTCTTCGTGGAAATGTGCTTAATTGGTTCTCGTCGTATCTCGCTGATCGCACGCAATCAGTTGCCATCAACGAAATGCAGTCCGACCCCGATGTGCTTCGGTGTGGAGTTCCTCAGGGATCCGTTGCCGGCCCTTTTGCGTTTACTATGTTCAGCGGACCATTACAGGACTTGATCGCGGCTCACGGTGTTCAATCTATTGTCTACGCTGATGACACCCAGCTTTATCTTACTTTTCAACCTCAAGATCGAGATATGGCTGTTCGGAAACTTGAAGCGTGTATCAGTGACATTAGATCATGGTGTAAAATGAACAAGCTAGTTCTCAACGACAGCAAGACCGAGCTCGTCCATTTATATTCCAAATTCAAGAACACATCTTGGACACCTTCAATGACGATAGGCGACTTCACCATTCGTCCTTCTCCACAAGCACGCAATCTTGGCGTTAGCATGGACTCCGTCCTTAGCATGAGTAGTCACGTCGACAATCTGTGCAAGAGTGCTCTTCTCGGTATCAGGAAGATTGGACGCATTCGGCAGTATCTGACTCGCGAATCAACCACTAAGTTGGTTCATGCCTTCGTAACATCTAAACTTGATACATGTAATTCGCTGTTGTATGGATTGCCGGATCGCGAGATCGCAAAAGTTCAGAAAGTTCAGAACGTGGCCGCAAGGCTTGTTCTGCGCATCTCGCGACATGAGCATATCACACCCGCTCTGGAAGAGCTTCACTGGCTGCCAATAAAACAAAGAGTGGTATATAAGATAATGCTTGTTACATATAAAGCTCTTCATGGCATGTCACCAGTTTTTATATCTGACATCATTCACGTCTATGTACCAACAAGATCGCTGAGATCATCTGCTGAATGTCGACTGAAAGTCATTAAGTCATCTACAAAGTTCTATGGTGACAGGTCATTTGCCTTCGCAGCCGCGAAATTATGGAACGATCTTCCCAGTGAAATTCGCCACGCTACTACTCTCGGCATTTTCTAGTCTCGACTGAAGACACATCTCTTTAGACAGTACTTCAATGGTGATGCATCGTCATCAATTATTATGTGCGCAATTTATTCTTCATGTGTTGTTTATTCCGAGTTACCCTGCCCGTTAATTTTGCCATCTAGGTAGCAAGATACTATTCTTGCTGAGAGTGATGTGCTGGTAACCTCTCCTCTCCAGGGTTTATTTATGCCACTGCTGTGCCTGCCATGCCACGGTTTGATGTTCCATCCACTGTTTTAAATATGTTGCTTCGTATATTATCATGTTGGTTCTAATGTATTATGTTCCGTGCAATACCAATTTTACCCAGCCAATTTATGTTTTATGGGGCGTGATATTTATCTCGTCGAGAGTGATGTGCTGGCAACCTCTCCTCTCCTGGGCTTTCTCAATTTTGTCGCATTTTCTCTCCTGTGCGGTTTTTTCGCGGAAAAGTGTGATATGCTCGATACGCTGTTTGAATGATTGTATTATTCTGATTGTTATAATTATTTGTATATTTAATTTATATTGCTATGTTGTATTTTGTGATAATAATTGCTCTGTGTATATTTAGTCAAACCCTGCCCATTTTTTTTTTTTTTTTAGGGAGCAAGACATTTGAAATATTGCTGAGAGTGATGTGCTGGCAACCTCTCCTCTCCAGGGCTTGTACCATGTTTTTTGTCGTCTGCTTTTTGATTGTTTTTATGCGGTGGTGTGCTCGAATTGCTGTTTTTTGGGTTGTAGTGCAATTCTATTTTAAACTCTGTGTATATTTACATTTTTATTTGCTTATTATGTGCTTATTGATATTATGAAATATGTTCTAAAGTCATTTTCCTCGTCGCTTCATATGTGCCTTTTGTCGTGCCTCCTCGTTTGCTGTTTTTGGCTCATGGGAAGCGGCGTGGATTATGACTTTTTTCTTTTTGTTTATATTGTTCTGTTTAAAATTTTGTTTATTATTTAAAAAGAAAAAAAATGTATTTGTTAGGCCCTTAAATTTTCTTTGTAGCTTAAGATATTTTAATCTGTTTCTGGTTGTGTAAAGCGCCTAGAGGCATTTGCATTAGGCGCTATATTAAATCTGTCTTTATTATTATTATTATTAATTCAGCATCGATTCTGCGCCCCCTTCTAGAGGTGAAAGTCAAAAACTCCTATAGTTTGATCAGCTCGTAATTGGCGGGCCTTATAGCATCGCGGATTAATATCAATATACTTTATTTCGAGTACTGTCTTGTGATATACAGGGTGGGCCATTAAAAAGTTCACACTTTTTCGATGGCTTATTTCTCAGAAATGAAAACACATATTGAAATAAGTTGAACATATTTTTAAACCTCTATGTCTGGACTGTCATTGCTGAAAAGGGCATTAACATCCATGGTCTAATTACAAAATGGCGACCATTTAAAGCAGAGAAGTCAAAAACCACTTTGCACACACGTAAGACTATAGACAATGATCATGCATATTAAGTTTTTAGGCTTAAGCAAGTTTTAAAAAAGTTTGATGACTCTATATGCATTTACTTGAGTGTCATTGCAGGGGTCATCGGACTCATGCGTGTATGAGTTGTTTACTGTTTGAAAATCATTCACCTGTGAAATTGACACAAAAGGCTGATTGGACATGCTCATTTACATAACAAATACACTAGTTTTGGAGGAACTTCAAATTTAAAATGCCTTGCGTGCGTTCTTGTCATTCATGTTAGAGATACCCGTGTAAGTACTTTGAGGTGATTCTTGCTGTTCAAAATGCGGCAGTTTACAAAGGAGGAACAAATTTTCATCGAGGAGGAAATTTCAAGAACCGGAAAGGTGCGCTCTGCCCTGAATGCATGGCCGAACCAGTTTCCGAATACCAGACTTCCTAGTCGCCGACACATCTATAATATTAAACAAAAGTTTCACTTACATGGAACTGTTCTCAATCGGAACAAATCTAACAGTGGGAGACCACGAACAGGAAGATCAGCCAATCACATTGCCGATGTTAGAAGGGATTTGCATGCTAACCCAAGATTGAGTACTCGACGGAACAATTGTCCCCATATACCAAGGACAGCGTTCAGACGAATCATCACTCATGATATCGAATGGCACCCTTACAAGATCCTTAAGCGTCATGAACTGCAACCAGGAGATCCAAATCGGCGACTTCAGTTTTGTATGGTTAGTTAACAGAGCACGTCGCTTTCTTGATACCGCTGTTGTTGTTGACGAGGCAAACTTTCAAATGGACGGGTCTGTCTCTTCTCAAAACGTACGGATGTATGCACCGAAAGGCAATCCTCCGAGAGACTTTGCTTTTAACGTTCCACATGACAAACGCAAAGTTAGTGTTCTCGCAGCCATCACAGGAAACAACCGGTTGATAGGACCGATATTCGTTGACTAGAACATAAATGGAAACGTTTACCTCGACATAATCAATGATCAACTAGAGCCTCAACTGGTCCAAATATTTGGACAGCAAGCAAACTGGGCCATCCGCAGGGCGTGGTTCTTTCAAGACGGAGCGCCAGCCCACCGTCTTATCGCTGTTAGAGACAGATTGCAGGAGTTGTTTCCGCATCGTGTTGTCGGCCTTGGACATCATGTGGAGTGGCCTCCGAGGAGTCCTGATCTGACACCTTTGGACTTCTGGCTTTGGGGTGATGTCAAGGCGTCTGTGTATGCCGAAGGTCCGCCAAGGAATTTGCGGGAGCTGAGGAGACGTATTACAGATGCGTTCACAAGGATCCGACGCACCAGGGTTACTTCAAGAGCAGTTCGCCATATGTACGATCGTGCGATGATTTGTATTCGCGAGCAAGGAAAAAACCCAAAATAGTTTACGAAAAATGTTTGCCCAAAATATTTTCAATAACGTTTTAAAAACGTTTTCTTGACCTTTATATAACCCGACATTTAAATGTTATTAAAAGGTTTTGAAAAAAACATTTTAAGAACATTTCTGTGTTTGCTTGGTTCAAATATTTTAACATAATGTTATTTAAGTATTGACACAATATTTGGGAAAAATGTTTGCAAAAATAGTTTACATTAACATTTTTTGAAAACATTTAAAAATATTGTTGTAGTGTGTTTTCATACAAAACGTTTTAAAATGTTATCATGACCTTTATATAACCCAACATTTTAATGTTATTAAAACGTTTTTACCTAAACAAAAAGCCAAAATATAACTTATTAAAAACGTTTTTAAAACGTTTTTGTGTTTGCTGGGTTGCTTGACTAACGTGTACTTTTCTGAATTCAAGTGGGCGTAAGTTGGGATTTTATTGACTCGTGTAGTAATAAATATTGAATAATTCTGCCTATTATGAGCTGATCATCATATAGTTTGCACAGTGTCCTTCTGCTATCAAATAATTTTGAATTATTTTTTAATTCGCGATATAATACAAATTTTATGACAAATTATTAAGAATCGATATTTTTGATATTGAAAAGGTCTTGAAATAATCTTAATAAATTTTATGATATGTACTTTTCCCAAAAATACCTGCAAATTTTAGGTCTTATAGGGAAAATGCATATTTTCAATACGAGAGGTCAATTTAAAAAAAAAATCAAAATTATTTGATATCGGAAGGATAAGCCTCGTATTCAGAGTGCAATTTGGTGTGTCCTGTGTGCTCTCAGGTCCCACAAAAATACTGTGCAAATGTCGCTATGCGGGCCCTTAAATGACTTTTTTTTTTTTTTTAATTGTCCAGGCACTTGAAACATTAGACAACGGAATGATCATTGGGACATCATTTGGAGTAATGATAGGATCTGCAAGACAACTTAGATATTTCGCAGGATGGGCTGACAAAATACAAGGGAAAACTATTCCAATAGGTAATATCGGGTCATTTTAGCGTCATTTATCAGTATTCTGTACTCCCGAAAAAGCAGTTCCTGCAAAATAAATAATATACCATACCAACAGTTTCTGCTTCCACGTAAAATACTTATCTGTGGGCAAATTACAAAGCAGAGGCTGCAGAGGAGATATATTTTTGGGTTTTTTTTTGTTTATTTTTTGTTTGTTTGTTTGTTTGTTTGTTTGGGGTTTTTTGTTGGGTATTTAACCTGCTACAAAGAATTGAGCAATTCCATCTGATGTCCAACCACGCCATGGTGTGAAAGTAGGAACGGACAACGGAAGAAAACCGATTGGACACAAAATGTTTCATGCACTATACGTTGATAGCCGCCAGCAACCATCAGGCATCTTGTGCACCCGGCTTGTGCAGTACCAAACAAGACAAGACACAAATATTAGTGAAACAATTTTAGTCATGCTTTATCCGCAATGAGATAAAATGGCGTTTTATACCAATTTTTTGTAGACGGTGATTTCTTTTGTTATACCCGCTACGAACCAGTAGGTGTAGTTGGCGCCATTGTTCCGTGGAATTTTCCAGTTTTCCTTCTCACAGGCAAACTGGTAAACGCGTTGACATGTGGCAATACAATTGTGATAAAACCCGCCGAACAGACCCCTCTGACTGCCCTCTATATTGCATCGCTGGTGAAGGAGGTAAGTATGTGTGCAAGTGTGGCAACTTTGACTCAGCCTCAGATTTCAGACTTTCATTGGTGAGTTCCGCAACAGTCATTTTGGGGTCCATTAATAATGAAACCTCACTCTAATACGATCATTATAACAATTTTGGTTTCAGTCAAATTGCGTTACCAAGATAACTCCCCTTTCTAATTGAATATATGAATACAAAAGCCACCTAAGTCCATACTTTGGCCAAATTGAGTTAAGCATGGGAAATTGTTGCTATACATAGGCCTGTCATATGCATGAAAGAACAACTCAAATTCATTCTCTGTGTCTATTGGGCATGTGAAAAATAGCACGTATGAAAGAATCACCCAATTCCATGATCTGAGTCTTGTAACACATGGATTGAAATCCAGTATGTATAAAAGTCCACTTGTAACACATTCATTGCTAGAGAATGACTTTTGAACAAAAAAATGGGTTTAATAAAGGAAAGTGTGTGGTTTATATTACATGGCAGAATGCTTATCAACATTATACATACATGTGTGCTTTATTTTGTATTATCTTACTAGTGGTAATCTCATTCTAACATTGTTGTCTTTGTATATGATTCAAAAAGTCCAAAATTTAAAATGAACCCCACGAAGTCCCTGAAATGCTAATCGTCATACCTAATACAGGTTAATCCACTCATTTGCACGTAAAACTTACCATATTGACTAGGTAAATCTAACTGAAGGAATTAAAATGATACACTGGTTTTTCTCTCAAAATAACTTCGCATGGACTTAGGTGGCTTTTGTATTCATGTATTCAATTGCATCTGTCCAAGTCATAGACTATTCTTGGTGTCATTGTTATTTCCGGGAGGCGGTGCAAAATGTGTATGTTCCAATTTTGTGTTTTCTTGTTCACTTATACGAGTTATAACATTAGAGCGACGAGATCTTTCCCCTTTTGGTTATCAGGAGATTTGAGAGTTCAAAATGGTAAAAGGACTCTTGTGACATCTTATGAAAGTAGCCTAGCAAGTACTGAACATATTTTGCAGGACCAATTATGTTATATCTTATTTTATTCAAAACATTCCATTTTTTGTTGAATTTGATAGGCAGGCTTTCCACCCGGAGTAGTTAATGTGCTACCTGGTTATGGGCCGACAGCTGGGGCTGCCATTGCCGAACATATGGATGTGGATTTTGTTACGTTTACCGGATCGACAGAGGTAAGATGCCGCAGAGAATTGGATTTTTAAACAAAAATCCTGGGTATTAAGTTTTAGTAATTCCAAAATGAGACAATAGGACAACCTGAACCTTTATCCCATGGAGAACAACATTTTAATGTCGTAGGTTTTCCCACCGAAAACGAACTACCACCATTAGCAAGGTGTTATGAAATTGTGACCTGGTCAAGGGCCTGCATGAACAGGTCAATGTGTATAATAGGCGTAGATCCCGGGAGATGTGGGATACATCACACTCCCCAATTTTTGATGAGTAGGATGTTCCATGCAATCACCATCATCCATGATAGTTGGCTAGTTAAGTCTGGCATAATTTTTGCGTTCGCCCGCATTTGTCATGTTTGTTCTTGGTTAGTTATAAAATACACCAATTTGCAAAGACCTTTCGCACTGACAGATTGGGCGCAATTTATGGTGTAAATATGAAGTCGGTTCTGATTGGCTACTTGAATAACGTCATCAACACATTGACAGCACCTCATTCGCCAAACAATATGCGTAGCATCACGTGACGGAGACGTGACCTAGTTCTCTTTTACGCAATCAGTCAGCCATTGCGAAGGGTGCAAAATTGCGTACTATTGGAGTAAAAGACGCCCAACTAGTAAGCTTCACGGATTTTACACCAATAGCTACTGGTATCTAACAATGTCATTCAGTAGCTTCAGGGAATATCGTAGTTAGGTCAAATCAAAGAAAGCACTTTGTTTTAATACAAACATGGCAAGTTTATAGCAGCTTCTACATATTGTGATGCGATCAAGCAAAATCAATCGGAACTCTGAATATTGATTTTGAGATATAGTCAAACAAAGGAAATATTTCCTTTAGTTTCCTCTTGTTTTGGAAACTCTTTAATTGCTCTTATCTTTGGAACTGGTTGTTCAATTTCAATGGGGTTTTGTGCAAAATGCAGCTTTGCTACTAATACTATCCTATAAGAAACTGAAATTTTAATATTTCCAAGTTCCGACTGATGTTGCTTGATCGCATCACATATTAGATGGAACATGAGGAAAAATAAATTTCACATAAGCAGACAAAGATTTATTTATTTTTATTTATACACGGTAAAAACATGTTCAATACAATATTGTTCTTCCACATGTCCGTGTGGATATTAAAAATATTACTAACAAACACAAGTTAATTTACAATATAATATATTAGTGTACATAGACTAAAAACTAAAATTAATACGATCTTTTACTAAAAGACAAAATATATATAATAAATAAAATAGTAACCCTGCTTTCTTCCTCATACAGTCACACTCTCACATGCACTCCTCTCTCACCCTCTCAACACACATCCTCCATACATCTTTCACAATAAAACGTTATAGTATGATTTATGTACAAGTTATATTTAAATTATTAAAATACATCATCAAGACCACTATTGCACAAAAACATACAAAATGATAAATTATTCAAAAATATTATTAGGAAATAAATTATTAAAACACATCGTGATAATTTGCAGAAATTTCATATTAATATAAAATACTATAAAAGTAGCACCTACGTTCATCTTCATACAAGCACACATATTCCCACCATGAAACAACATACACTCCACTCACCCCTCATTTACATACACGCAGACCCCAACTCACCAAGCATATTGTTAAACCCTTTCATCCCCTCAACACGCATCATCCATACCCAAGATCCATACATCATATACGATTTATATACAAATTAAATTTAACTTATTAAAACACATCATCAAGATCACTATTACATAAATAATACAGATATTAAACAATATAAAATATACAAAATGATAAATTATTCACAAATATTAAGAAATAAGTTGTTTAAAATGTTTCACATTGCACATGCTTCTAGCACTGTCATCCATCGAGTTCCACAGTTGAGCACCTCTACAACTAAAGCTACGCTTCTTATATTCAGTATTTGGCTTATCCATGATAAAAACATCTTTATTTCTGGTGTTAAAACAAGTTTCTTTTTTAACAAATCTATTGCACAGATATTTTGGTGCTTGGTTGTTTACAATTTTATGCATTGTAACTGCTTCGTTTATGTATAACTTTCCTTCAAGATTTTTCCAGTTTAAAACATTTAAAGCTTCTGTACTTGACTCATATCTACTTACACCTGTAATAATTTTTGCTGCTCTGTTTTGTAAGACTTGAAGTTTATTACTAAGGGTTTTGTTACATCTTCGCCAAACAACATTGCAATAGTCAAAGTGAGTGGCAACAATGCTTTTATAAAGTAGACACTGATGGTGTTTGGGGATAAAATTAGCGGCTCTCCTTAGAAAATACAAACCAGTTAAAACTTTCTTTCTCACTTGGTCAATCTGATTGTTCCATAACAGTTTATCATCAACTTCAATGCCAAGGTGTTTACAATGATTAACCCTTTGAAGACGGGTTCCTTTTATGTTTACATTAAGATCATCATTACATAAATTTGCAAGTTTTTGTGGAGTACCAATTAACATAAAATGGGTTTTGTCAACATTAAGACTTAATTTGTTACTTGCAAGCCAGTTGTCAACATTATTTAAATCATTATTTAGTATTCTAACAATATCATTAACATCTTTTGAAGAATAATAAATTGCTGTATCGTCATCATACATGCTCACCTTTACATTAACATATTTAGGCAGCTCATTAACATATAAAATAAATAATAACGGCCCAAGTATCGAGCCTTGTGGAATTCCACAAGAACTTTTTTGGTCATTAGACTTTGACCCATTTACACCAGTTATATGAGATCTATCACTAAGGTAACTTTTGAACCAGTTGACAACATGATCATCCATACCAAAATTTGGCAATTTATCAATTAGAATATTGTGATTCACTGTGTCGAAAGCCTTTCTTAGATCTAACATTACAAGACCAATGTACTCACCATCATCAATTGATTTTAACCAATCCTCTGTAATGTTTAATAATGCAGAAGATGTTGAAAAACCTGGCCGAAAACCTGACTGGCTATCATGCAACATATCATTTGAGTTTAGAAAAGGGTAAATTTGGTCAAATACAGCACGCTCGATGATTTTTGATAAAATGGGAAGAATTGATATTGGCCTGTAATTACCTGGATCTGTATTATCACCACCTTTATAAACTGGGCAAATTCGGGCTTTCTTCCATCTGCATGGAAAGGTACCTGATTTAAGGGACAAATTAACAAGAAATGTCACAATAGGAGTAATTTCGATTGCTGACACCTTGAGTAACTTTGATGGAATGTCATCAACACCAGTAGCTTTCTTATCGGAGAGTGTACATATTTGATTTAAAACATAATCTTCATTAACATTATTAAATATAAAAAGCATATCATTATACAAATTATTTGTTTCATCATGATGGTTTTCAGTTTTAACAACAGGAATCTTGTCAGCTATACTTGGTCCAACATTTGCAAAATATTCATTCAATACATCAGCAACATCTTTAGAATTTGTACATTCACCATGTTCAGTTTTAATGCATCTAACATCGGTTTTCTTGTTTTTACCTGGTACAATATGCCTTATGTTAGCCCAAATTTCCTTAGAATCTTTAGTTTGAAGAGCATTTGTAAGATACATTATTTTGGATTCTTTAATTAAGCAATTTACTCTATTTCTCAGCTTGCGAAAATCTTCCCAAAGAAGCAAACAATTTTCTTTGCTGGCGCGCTTCTTCATCTGGTCACGTTCGCGCATGGCTGCCAAAATATCATCAGTAAGCCAAGGGGGAGAATTTTTCTGCCGTATACGTTTCTTCTTTAACGGTGCATGCTTATTGGCAATTTCAAGAAAAACATTTTCAAAATTAGAAACAGCATCATCAATATTTGATTGATTAGTAATATTACACCAATTTGTATTAGCTATATCCAGTCTAAACTTGTTTTCATCAAAAAATTTTAGGTTTGAAAACCAGAAACGTAAATTAAAAAATATGATCAAATAAAAGTTGTTGTTGTTTTTGTTTGGGTTTTTTTTTCATTTCTGTGTGTAAGTATTTGAAATGACACAGTTCTAGATTCTCCGGGTATCTTCCTTGACACTGCCTAAGCCATCCCAAATCTTATACGGACAGACTGAATTCCCTATACTCAAGTCGTAATGATACTGCTGAATAAAACAATTTAAAAACACTATTGATTTCGTACTTTTCCAGGTTGGTCATTTAATTCAGCAAGCATCCGGTAAAAGCAACCTGAAACGTGTGGCATTAGAGATGGGAGGCAAGAGTCCTAATATCGTGTTTGCAGATGCTGACTGTAAGCCATAATTATTCTTGGATTTGACTTTCATGAAGGACATTGATGGGTTTATGTAGCTTACCTATATGACCAATTTGATATACATGCGTCATCATATTGTAAAGAACCAATCGTATTTGTTGAAATGAAGTCCTTTCTGTGAACCATTAGACTTTGTTGATGAGAAAACAAAGTAAAATCAATAATACCACTAATGTTTATTGACAGGTTACTTCAAATTTGAGACGTCTTGAAAGGGTGATTTTCTTAGAAACACATTATCAAAACGAGTTGTGATCACAAACAAAATCTAGTTGTACTTGCATTGTTGCACACATCACGTTTTCATTATTTTCCATCATGATAAAAGATCAATAGCTCACTATTATATCCTTTTTTCCATACTGATAAATCCCGCGTTACTATATGTGCTACAAAAGGATGAGGGCCAACTTATCCGGTGGTTGGCAGTGTATAACTGTTCATTCCAATGCGAATGGCTTAAGGTGGTACTTACACCCCTTGATAAATTTGTGACTATTTTTGCATTATTCTCAAAAAAAAATTATAACGCACTGCTAACAAAAATTATGTATATTATAGGGGTAAGGAATCCAGTTACTACACAGGAATTTCAGTGATTTAAGACAAGTGGTACGTTATTTATGATACGAAAAAGAGGTACCGCTAGAATGTACCTCATTTCTTAACATACATAATCAACCACTTGTCTTGAATCACTAAAATGTCAGTGAAGTAATTGGATTCCTTGCCTCTGTAATATACATAACTTTTGTTACCAGTGTGTAGTTACTTTTTTGAGAAAAATGCAAAATCAGTCATAAAATTTATCAGAGGGTGTATTACCACCTTAAAGTAGCCTATTATTTTCGTCCCTTTTTTGCAAATTAATCATAATTGATTTATTCTAGTGGACTATGCAGTGGAAGTTAGCCACAGAGGGCTCTTCAATCATTCTGGACAGGTTTGCCTGGCTGCATCAAGAACATTTGTACAAGAGGAAATTTACGATGAATTTGTCAGGAAGAGTGTTGCGAGAGCAAAGAGGCGAGTTATAGGCAATCCGTATTTGAAAACAACGGAAGGAGGTCCACAGGTTAGTATGAGTTTCGATGTCCCTGTTAAACCAGTGTTTGTTGCGAAGCACATTGTAAACTGTGGTTAGAAGCTGGGATAAAGAACTATTATTAAGATAGGTCTAACATACTGTGATTAATTAAATTCATACCGGTAAACATTAAAAGTAGTCTACAGATGATCATTACAACTGTATTGAATATATGGGGATACACATGGACTGTGAAAGTACTGTTTTGGAGTACAGCATCCCGGACTGTTTATTCCGTACAGAATACATGTAAATCACATGTTTACTTGCATACTCTGCTAACCATGACTTAATTGGCTGTAGTGTATTGCCTTTATTGCTGCATTATATTCGACCACAAATCAAGTTATTCATTGGGCTAAAGTATAATTTTTATTTAACGTGTGAACTATTTTGTTGTGTGTTGAATTGAATAAGTTTAAGTGTGAGGACGTTAGACAGAATATCATGTACACCCATAATAATCTCCCTCAGGGAAGATATTTTGCAACGTCGATATCTTTCTTGATACGGCTAAAATGCATAAAATATGATACAAGCTAGTACAAAACCGGCATGAAGATAATCACTACACCTGAATGCTGACCAATTTGCATATCATAGAAGCGTTATTTCGTCAATTTTAATTTTTCTATCATCAGCTTTAAATATTTTTCTGTAAAATTTAACTTTACTTCATTGATAATGCGTTTTGTAAAAGATGTAATAAAGGAAACGGAAATTATTCACTCAATACATCCAAATAACATAGAAAATTTTACTTAACTACATTGCTGATGCATTTTGTAAAATTAAACTAGATATGTTTTGTCTTCTTATACTGTACAAGAGTTGTACAAGATTGAAATATACGATTGGGAAAAATGAAAAAAAAGGAAACGGTAAATTATTCACTCAATACATCCATTGTTTTTAAGATAAACCAAGAACAAGTGGACAAGATCATGGATCTGATAGAGAGCGGGAAACACCAAGGCGCCAAACTTGAATGCGGAGGAAAGCGTCATGGTGACAAGGGATATTTTATAGAATCTACTGTTTTCTCAAACGTCAAGGATGACATGCGCATTGCTACAGAAGAGGTAACAACAAGTAATAATTGTTTTGTTTGTTCCTGCTAAGGTCCAATAAATCTTTCTTAGTTCATCTTGCTTTACGCGTATTATCTTGTTATTTTCTTATTTATCTTCATCTTCTCTTTCTTCTTTATCTTTCTATTCTCTTTCTACTTTATCTTCTTCTTCTCCTTCTTCTCCTCCTTCTTCTCTGTCTTCATCTTCATCATCATCGCCATCGTTACCATCATCATCATCATCTTCCTCCTCCTCCTCCTCCTCATCCTCCTCCTCCTCCTCCTCCTCTACTTCTTCTTCTTCTTCTTCTTCTTCTTTTCTTCTATTTCTTTCTTCTTCTTCTTTTCTTCTATTTTCTATTTTTCTTCTGTTTAAAAACACAAGTTGCGTTTGTTCGTTATGGAGAGTCAGAAAGAACGGGTAGTTTACATTAAATGAAATATGATATCTGTACTTTAATTATCATTAGGTTAAATCATATACTTCCCTTACTGTTTAAAATACGGTTTAATATGTATTGTATAAATAAATTAGTCATAAAAGTATTTAAATTCTGCATAAAAATGTACTTTTCTAGATATTTGGCCCTGTACAACAGCTGATTAAATTCAAGACTCTGGAAGAAGTGTCCGAGAGGGCCAACAAGACGAAATATGGGTTGGCTGCTGCTGTATTTACCAAAGATATAGACAAGGCCATCTCTATTGCAAACACTGTCAGTGCTGGTATTGTATGGTAAGGGACTTTATTCATTAAAATAACATACATATAATTATATAAAGGACAAGATATTTACAAGACTGTCTCTGTTGCAATCATTGTTATTGCTTTGTTGAATAGTAAGGGACATTAAATTAGCAATATAAATACAACAAATTCACTTTGTTCTTGTGCCGCAGCGGAAAAAAATAGGCCTACTAATTTACGAGTCATCATTGGTGACTTTCACTCAGCCAAATACCATAACCCGGGATTATATAACTCGTGAAGCACCTTTCTCAAAATATCAAGAGCTATATCAGGAGCCACTCAACCAAACCTGGGCTTGTTTGTACTCATTTTAATTTTTCTAATACAAAGGGACATTGTGTAAATGTATTTTAGTATGATAAAACCGCGATGGATTATTTTTATTCCCCTTACACACTTCATTAATATATGTGTACTTGTGCCATGTGTAGGGTTAACGTGTATGGTGTGATGGGTGGCCCAGTTCCATTCGGTGGCTTTAAGATGTCTGGTATTGGACGTGAAGGGTAAGTTCAACATTAAATTTGACATCGTCTGGGGTTTTAGTGAGACGTATACAGTCAGTCTACAGTGAAGAACAAAGTACCGACGCGGACACACACATTGTGCCGACTTTGAAGGCACGCATACCTGCAGCAGAGACGCAGCACTACTGTTGTGTTACTTTACTTTAAGTAATAACCAGGGAAGAATACCAAGAAGGCACCCATGAGCAAAAAAAAAAAAAAAAAAAAAGAAAAAAAAAAAAAAACAACAACCTTAAAACAAAGGAGTAATAAGGTCATTGATCATAATGTCTCTCGAAACTTATCGGTATCGGTTAAAATAGGTCAAAGGATAAAATCAGAGGTATACAAGGTAAAAATTTCAACATGCTTCAATTACAACTAAATTAGTCTCAAATTATCCGTATTGACAAGAGAAAATAAAAAAAAATGTATAGTAACCTTTTTTTCTTTCCATTTTACTTAACAGAGGAGAAGATGGTCTTATGGAATACCTTGAAGTCAAAACGGTTTGTCTACAATATATTTACTTAGGAAAATGCTTGATATTACATCGAATAATGATAAAGTGTATATCTAGACGCAAAACGTATTAAATGGTGCTGTTTGAATATTTAACATTTGAGAATGGTGCAGCGTTTCAAGAGGGTCAATTCGACGGGGAGGGGGAAGGATGGTACGGTAGCTGGGTAGGGGTGGATGTAAATATGGATGGAAGAGAGAAACCAAAAAGCGCTGATACATTTCAGAGAATGCTATTTCTTATCTAGCCTTGATACAAGTCTTCAGTCAGTCAGGAAGGATGGATGGATGGATGGATGGATGGATGGATGGATGGATGGATGGATGGATGGATGGATGGATGGATGGATGGATGGATGGATGGATGGATGGATGGATGGATGGATGGAAGGAAGGAAAGGAAAGGAAGAGAATTTTCATTTTCTCGCGTGCGGTTTTGAACCCCTACCCTTTGGGTGATATACACACGAATGACCATAGCGGGCCACGGAGGATAGCCTTGGTCGGCCAACATTTCTGTGTCCATGTATGCTTTCGCATGATGACGCCGTGCGCGTAAAGGTTCACGTTGACGTAAGAACTCCCAATTTCTTATACTGAATACTTAATATGCTCATTATTGTTATGTGTTTTCTGAACAGGTTATCATCAAACAACCAGGGCAGGTCAACAAGCTATAGCGAATGTCACACCGTTTTTTGATACAAACCGCCAGTTTTCAGTTTACTTTGCAAACGATATTATAAAATATGTTAAAGACATTTTGGGGCGCCCCTTGGAATTGAAAATTGCTGTAATATGCCAATCAAATTTAAAAAAACACCCACCACTAATTGCACAGAATCCATTTCGCATGCGTCCATCTCCCATAAGCGAACATAAAAACATATCAAAAGTCCCAAAAAAGTAGTGGAACAGTGCCTAATTTACATAAATCCAAAATGGCCACATATATACAGGTGTGAAATTTAAATATACTTTTTCTGAATCCTTATGAGGAGAGCCATACATTGGTATGGTTGTTAATTGGACCAACTTTGAAATTTCACCCCTGCAGAAGCGGCCATTTTAGATTTATACAAATTATGTTCATCACTATGGGGATTTTCGGGAACTTTTTATTAAAGCCATATTATAATATTCTCATGCAAAATAGATTAGTATTCCTTTGCCATAAAATGTTAGCTTTTATTGTCAGATGTATCCCCTTTTAATTTTGAGCCGAACAACTGAAGGCAAAGCAAAGAAAATTGGAACTTACTACCAGCGCCAATGTCGCCAATACGTATCACTCCTTCGGTCATGTTACGGTACGATCCTTTGTTGTTTAGATCACCGTCTTGGATCAAATGTACATACTGTGTTATGAACATCGCGTATGTGACTAATATTTCCATCCTAATAGTAAAACGACCTTTCCTGTGTTTTATTCAAAATCTCGGATTTTGACAAAACTACAGCACCCAGAGTCTTGAATTGTATGGGCTAGTATGTCTCTTTGGTGTTAAAAAAATCTTTGTTACTCCATATTTC
Source organism: Amphiura filiformis (assembly GCF_039555335.1). Taxonomy (NCBI): domain Eukaryota; kingdom Metazoa; phylum Echinodermata; class Ophiuroidea; order Amphilepidida; family Amphiuridae; genus Amphiura; species Amphiura filiformis. Next base: position 12,914,761 of record NC_092642.1, on the reverse strand, counting down.
ACACTGAATTTTAGCATTGTTTCGCCTATGACATGTTATCAAAAGCTATCATGATTATGGTGTTTTACATTGGTGTGTAAACAATTAAAGCAATAATGTGTGATTTGCATAAAAATAGATTCCTATTTAAATGTTTGTTTTCACTGATCACATTATCCTCTTTTAATTTTTGGATATCATTTAGGCAGATAGGTACATATGGTGAACATGATAATATTTTGAACAATTATACATTTTTTTACTTTGGGCTCAAACATTCCCAACAAAACATAGCCAATATCAAAAACAAATCCATTCCTTATGAACAATTTTTTCTCAAATTGGTCCCCTCTGACTGCTCTAGATCCGCCACTGAACACCCCCACCCGTGATATACCATTGCCTAACAATAGTAACTGAAATGGTAAATTGAGAAGAATATTTTTAAATTATTTCTGCACATCACGTCAAAACTCCCAATGGGCGCACATTCCTTTTTTAAAGGATTTTTTATTTTCACATGTCAATATGTCTGCAAGATGATAAACATTATATTTATTATATTTTAGCTCTCTTCCTGCGAGGAAAGGGTGGATTGTACCAACCCTTTCCCCACCACCTGAGGTTTTTCGTCTGGCATACTAAACGAATTGTGTTTACACCAAATAACTTCAGCTAATCGTATATAAATCCATCTTTTTTGCTCATTTGAGTGATATCAATTTAACCCAACACCTCACCCGGAAATAGGGCTGACCATTAATGTCCACCATTAGTGGATGGGGTGTTTTAGCGGTGTGACCCATTATAGGTTTCTCTGGTAAAATCTATGCTTGAGGGATATGGACTTTAAACTTAGTAATTTAAGGTTAAAATCCGGTGAGAGTCTCGTGTTTGTGTGATTTTAATCAGTTTTTCGAGGGCGTGCTCGCAATATGACGTCATAGCAATATCACATAGTAAATGTTTGTACTTATTTTGGTATAATCGGATAGAGGAGTACCCAAAAAAAAACAATAATGGCGTTTAATATACGATTACAAGATTGAAGACTAATGCATGAAAAAATCATGACTTTATTTTCAAAATTCTTTTTTCGCGGTGAAATTTAGTCGCGTTACATAAACCGCGTGGCGCCGTACAAAACTGTCACTTTCAACGTCCAGCGTGCGTTACACGGCCGATCTCACTCGCATGGACTATCTGTAAGTATGAACTGTACGTATGCAGGGGCGTCGCTAGACCAATATGATTCGGGGGGTGTTCAGCATGTTTTGCCGACGGAAATAGTTTGTGAATTGTAGACCCAATTTGTTCAAGAATCTAAAAATTGGATGGGGAAGGGGCGTTTGTGTGTGTGTGTGTGGGGGGGGGCGAGGTAAAAAAATTCCGACCGATTTTTTAATTGGCAACTACTACAACATTAACAATATGTATATTACGTTACAACAGTACAATTTCATAACACATTAACCTTTTGCTATTTGCCGACAATCACATCATGCTTTGACTACATCCCGGACTACATTTGCCGAAAATCACATGGTTTCGACGACAACAGTCAATTTTTGCCGGTACGTATGAAGCATACATATGGATAAGTTACATTTTACATTGTAATGTTCACAATGTCCTCATTGTTGCTTTATTATAATAATTACTTACAAACTAAATAGACTAATGGTTAAATTTCGCTGCTTTAATGTATTGTACAAGTGACTCGCCATGACACCACATGACCCACCATGACACTCCCTATACCTTCGATCCGCCTTTGTTTAATATATCAAAGAGTTACATGTGTAATTCTTACAGGCCCGGACAGGGATGGTAATACATGTCTTTCCTAATGATGTGCCATAAGGGACGAACCATTAGACTTCAAGGGGGTAGGAAGTTGAGGTCGGGGCAATTTTTTCCCGCCGCCAAAAGTGGCAAGTTTTTGTTTTGTTTTTTAATTTTCTTACATTTATTTACACTGTGAGTTAGGTGGGGAAAGTTTTTTTTTAGTGTTGGTGGGGGAAGGTTTTTTTTAGTGTTGGTGGGGAAGTTTTTTTTTTCTTTTCAAAAACGTCCTATCCTCTTAAAAGGACAATAAACACAACCCAAATATAACATAACACATACCATGACACAACATTAGTGTATTTTCTTTAATAATTTGCTGGGTACATTTGAACCTTTTTTATTCATGCTTCAGATAATCGGGGCCACTCAAATTATAATGATGTAAGCATACATGACCTAACAAACGCGTGAAAGGGGTGTTTTTGGGGAGGTCTTTTGTTTGTTTGTTTGTTTGTTTGGGGGTTTTTTGGTTGAGCACGTTACGCGTGGAACGCATGACGCGCTAAGGGGGAAAACGCCATTTTTCATGAAAAGGGGTAGTTTTAAAATCGTTTGTAACACATGTAGGGTACCATATTAATCCGATTTTCAAATCTTGACACTCCGATTCTAAAAACAGTTCATTCCCTGCCGGGATTCCCCGTAGAAATGTTTGCACTGTACTCCAAACCTAGAGTGATATACCATGGACCTTGTACTTCTATATAAAATTACCATTTACATTTAAAAAGTGCATATTAATATTATTAATGACGTCATATAAATATTGCTTAAATAAAACTGTTTATGATGGGTATATAGCTCAGCGGAAAGACGAAAATATCGTGTGTATTCGCTGACAATCATCCTAAATTTCAAAAGAGTTTAAGGATTTTGATTCTTGACATTATTTACTACTCCTGCTAGTAAATTTGTATAGTGGGTCTAATTTAAAATATATTTGTTTAGGAGTCAAATTTTGGGGGAAAGCGTGCTAAAAACTTGCTTAGGGGGTCATTTTGCTCACAAAGGGGGAGTGGTTCATCTAATCCCCCCCCCCCCCCAATGTTGATGCCTAATAATGGATTTCTGACCAAATTAACCTCATATTTGTCCATTTTAGCCCCAAAAGTGCAAATTTTCGCGCGCCTCGCGCGTATTTATTCTACATTTAAACCATATTTCATCAGTTTCAAAATACCAAAATTTTTCTCGCGTTTCGCACCTAACTGAACCATAAACATATTCTGTCGCCAAAAGGTGCTGGATTGACTATACTTCAAGAACTCCATCCCCCCAATGTCAAAAAGAAATCTACGCCACTGCCCTCAGTACAGATATCAGTGGCGTATGCATCGCTGTCACTGCTCTCCGTGACAGCTCTTTTCTGTGAGCGTCGTTTGGGGTCGTTTGGTTTAACAGCTTCTGCTTCTGTTATAATACAGCAACAAGCTCCCCTTTGGGTATTAATAGTTGCAGCCCACTTCATTATCGTTTGGTATAACAACCTCTGCTTCTTCTTTATACCGCAACAAGCTCCTCGTCGTGTTTAAAAGTTGAAGCCGCACATCAATGTCGCCATGTCTTTGCCAGAAGTGAAATACACGCAGGTAATTCCTATATCTATTAAAACATATCCATAAAAGAATAATGTAATACCGGAAATTATTATAAACATTATGTTATTTTATTCTATTTTACTTCTGCATCTACAGATAAAGGTGGTAGTATTTCAATATCATATCATTTTTTCATTATAATATCAAATTAACCAGTGCAGTTCTGAAGGTAGAAGAGCTGATTTCTAGTTCCGGGTCGTATATTCAAATTATTAATGACTTTTTTCATAATCTATATGATTGTTTTTTACTTTGTGTTTAGCATGTTAATCAAATGAATACATAAATGCATCGAAACAAATTGTTACAAATACTGCTATTCAACATTATGTTATTTTTATCTCATTTTTGCATCTACAGTGGTTACGTAGTACAGTATTTAAATTGTAATTTTTTGTCTTTTTTATAATTCTCGGACGTGTATTAAAATTATTTTTGTCCTATGCTTTATGTCTAGCAATATAATAATATTAGCTAAAACATTTGATCATAATAATGCATCGAAACATATGTGACTGGACACTACGAATCAGCTGGCAATAAAGTCGGCACCCGGTCAATTTTGTTTTATTTCGTGTTTAGACAATATATATCATAAGCTTTAAAATAGTATATCACTTGACTTCCAACGATATCCAGAAGCGGGGTTAAGGTTTGTTGAACTCTGCTCCTTCAACAAAAAGGTACATTTTTCGGTTCTACACGTGTCTCTTTTTCCACATTGCTTGTAATAAAGTCATAATTGGCGGTCATTTCCAATCATCCCCAAGTCAACGAGGTTCAGGAATGTCCTCTCATTGTCATTGTTGGTTATACATACCTAGACAAAATACAATGCAATTGTAACCCTCCACTTGAATAGGATTTAGCCAAAGCAAACAAAGACTAGATCTATTTAATGATTCTATACGTAGAAGATTATTATCCTCTTCAACAATAAGATTATTGAGTGGTTTAAAGGCAATCAAATGAGAAACATGTCGCGCCTAATTGAGACACATATGAATACGACCTTCACTTACATTTTGCACTCTATCTCAGAATATAATTTGCCGAGGTTACGGCTCATTAGCATATTGTTAGACCAATTTGCATTGTAAACGGTCGTATCGTGTATCGTATTATACGTGGTAATGATCCGAAATATGTTTTTGTTTTTTATGAAATTCATTCAAAATGAGAGCGATTATATTAAGGTGACCTGATATATTTGGAAAATCATATTTGCTTCCCATGTTGTTTTATTCTGGTTAACGATGCGTAACTCTAATTCTTATTTTATAGATGAGTTGATCTCAATGTTTATCAACAAAGGCAAGGGACTGGTATATCGATATGCTAGAGCGAACTGCATACAACCACTACACAGTTCAATAGCTTTATTGTAATATGCGGGGGTTTTTTTAAAGCACGGGCCCTGAACAAAATATGATGCGGAAATCATATTCTTCAAAACATACGTATAACTGAAAATGTCATCGCTTTCAAGCACTCATGCAAAATAACATGTAAATGTTTTTATTTAATATGACTAATTCCTTATGGAATTACCGACATTCATACAGCGTGATATTGGTAGTCTATTGTGTTTTAATTATTAAATGAAAAACAGCATGATCATGTAATATATTGATTTCAAGTAAAGGACCCTACTGTTCTCAGTACCATATTGTAATTAGAAGTTCCAACTATGTGTATTTCCGAAGATATCATCAAAAAACGTAGTATACCACAGTTGAGACTACTTCGACTGTTTTTTGATGATTTCTTCGGAAATATACGGATTTGGAACCAAAATCTGCATTGTGATGGGGGTAGAATGGGGGTATGAGGTTAATCAGGTTACCCACCTTTAAGCTATAGCTCTTACCAAACGTAATACTAAAAGTCGATCGATACATGTTGAAATCAGCACAAATCAGAGATACACATTTTTGTTATGAAATTAATTTTCTCAGTCAAATATAAAGCAATAATTTATTTTTTCCCTTCAAAAATGTCGGTTAAAAAAGTGCTTGGATATACATTTACCAAAACCATTCTGGAGTGAAATTGTGTCTTTTAGTGTAAGATTTTTGATTTTAATAGGCCTTAACTTCGGCCACGAGGTTTTTTCGGAATTCATTTTTTAGCGTTTCAAACTAATACAGTTTGCTAAAGAAAGATATTTCCCACCTCAGTAAGACACATTATTTTATTTCAAGTATAACATGTATACTAATTAATATGTCAATCAATAACCTGCCAATCATCCTTTGATCTAATTGACGGTCTCCGCGGAGCCGCGGATTATAGTGATTAATCAACTATGAAAAGATTGTTGATTCATGTTATGTTGGCTTTTAATATAAACTTGCATCATGACTTTCTAGGCTGTATCTGAAATTTCTAACATATATGCTGTGCTGATATAATAAACTAAACTAAACTTCTGAGAAAATGTGTAACTAGATTCAAAACTCTAATGCAACTTCTTGCCTAAAGAGTCCGATTAAAATTACAATTAAAATGAACTAGAAAACTCCAATGCAAATATAAAAGATAAATTTAATTTAATTAGCTGAATATCTCCAATGCAATTTCTTACCGAAGTAGTCATTTCAACATGTTTAACTAGTATATAACTCTAATGCAATTTCTTGCCTAAAGAGTCTGAGTGAATGAAAATGTCATTAAATAAAATTAAATTTAAGGTAAAAGAACTCTGATGCAATTTCTTGCCTTTAGAGTAATGACGATTCGAAAAAAAGATATACACACGATTATTTTATTGTATTAAATAAATGCATGCGACATAGGACAAATGGGAACAAAGTCATTTCTCTTTTTGGAAGGTAGGGTGGTCCTGAAAAGGGCCTTTGGGTTTATTAAACAGACCTACTGTTTTCTGGCCTTGGAAGGCTTCCAGGCCGGGCGGAACGAAGGGTCCCGCTGATGATGCCACCACTGCTTGGTATTAACCAAACGGATAGTGGCTCACTAGACCAGCATTCCCGTCATTTTATAACGTGACTTTTTTGAGCCATAACTGAATATATAGCTATATAAAAAAATATATACAGTGACATAAAATATCGTATGAATAGTGCATGTGACTGGATTGTTGTTGTTGTTTATTGTTTAAAATGTTAATAAAAATACGAAAAAGCATAAAACCAAGGTTGCATAACAGGCACGAATGATCACACTTTAATAAAAATTACAATGTCTATAAAATCAAAGTGGGACATTTCCGTTTATTCCGCAGCATCGGTTATACGTACCAGTATTTAAAACAAAATAAATATATCAATATTGATGGACTGATTGATTGATTGATTGATTGATTGATTGATTGATTGATTGATTGATTGATTGATTGATTGATTGATTGATTGATCGATACGGTGGAACTTGAGTCCATGCATGTTCCCTAAAACAGGCAAGAGTATCCCCTTTAGACCTACTTCCTCCGTCACTTGAAACCCTGGATCCACCTCTCTTGACGGGCCCAATCAGGGCTTCCTTGCTTACAGGGACTACTATCTTAAATCCGCCTGTGTTAAATATATCGAATGGTTACATGTGTAATTCTTGCCGGCCCTAGTCAGGAGTGTTAATATTTCCTAATCAGGTGCCAAAAGTAGACTGCCCCGCGTTACATAACAACACCACAGGTGTTCCACTATAGGCGGAGCTTGTCCTATGCGTATAACTCTCGTTATCTGATTGGGCAAGTGAATGCCACATTCGAGCCCTTAGGCGGTTGTTTGATGACATGTAAAACTGGGTCGTTTTAAAGAAAAGTTTAACAATGATGGCGCTATTTATCTAAAATCTTGTTTGCATTTTTACAAGGGGTAGACACTTGTAAAATAGTATTAGAACATCAGCAAACAGACTAATAAATGACAAGTTAATTTTCAAAAAACTTTTTACCATGAAATGTAAGGTATAACTCATTATTATTTGGCTAATTTGAATTCAAAATATATGTAAATAGCGCCCTCAATTTGTACCCAAATGTACAGTTTATAGAATTAAAATTACCACAATAAAGCAGAAAAAGATGAAAATTTGATATCGAAACCAAAATCTATGTTAAAAATTGTTTTAAAATATATATGTATATAGAGTGATGATATTAGTGAGATAGCTGTTGGTATTGTTCAGGTCTAGAATTGTACATTATAATAATGTTTTGTTAGCAACATTAATAAATGATCCCATCAAACATATAAGAGCGCAAACCCGGACCCCAAAGTGATTTGAATGATTTATCCAATTCGTGAGAGGTGCGTCTTTTATTTTGTAAAGTATTACCCTTTGCAAGTTTTTGCTTTCGTTTTTGTTGTTGTTGTGTGAAGATAATTTCGTTATATAAACTGTTTTGCTTGTAACGTTGACAATAATATAATATTCTTGATCGTAGCACCGCGTACAACTTAAGTGTTCGCATACCAAAGAGGTAAAATGTAAAAGGGCAATTAAAGCATAACACCAATGTCACATAACACATAGGCCTACCATGATACAACATTTTTTCCATAATAATTTGTTGGGTCATTTGCTGGCTAAATTGCTGGCTATAAATTGCTGGCTACATTTCAACCTTTTAATTCGTGCTACCGATGTGATTTGAATTTGATCAAATTAATTGTTGCTACCGATCACCGTCTGTGCTCTCCGTCACCATTTTCTGTGTGCGTCGTGGTATAACAACTCCCGCATCTGCTTATACTGCAACAAGCTCCTCGTCGGGTTTTATAGTTGCAGTCGCGGTTCAATATTACTATGTCTTCTCCAGAAGTGAAATACACACAGGTAATTCAAATATCTATAAGACATATCCATATTTTATTTTATTTTTCATCTACAGACAAAATAGTTGGTAGTATTTCAATATCATATCATTTTGTCATTTAATATGATGGGAAATTAAATCATTGCAGTTTTGGAGCCAGAATAGCTGATTTCTAATTCTTGGACGTGTATTTGAATTATAGTTTTCCTATTTTTCCATAATCTATATGATTTGTTTTGTTGTGTGTTTAACAAGATAATCTCACATTTATATCAGTTAAAATGTTTGATCATATTATAATAATGCTTCTAAATATATTATTATTAAGGAAAATTTTCATTGAAACAAAACCAAATAATTTACTCACTATTGACGCTTTCGCCTATCATGTTCGATAGGCATCATCAGAATGATGATGGCTGATCCTTACTTCCGGTTGGACGTATCCCGACTGTAGAGGGTGTATTTACAGCCAGGAGAGGATCATACGCGTGACTCAGGTAGTGGGCCCCCTCGTCTCTGTTCATGACGTTGGTTCCTCTTCTCCTGCTCCATATTGATTCTTCGACATGTCTTGCGTTAGTATCACACTCCTTGCAAAGAACAGGAAGTGAGTTCCAGAGGCGTGGACCAGGCGTTGTACTTGATGGATCGTTAAGTACACGGTACATGATAGCCATTGCTGGGTTGCAGGTTTTGTAGTGGATGAGATGTTCCGAGAGGTATTTTGGAGAACTACCATGTAGATTTTTGAACACTACTAGCAACAAATGGGAACCGTTTAGAGAAAATGGCGAGAAGAATTGAGTTCGTATAATCAACTTAAAACAAAACGAGTGACTGTGATATACCTCCGAATTCTGTACATACTGCAGTTACTGTTCATTTTCATATACATAATACACAGTGCTCTCACCATTGACGCGTGACCTCTACAAACAGTGTATGTTATAGGTATAGGGCATTGCCTAGTTAACGTCACTGTGTGAAAAATAACCGGCCAATATTGTTTGTACTCTCTCAAATTCTAGAAAATATAGTTTTGTAACATGTCCTAATTTTTTAACTAATTTAGATGTTTGGAAATATTCGCATTTTGCTGTTTTATTAAGGAAGGGCACGCATGGCCTCCAAAATTCCCTTTTAGTGACTATCACTCACTTGTGGACCGCTCTCTTCCGAATCCGAAGGGCATTATGCTAAACCACTTGACGGATATGTTTTGTACTTGCTGTCAATCAAGAATAATGTATATATTACATGTAAGCTACAAACTGAGTAGGTGGGCATCTTCAAATGTTCGTACCTCCCTGATATGTAAGTGACAAATAACAGCAAAAACAACTCCCATATCTGTCCATAACTTTGGTCAGTGGAGCGAGCCAGGGGATTTTAAGTGGGTGAGTATTGATTGGCAAGTGCCATATTTGGGCATAAGTGCAGTCCATTATTCAATGTGGAGGATGGGCGCGGGCTGGGCTAGACTTTAGCGATTGATTTTGCTGGTTTAAGTTTAAGTACTGTAAATGTCGAATCATGTTTGCTGTGCAATATAACTGCACTATGATACTTATGATTCTGATATGAAAGTACACTGATTTATGAGTGGTTGTACATGATCTGTCATAGACATTGCTTGGTCGGAGACAATTCCTAGGTTCTAAATGTGGTCGAAGATGATCTTATGGCCGATAAGACGATCATGCAACAAAACCATTCTAGTAAAATTGAATGTGCATTACAAACGGTTTAGAAAGATCTCGTGGTCTACTCTACCGTGTCGAAGGCGGAAGAATGACCGAGAAGCAATACAAAACAGGTCTGCCGACATGGCTTTCAAAATGTTTTATATTGACCCTAAGCACAGCAGTTACGGTACTATGCTGATACACATTTATAAAACCTTAATACGTACTTGATCATAAGGTTCATGCTATAATGATATAGGTGCGTGTGAAGACAAATCACCAAATACGTATACAATGTGCATGGTTTGTGAGTTTAAATTCTAGTTAAGAGAGCAGTGAACAGCTTTATTCATTTATAATCACCAACTTACAAAATTATTTTCTAATTGCGCACAGATTTTTATCAACAATGAGTTTGTTAACTCAGTGAGCGGCAACACATTCCCGACTGTTAACCCTACTACTGCTGAGAAGATTTGTGATGTTCAGGAAACAGATAAGGTAAAATAGAGATATTGCGATGTTACATACATGGTGCGTAGCACGTACGTTAGCCCGTTGAAAACGGTGTTAAATATTGCTAGTCTCGGTTCCAATCCGGATTGTGCTCAGGGGCGAAGCAAGCGCACCAGGGGCCATGGACAAGGAGCAGTACGGGCCATTTTAACCAGGGCGGGATTTACCTTATGGAGACCCTGGGCCAGGCCAAAATTGGGAGGCCCCGAACTCACGTGCCGAGGAAGGCATGTGCACTCAAGTCCGCTGACAAGTTTGGTTTACGTATAATATAGATGGGGACTAACATATTTTGTTCGGATGTTAGTAGGACATTGTGCGCGCAAAGCACGCGAAAAATTCAATTTCAGACTATTTTAGCTCCATATCAACATGAATTCTGTTATTTGAATGCGCGCGAAGCGCGGAAAATTTTAAAATTTTGGCCCAAAACATGTTGTTATTGGGGTTAAAAGAAAGATGCATATGGCAATTTGGGGGGCCCTGGTCCCGGACCCATCTGGCCCAGTGGTAATTCCGGTCCTGCTCTTCATTATCAGCCCTTATTTAATTTTCGCTTTTGTGCTCGGGGCATCTGAACCCTCGGGGCCTATAGACTTCGTCCACCCTGTCCCCCGCTTGCTACGCCTCTGATTGTGCTCATTCGTCACGAAGGAGAACAAGGCGGCTGGAACAAAGACTGTAATATCTCTGCCTAATTCAAACAGCATGGTTTTGATTTTGACTAAAAACCAAGGTTAACATGCTGCTTAAACTTAATTGTATTTCTGTGCTCCCCAAATAGTATAGTTGCCCAAAACATATATTTTGGTAGATTAAAGACCACTACACCTATGATGACTTTACTTTCAAAATGACACGTTGTATGAACTTCGATATGTCGTCATTAGGTTTCACTGCCTGAACACAATTGATCATGTCTCACCTCCTTTTGCAACCAAATCGACGGTAATAACTCTTGTAGTGAGGGATCAGCATTTACCCACAAATTTACCTCAGGCAAAATCACTTCCTAGGGAACTAAATACCACACAAGGTCATTCTTATGTAACTCATTTTTGTCATATACTGCTTCTAGCTGACCCCTGGGCCAAACTGAAAAACAGTGTTTACACTGAGTTTTGTTACCCAGGCAAAAGAAGTTTTAATAAATAATAATAAATAAATAGCTGTAATGACAGCCTAGTGATCTGGTTAACCCATTAACAGATACCAACCTCAGGAGGGATTTCGATTTTTGATCAATTCTCTTTGTGAAACCTAATGGTAAAATCAGCACATTTCTACATAACACGTGCGTTTTATACGACGCTGGTTTCCGGTAGTATAAAAATCCCAACTCCCACTTAACAGCTGAACTATCAATTGGAAATTTTACTAACTTTCTTTTTGCACGCCCCATTAAGCTTCTGTTGAAATATACCAGTTGATGATTGTTATGATTGTAAATGTGTTTCGATTCATGTGAAATTAAAAACATACATGATCATGATTATTACTTTCAGTGAAATTTTACTTGTTGAAGTATTGTAAGGCCCATTCACTTTGCGCCGCAACTATTCAATTTATCGTTTCAAGTGAAATTAAACATACATTATTTGAATCATTACCTTCAGTGAACCTTTACTTGCTCATGTACTTTCTTTTCGTAACTCACACTACCTTTGTGCAGAAATATACATTCCAGGTGTGATCGCTACGTTTTCTATAGCTTCCACCTTTGTAATGTCGCATTGTTTTTACTTGGTACAAAAATGCAAAAAAGCAATCAATGTAGATATGGTAGAACTTGACGCCATGGATTTATCCTAAAAACACCGGACTGCCACCTTAAGGCACATATACCCCTTACTTGAATCCCCCTCTGTCTCTGTAGGGTTCCCTCTGTAACATTGCTGACAGGGCCCGTTTCTTTTAATCCGCCTCTGAATGCAATCGTTAAGAAAGTTAAGCTTACTAAATCAAATACTCGACGAGGTTTCACTGTGGTCAAGATAAACAGGTTCTTGAGATTTAAGACTTTTTTCATGTCTGACGATGTCAGTTGTGAGATTTTTGTGTGGTGGATTTAGGGCAAAGAAGAAATGAAGAAAAAATAACGGTCGATTTCAGTGATGCGCCCGGAGGCTTTGGGTCAAAATATTAAATTAAGATGGCCTAATAGTAATCATGATGGAAAAGAAACAAAAGACCTCATTTTAATTTATGTTTTAAATTAATAACACATTGTATGTTTCATTACAGGCTGATGTAGACTTAGCCGTTAAAGCAGCACGTGAAGCATTTAAATTAGGATCACCATGGAGGCGTATGGATGCCTCACAAAGAGGGCGCCTTATCAATAAACTAGCGGACCTGATTGAGAGAGATGTCAAATATATTGCGGTTGGTAGTTAGTTGAAGAATTGTTTTGTTTCTTTGTCTGCCGTTTGTAGTCAATGATAGCCTAAAGTTGGCTTCTTGCTTTGGTCTTCAAAATCAATATCTCCTTTACAACGTCATTCGTTTTCTATTGAATCTTGATTAATGGACTATGTCTTTTATAATGCCCAAGGTTGCGACTTATGATTATTCTGTTGGAGCAGGTGATTATGAGTTGTGGCTTTCTGACTCTCAACCCTCGATATATTGCAGCTGTAATAGTGTTTCATTTGAATGTTTGTTAGGGTGTTTATTTCTTAATAGGGGTGTTTTACCGTAAAACTTCGTCTACAAGCATATAGAGTGTTTTTGATGAAAGCTAAATCAATATGAAACACCCGTGAATATGCCAATACAATAGATTGGTTTACAATAGTACTTGTTTGTATATGCTTGTATCGGTAATGTATTTGCTCAAACTCCAAAATGTTATAATGCTGTCGATGGATGGGCTTGGATTAATATAGCCATCATCAAAAGTACTCTATATGCTTGTAGACGAGTATTTTATATTTATTTTACTCTATTTAACACCCCAAGGGCGTTGCATTTTCTTTCCAAAAGGGGCGTTTATTAGAGGTCATTTTTAGAACGATAATTCCTATCATTAGGTAAGCTTCAAACTTGCGCGATATGACGAACTATGAACTTAGGATCAATGACTTCCGCTTCACTTCCGGGTTTACGATGAGACTTTCGCCAACTACCGACGCCATTTACGATCGTGTGTACACCGTGGTAGGCTTCCTACACAAGATAGCATGGAAAATTCAGCATTTTAAAAACATGTTGGTTCAAACAATGGGTGCGCGTTTAATAGAAGGAGACGACTAATAGAGTAAATTCGTTCGACTGTTTGCTTGTTTTTGTTTTTGTATAAGCAACTACAGATTAGCCAAAATGATGGATAGGCATCACTCGTCCTAAGTCATATTATCTTATTCCAGCTGCGATGACACCTCTGTCACCTTCGAAGAGGTATTAGAGTGGTTTGATAATGATCTGTTCAATTCCTATCAAATCAAGGTTGTATTGATTGCAGATCTATAATTATTTGCGCCATAGTATCACACAACCGAACCAAAAACAGTAAATGGAATTTGTCCAACGTCACCTCACGAGGTGTCACTGTAGCTCCGGGCTGTAGATGGAACGTATAATAACATTGCTAAATTCCTTATTATGTGTTCCAGGCACTCGAAACATTAGACAACGGCATGATTATTGGGACATCATTCTGCAAGACAATAGGAGCTGTAAAAGTATTGAGATATCTAGCAGGATGGGCTGATAAAATACAGGGCAAAACTATTCCAATTGGTAAGACTGCGTTATTTGAGCCACAAGTAGGCGTCATTGCTCTGTATAATCACAGTATCTGCAAATAAAGAAAACATGCAAATAATCTGGAAATCAGTCAGTTCCCAGCAAACGCAAAACATTTTACGTTTAAACATTTTTTTAAACTTGCTACAAACATTTTAACATAATTTTATTAACCTTTTGACGAAATTTGTAAAATGATGTTGTAGTGTTTTTTTTCGTATCGTATAAAACGTTTGAAGAATGTTTTCATGACTTATTTAACCCGATATTTAAATGTTATTAAAACTTTTTGATGAAACCAAATAATAACACGTTTATAATGTTTAAAAACGTTTTTGTGTTTGCTGGATATTGCACTTTTATTCGGAAAACATAGAGTGCTGAGATCCTTGATCACCATAACTGAACTCCACCCAGCGATATGGTGAAGTAAACCTATACATGAATGATTTGAGTAAACCTAGTGATCACACAGACAACAAAGGCAGTAGCGTAGCCAGCGGGGGGGGGCATAGTGCCCCTGACAAAAAAAAAAAGGAAGAAAAAAGTGCCCATTTGACAAAAAATGAAAGAGAAAATCAGGAGGGCAAAGGAAAAGAAAAAGGGCAAGGAGCACCTTTTTTAGCAAAATTCAGGGCCAAAATAGTGTAATACACAAAATTTTTCCACGCTACGCGCACATTGTAACAATATAGCCCTTTTCAGCCGGATAATGGGCGAAAATAATGTAAAATACAATAAGGCCTTTTTCGGGAAGCTCGAAGACATACAGTCTCTATGTATTGTATGATGCAACTGCAATTTTTTCGTCTGTGCCCCAAAATTTTATTTTGCTCCTCTGACCAAGAAAGCTGGCTACGCCCCTGAGCAAAAGGTGAACAATATTCGTCATCCGTAAATCTATAATCCACATTACGAGACAAAAACAGTAATCACTGATATTTCATATTAATTTTATTCAGATGGTGATTTCTTTTGTTACACCCGCTACGAACCAATTGGTGTAGTCGGTGCCGTAATACCGTGGAATTTTCCCGTTCATCATGTCGCAAGCAAACTAGGAAACGCTTTGACATGTGGCAATACTATTGTTGTAAAGCCCGCAGAGCAGACCCCATTGACGGCTCTCTATATTGCATCGCTAGTGAAGGAAGTGAGTGTGTGGCAACTTACCTTATCTTTAGAGTCAGATTTAATTATTTCACTGTGGCGTACCGCTAGGGGCTATTCTGGGTCCAAAATAATGTATCGTCGCCCTAGTGCGACCATTTCATAATTCACATTTTAAACCAAAATCAGCTCCGTTTTGCCAAGTTATTGATCAAACGAAACATACTATTATGTTTAATGGTCATTATTTATATTGGCTGCTGGTGATACAGGAATAGACATTATTCATAAATTATGCCGAAGGATCTGGGAATCCGAATGTGTACCAGAGGACTGGGTCAATCATTGTCCCCATTTTCAAAAAGAAGGACAAATTAGACTGTGCCAACTATAGAGGCATAAGCCTACTAAGTCTCTGCAGCATACTTCACAGCCGGATGAAAAAGCAAACCGAGGAGATACTCTCCGAATCACAAGCAGGGTTGGGTGGTTTAGACCAGGCCGTAGCACTGTTGACCAGCTTTTTACACTAAGACAAATAACAGAAAAATACACTGAAATAGACAAGGCGCTGTATCTCTGCTACATAGATTACCAGAAGGCCATTGACACCGTGTGGCAAGATGGACTATGGGCAGCAATGAAGCACCTAGGTTACCCGGACAAGATAGTTCGACTCTTACAGGCTTTGTATGGCACATCAAAAAGTGCAGTGAGGGTGGACAAAGATATCACATAGTGGTTCAGGACTGCCACAGGAGTAAGGCAAGGTTGCATCCTATCGCCACAGTTATTCAACATACTGCTGGAATTAGTCATCAGTTTAGCAATCCAGGACCTGGACACTGGCATCAAAATCCAAGGCAAAACCCTCAACAACCTGCGGTTTGCCGATGACATTGTTTTAATGGCAGATTCAGAGGAAGATCTTCAATCACTTGTAACTCTAGTCCACACTCAAAGCAAGAAATTTGGTCTCACTATAAATAAGGGGAAAACTGAAGTTCAGATCATCAACAAAGTCAGCCACCCAATAACCATCTTCATAGAAAGTGACCAACTGAAGCAAGTCCAAACCTTCACCTACCTGGGAGGAGTTATCACAGAGAATTCAACCAGTACGGAAGACATCAAACGGAGGATTGGACTGGCAATGGGAAGCATGCGGAAGTTGACCACAATATGGAAGTCAAAAGAAATTAGTATCAACACAAAAATGGAACTCTACCAGGTGCTAATATTGTCAATAGCAACATATGGGGCAGAAGCTTGGACGCTCAAGAAAGAGACGAGAAGAGATTGTTGGTGTTTGAGATGTCTTGTTTAAGGTGGATAATGGGAGTCTCCAGAAGAGATAGGCTACGGAACACATCAATAAGAGAGGCAACAAGCAACCAGGTCACAATACTAGACAAAATCAAAGCCAAACAACTGTTCTACTTTGGACACATCGTACGGATGCCAAATGACAGATACCCTAAACATGCCCTTGAAGGTAGAATACCTGGACACAGGCCAAGAGGTAGACCCCCAAAGCGCTGGCTTGACAACATAAAAAGCAGCTGCCAAGAACTTGGGGTTACATCAATCTACAATGCAAGGAGTATGGTCACAAACAGAGGCATATGGACTTCCATGGTGAAACGGCTGCTAGCTCCAAGGTTCCCTGGATCCGAGGGAGGAAAGCAATAATGCACTTATCAAATGCAACCCCGGCCCCTGGGGACCCGGGGATGGCCGGGTCGTGGGCCGTGGATTTTGGGTTAAAAAGTTCAAGTCACGGGTAAACACCCGGCCAGTCCCGGACCCATCCGGGCAAAACTCTCAGCCACTCCCCGGCCCTCCCGGGCGAACATCCGATGCAAGCCGCTGCAAACCCCGGGTATTCCTCGGCCCAAGTTCCCGGCTCTGAGCATCGGATATAGGTCTGGATCTTACAATCGCGGCAATTTTTATATTATACACATATAATTATTTTTTTAAAGAAGAAAAATACAGCTCGAGAATTTATAAAGAACATGTACACTACATATATGTAGTATAGTCTTCCATTAAGTATTATGGCCATGTAGCAGTCGATCGCAGATGTCACAAAAGTATCATGGATTCTTTTATTATCACGGTCAGTTTTGTTTTTGAGTGTAGGCCAAAACCTTAAAATATTTTAACACTTTAGCGTAAAAAATAGAGACCAACTTCATTTGGCATAAATAAGCGTATTTTGCATGATGTGCATGTCAAGAAGCCAGTGTGGTCTGGTTAAACATGCTAACTTTAGAGCCCCGCTAAATAGCAGATACATGCCCTACTGCAACATTTTGAAACTACAGCCAAGATTTTGTTTTTGGAATGGATTTTAATATAATTTATGAACAGTTACATTAATGTGGCGACTCAGTGGATAATTAATATACATCCACGGCTCAAGAACGGCCAAGTGATAGGATTCCCCGGCCCATAAAATGAAGGGCATCCGTACTATAAACCACAGCCATGTTCACGGCCCATTTTACTGGTTGGAAAACCCCGGGTACGTTATGACATAATCCCGGCCCTCGCCCGGGTAAAGTCCCAGCTCAGTTTCCCGGGGTTTTGGCCGACTCAACTCTTATACCAGTCCCGGCCTACACCCGGCTCCCCCCGGGACACATTTTGAGTCAAATCCCGGGTCACATGATGTCAAGTCCCGGACCATCCACGGGCCCCCAGGGGCCGGGGCTGCATTTGATATGTGCATAAGTCCAAGTCATTTATATTCAAAGAATGGTGAACAACCATTGTTGTGATACGTTTTTGTGTCTTTTACCCTTAGATGAACTCGAAATTAATACATTTACCGAGATGATATTGGTTTATTTTTTGTTTTTGTTGTTTTTGTTGTTTTATTTAATGCTACTTACAAGGGTTTGAGATAATACATTATGTAAAAAGACCCAATAGACTATTGAATTTGCATTTTTTTATCAAAATATCCAATGTTATACAAGTATTTGTTATCAATTTGATAGGCAGGCTTTCCACCCGGTGTGGTTAATATCATACCTGGTTACGGACCGACAGCTGGGGCCGCTATTGCTGAGCATATGGATGTGGATTTGGTGACATTTACCGGATCAACAGAGGTATAAAGAATTTACTTGTCTGATATAGGTACAGCAACAACTTTCAAATCGTTGTGAACACTGCATAGTGCCGAATACGCAAAATTGCAGTTCTAAGTAAACGGTGTTTGAAAATCTTGGTATCATTTCCTTGGTCCTTCTAAAAATTTAGTACATTCGTGAGCACTTATTTGAAATGTATATTATAGAAGTGAATGTACACAATTTATTGGCAATATACTCGCATGTTTTGAAACAATCAATATGTCCCCTCAAAACGCGTTTTAACAGCTATTCGGCTTTATGCTGTATCCAAAATGTCTCTACCACCGCGTAGAGAGCCGTGTTCGGGGTCGAATACGCATTCAGCTACGTGTAAACCATAGTACTCATTCTTGATTTGGGGCTTTCGTGTAGAAATCACTGGTTGTCCTAAGGCTAAGTAGACTTAAATTGGTATATAAGTTATAAATAGTCTTCCCTGTAATATTTAGCAAAAACTCGAGGATTTTAAAGCAGAAATAATAATATTAGCGTATATTTTGCGTATGATTTTCTGGGATTTTCCAATTTCAAGGGGGGCGCATTCACATTATTAAGCCATAGCGATATCATGTGGGCAATGTTTGTACTTATTTTGATATCACTGGAGATTTAATATAGAAAATGCGGGGTTTCCAATACTATAAAGATCCATCTGATTTGTACAGTTAAGTATACGATTCGTCTCTTTGCCGAATTCATTAATCGCACTTTAGGCGCGATTCGTCCAAATCAATATTTCAATATCTACGTCGGGAGTAAGATTTATCATTAATTTTTAAAAGATAACCTGAAACAAAATCATAAGCATACAAAAACTAATTTTGCTCAAAATTCTCGATTCGTCACTCTGCCGAATTCATAACGATATAAAATAGCAAAAAGAGAGAAAACAGTGCGTGCTGACAAAATTAATCTGAAATCAATGGCGTGTTGCTGTAAGTGTCCAGTGTCCGTAGTGACAGACTCCACCCACATGTACTAAAATGTCTATTATATCGTATTTATACCCGTTTTGCACCATTATATAACCCGGTATTTAAAGGTTTTCTGTAAAATGTCACGTGTTTGCTGGGTAGAGAATTACATGATACAATAGATAAATGGATATATTTTGGCAATTTAGAAAAATATAGGTGTTTTCGGTTTAAAATCTACCAAATTTATTATCTTTCCCTTTGCATAATATTTCACAAAAGCAAAAATTAAAAACGTGGATTTCACTATAAAGACTTACGATGGACTTCAACACTTCCTCCCTCTTCCTCAATGTTTAAAGGTCCGCCTTACTATCGGGTAAGATGGATCTACGAAATATTATTAAAGCAATTTTATTGTAAGTACATTAGTATGCCAGATGAAAAACTTCCATAACGGCCCGTTTCGCAGGATAGCGATTAATTGATTTCATATTTTCCCCCAGGTTGGTCATTTAATTCAGCAAGCATCCGGTAAAAGCAATCTGAAACGTGTGGCATTAGAGATGGGAGGCAAGAGTCCTAATATCGTGTTTGCAGATGCTGACTGTAAGCAACAATATATTATTATCTTTAATTAAGCTTTGTACCTATGAAACGAGATATCATAGATGGTGTAAACTATTCTTTATTTGAAATAATATCAAACACGAGACACTTAGATAACATTGTTATGAATATCGGTGGTTTTTAAGGTTTTGATCCTTTGTGGGGCCCATACTGCAATCTTTGACATTTTTACCTATTAGTTAATAACCATACATGACAGAGAAACCAAGCCATGCAATTTCTGAATCGTATAATCAGGCTTGGTTTAAACAAGATGTGAGCAATGTAAAAAAAATTGCATTTTTGCCACCAAAGTTCTTTGAGATCACTTTATGATTATTATAACTGGTTCTACCTCTAAATCACAAAAATCGCAGGAGATTGTAATTACTTTTAAATTTCAGACGTCTGGAAAAGGTTATTTAAATTATTAAGTTACTTAAGTTTTTTAGAATTTTGGTTACACAAATTCAATAATTTTGGTTTGCTTCCTTACATAATTCCATATTTCTCACTCATTCCGCATCGTCATAAATAACTAATATGTGACTTGCTACCACGAAATCAGCGCAATGTTGCAAGGTCTTAGTCACTCAAAACGCCCTGGTTACTGCGTTGGTGTTCACTCACCTGTTGAAGCCACTAAGTACATGAAGTATGTCTGGATGTCCGTTGTGAATGGGGGCACAATAGGCGATTCACGAAGGATAATACTACTGGCTTGTACAGGTGCGCGGCAAACAAAGAACTCAACGAAATGAGTTTAAAAGTCGCGGCGACTTTACGCTGATTTCGTGGTAGCAGGTCACATATATAATACAGGCTATTATATAATAATTCGTGTGACCTTTTTCATAGTCGACTAAGTCGACTTCACCCTAACATTGACTTTATTGAAAGTCAGAAGTAATCCGGTCTTTGCTGTTGATTGAACTAACGGAATGTCGAACAAGCTGAGGAATCGATTATAGATTTAATACCCTAAACCTCTCCGAACGATGGGTGTTGTCGCATTATTTGCAATGAAACGGTCGCTTGCCATTGTAAATAGGTCAATATATACAGTTTGACTTGAGCATGTTCAGCGTTAATTTGACGGTAAGCTTAAAACGCATTGAAAACGCGAAAACGCAGTCATAAATATCTGATATTAGTAAGTCTCCAAAACGAATGGTGCGAAAAAGAGATGTATTGACAATAACAAAGTATGTGCCAAACAAATTGTCTTTGGGCTGTTGCTTTCTTGAAATATCACCAAAAACATCAAATTTGGGAATAACTCCCAAAATTTAAAAACAAACATGAACCTTCCAAAATGAATACACATTCGCACTCGGTGGCCCGATCATAACCTAGCGCTGTGATTTGGGGTAACTCGTTGCTTCACCTCTCCAGTTACCTGTACTTAAAGTTGGCCTTAATTCCTTGATTTTAGTGGATTACGCCGTGGAGGTTAGCCACAAAGGGGTCTTCAATCATTCTGGACAGGTTTGCCTGGCTGCATCAAGAACATTTGTACAAGAGGAAATTTACGATGAATTTGTCAAGAAGAGTGTTGCAAGAGCTAAGAGGCGAGTTATAGGCAATCCGTACTTGGAAACAACAGAAGGAGGTCCACAGGTTTGTATATTAGAACTCTATATATCGCACAATACACTGGTACATTGGTACATTAAACGGCCATAATAAATGCTAATACTTACCATCAACATTTTGACATTTTTCATTAGCAGTTTTAATTACGAAACTTTGTTGATGATGCATATTGTAATTAAAAAAAACAATTATGCCCTTTAAACTACATACTAACAAATAAAATTATTTACTCATTTAAAGATAAACCAAGAACAAGTGGACAGAATCATGGATCTTATAGAAAGTGGGAAACAGCAAGGCGCCAAACTTGAATGCGGAGGAAACCGTTATGGTGACAAGGGATATTTTATAGAATCAACTGTTTTCTCAGATGTCAAGGATGACATGCGCATTGCCACAGAAGAGGTAATAAAATCGATTTTTGTTTATTTCTTCCATCATCCCATTCTCTTACATTTTCTTAATGCTTCATCATCTTTTCTCTCTTCGCGGTTTATATCTGCTTTGTCTTCTTGCCCTCTGCTTCGTCTCCTTTTTCTTCATCATCCTCCTCGTCATCTTCTTCGTCATCTTCTCGTCTTCTTCTTTGCTGACAATTTCAAACAGATTTTTACCTTTTAAATGAACCAATTGACCAATACAAAATTCGATAAATTAATTTTTGATTTGGAACCAGGTCGTAAAAGTCGTATATTACGCATCCCGTAAAGAAGCCCAATCGGGTCTGTTGGTTAATCACTGAGTTATTTAGAGTTCTTGTTCAAGACCAAAGGGAAAAGGTTTTCTACTGACAGTTTCGCCAGAAGACCTCTGGTTTTTTAACAGGGTTTTTGATGTTATTGATCCATATTGATGCTTTGGTTTTACTAAAAGCACTCCAGTTAAGTTGGTCTTGAGCAAAGGATCAGATATGTGCCTTGAAAGGAATGTTCCTTCGTCTCCGTTCATTGTGTTATCTCATCATCTATCGATCGAGGTACCATACTGATTATGTGATCCTTCTTGCCCTGTGGTTCTCTTCTCTATCATAAAATGTATTTAATTTCCCTTTAGTTTCCCTTATTCGTACCATGAACATGATGGCCTTTGCTGAAATTTGTTGAAATAAAACATGCGTTTCCAATGTAATTATTAATGAAGTCTACATATTCATGTATTGTTCTAGATATTTGGCCCTGTACAACAACTGATTAAATTCAATACGCTAGATGAAGTGTCAGAGAGAGCCAATAAAACAAGATATGGTTTAGCAGCTGCTGTATTTACCAAAGATATTGACAAGGCCATCTATATTGCAAACACTGTCAGTGCTGGTATTATATGGTAAGGGACTTAAACTTAACATGGATTCAATATTGGGCCTTTGCCGCGTTTGGCGTAAACGTGCCCCCTTTTTATCCCTTTTTATATTGCCGTACAAATAGTGTGATCCTATGGAAGAAACAGTCGTCATTTTTATTTTCTTTGGAATAATATAAGTAGAGAGCAATTGGGTAAGATCCTGTTTTAATTATGATATTATTAACATTTAAGTCACCCAGGAGGCTAAAATCTACATCCACATGATCATTTTGACCAAATTGCGTGTTTTTAGTAAATGTACTGATTTTGACCCAGGTCAAAGGTTATTTATACATTGCCTCTACATGACTCCTAATATAATGGCTGTCAAACAAAAGGAATATATATTTGTGTGTCCAAATTTCATAGGAAACCACCCTGGTCACTAACAGAGTTTGTGGTCACTTTGGTCACTTTAGTAACATTAAATGCACATGCTTTTAAAGTTAACTATTCGATCCTTACTATTACATGGATTCATATACAAAATCAGAATAATATGGTAGGCCTACATTGTTTAAGGATCATCCGTCACGATTTTTGCAAACTGACTAATACAACAATTTCATATCAATTTGTAAGCGCTCTTTAGCAAAGTCATAGTTCATTGAATTTACAACCGTATGACAAAACAGGCAAAATGGTAACCTTTTGCACAAGATTTGCAATTTAAAGAGAATTGACCATTGCTCATTCTAGTAACGCTAGTGTATGGACGATATAAGTGTGTGTTTTCATTTAATGACATAAAATTTGACAAATATTGTAAGGAACACTTGAGGTTTTGACTTTTAAAACCTACATTTTGGTCAAAAAATGTGCGTGGATAGGTAGTTTTCAACAGATTTACCACATTCGCCTTGCTATAACATTGAATTGCGTTATCTGTTGACCTAGCATGCCTATAGTGACGAAAAGTGTTTTTAAAGGTAAGTGTTAGCTTTCGTTTGATATAAAAAAAATTCTGATTGGATGAAGAGAACAGAGGCCCATTTCCAGCTAGAAGCTCCACAGCTCATACGATGCTATGCACTCAACCGTATAGTGTAATCAAAGACTGTGGGGGAGACAATTCACTGCTTGTTGTTCTCTGCTTGGAAGCTCTTGGACGAAAATGTGTGC
The DNA here is from genome assembly GCF_039555335.1 of Amphiura filiformis. Lineage (NCBI taxonomy): Eukaryota > Metazoa > Echinodermata > Ophiuroidea > Amphilepidida > Amphiuridae > Amphiura > Amphiura filiformis. Next base: position 12,890,764 of record NC_092642.1, on the reverse strand, counting down.
TCAGGTGTACGTGTATGGAGGTGAAAACCGTGCGTAGATGGTTTATAAGAGAATCGGATTTTTTAATGTGACTATAAATTATGATAAAATGTGATAACATCGCCCTCTACCGTTGGTATTTTACAAGGGACGTTGTATAAGCTAGGTTCGTTAGTTTGAGAAAACCAAGATTAATTTTCGAACTCAAGTTATGTACGTGTGCTTGTGCACGCAAAACTGCACGATCCATTAAGAAAAATCATTTTTGTTGAACTTGTTCTACACATGCAGGGTTAATGTATATGGCGTAAAGGGTGGTCCTGTACCATTTGGAGGCTTTAAGATGTCTGGTATTGGTCGTGAAGGGTAAGTATATACATCTGGGTTTGGTTTTTTGTAACCTGGTAATCTGGTCCAAACGTAAACTGCGTTATCGTCGGTATCTACAAATAACTTATTTTGAGGTCTATGCCTACCAGAGTCAAACATGCCCTTGGTCCGAGGCTTCGGGGCGTAAGGAGGCCGGTCGAGTGCAGATCTGTCGGAGAACGCTTTTCAATACGGAATATATGCTAACCTCATCGTGACATCATCCAAGCAGCAAAGTTCATTTCCTATTGAAAAAGCGTTTTGCAGTCGACTATTCTCTAAGTCACAGAAAACCACATGATATAAGCCTATTCAACAATTATTGCTAATGTCACACAACCCACTCATTGATCAAATCACAATTATGCTGATAACTCATGGTGGTTTCGTGGATGTTTATCACTGTGTAATGGATCACGAGTTGCACCCAGCCCCACTTTCGATCATTTCCGTTTTTAAACAACTGACCAAACTCAATATCCTACACCTGGTCTTATGATTGCATGTAGGACCATGCAGCGAAGTGGTTACATAACTCCCTGGATCACGCACCTTTTGACATTGGTAGTACATGTCATAGACTTTGTGTTGCGATTAATTCGATCGTGGTGGAGAACTCAAAAGCGTGATCCAGTTGACATATAGTGATAATCGGATTATACGTAACGTCTTTATAATGATTATAATAGGACCAAGTAAATACTGCCCTCACAATATTAAGTTTCATCCCTTTTTCTTGTTTGCATGATTGTTTTATATTGCACGTGTTGATTCGAAATAAATAATGATGTTATACGCCTATGGTCAATGGTAAAGATTCAGAGTAGTAAAATGATCGTTTACTTTTTACTTTACAGAGGAGAAGATGGTCTCATGGAATATCTAGAAGTCAAAACGGTTAGTTTAACCTTACAGTTACTTAAAGAACTCGTCATGCTTTGTCATTAATTAACGAAAACATCTAATGTATTTGTTATTGAAAAAAATTATACGCGCATAACTTTGTAACATTAGGCTTGATACTGTTTGTAATATATATAGAATGAAAAAGAGGTCAAGAGTGAGATAATAAGATAAATCTTAATCTTAAAGATGGATGATCTGATCCACAGCCTCATCCCCGGTCTTTTTCTATCAAAATGCTGATTTTTGCATCAGAAGAAATCTCACATTTTTCTGATTATCCTACTGAAATTTTAGGACTCAAATACATTACGTTTAGATGTTATAAATGGAAAAGTGACAGTCTCATCCCCAGATGTGGTATACCACACATACCGTTCTATGGGCTATTGTAAAATGTGTTTTTTCTAATATCAAAATTGCTAGTACAATGTACTTCAAAATTTGTAATTTGATTATTTTGGTACAGGCCTCTATGCGCGGTACAGTCTCGTACAGAACACAAAGAAAATATCTGACCACCTACCTTTAAGATAATTCTGAAGAAGGTTGAACTTTGAAGAAGGAATTGAATGCCAACGCTTACTATTTTTGTTGTTGTTATTTTCAAACAGGTAATCATCAAACAACCAGGAGAATCCAACACGTAGTAGACGGATATAACAACAACTCTTAGATTAAATTGAACTGTTTTCAAAAGTATATTATAAGAAACAGTACGAAAATCGCAAACATAATAATTTCAATATTGTAGGCTTTATGCCCTATATTTATCGGTCTCGATATGAGACCATAGGATGATTTAAAGCCATATTAAAACATTTCTGTAAAAATAGATTACTATTTATTTTCCATAAAATGCTAGCTTTTACTGTCAGATATGTCCCTTTTATTTTTGAGCCGAACAAGTGAGGTAAAGCATAGAAAATTGAATTTACTACTAGCGCCCATGTATGTTACTCCCGCGGTTGTAATACGGTGCGATCCTCAGTGGGGGGTGGGGGTGTGTGGGGGTGTGTGTGTGTATGTGTATCCCACGTGTTCGACTAATATTTCCATCGTAATACTAATATAAATGTAAAAATTCAAATTCAAATTTAACTATGCACTTCTATGCAGCATAGCAAAGCATTGGTGTCATATTGTGGGATAGGCTTTTACGACGGGAATTCATAACAATTAGTAGGTTTTTAGCGGGTTCGCCGTGGGACTAGTTTAGAACTGTCAAGCTTTCGTCAGGAGTAGCTCTGACTTCTTCAGGACAAAGTACCTAAGAATGAGACATGTAGACCGCCCCTTGTCTACTGATGACTCTGAAAAGAGCCGTTTGCTGAAGACTGCCCTTGTCAACAGAAACTAGCAGATCTCGCCTATCTGCTGATTTTGTAAGTTTTGGTGGCTCTGAAAAGAGCCGTTCAATAAAGACATAATAATTAAAATTTGGATAACGTTATTATTTTGCAAAGAAAAAAATGAAAGCACTATACACATGTTAAGGGTGCAATAGAGGGTATCCGTGTTCTATAAGCTACATATCCTATCAACGACTGCTATACCTTCTTTGGGACTTTCAAAAGAAGTACCTGCATGTGCAACCATTGTTACATTTTAAATTTTGCAAATTCAGTTCGTGTCTTTTAGTTTGTGTTTAAAAACTAAACTGGCTTCAACTGGGTCTTCATTTTCACACATTTTAAAACTAAATTTTTACACAATGTTTGCTTCTGCTTTGGACATTCACGCGATATGTTTAAAACAATCGTTTATATAATACAATAATGGTGAAAACTTTTCAATGGCTTCAATTAGGCTTTCGTTTCACCAATTTTCGGCTTTTTCAAACTAAAATAGTACCCAATAATAGTGCTAAAATTGATCCACACTTGTTTCTCACTTCTATTGCCTCCGGACGCTGGTTGCCCTGATATGTAAGATTTGTAGCCCTTTTTGTACTTTTTAGCCCATTTTTGACCATTTTCGTCAAAGTTTTCCCCCTTAAAAGTTGTCTTTCCCCCCTTTGTCCACCCTCTGAAAAAGTGCTTGCTACGCCATTGCCTCTGAGGGGCCACAGACACTCTCAAATACCCTCTCTTCCCACACTTTTCTGATGGGGTCGACGGCCCTGCTGGTGCTACGTGGGACGGATTCGCCGGTCATTTGTCGGACGTTGAACGGATATATAACGCCTGCAGGATTATTCCACCGAATCCTCTACCGGACTGGTGATTTTTCCACCGGATAAAATATTTGGGTATACGGTGATGTACGTTGACCCAGTCCGTCATAGTGCGAGCCATAAGCATGATGCACTTGCTCATTCTTCCATTAGTTCGACAGCCAATCAATAGCAAAGACCGGATTACTTACGAGCAAACGGAATCCATCACTTGATGAAATATATTTCATCATAATATAGAATGTGACCCTTAATATTGAAATGCTCTGCCTTCCCATCTTGTCTGGTTTTAGGGACTGTGCAATAATTATGAGCCCTGGAGAGTGTAAAATTTACGGGAAAAAATTGGCAAAAAACAAGCCGAATATTGGCACACATTCATGGGGCGCCCCCCCGCCACGCTCTAAAAGACTTTACAGTACTAACATGACTAAACAGTACGGAAACGCCTAAATGTGCAAAATTATCATGTTCGCTGCGCTCGCAATATATACCTATATGTAAGTTGGAATCCCAAAAATTTGGCATGTACAAAGTTGGGAATGGCAAAGGTTTTATTTTTGGCATGCGAGAGGAGGGGGGACAAGCGTGGTTTTTTTGGCCAAGAGAGGGGGCAAGCGATCTTTGGCAGGCCATGTGTAAATTTTACAACAACCCGGCTCATTATTGCACAGCTCCTTATTGTTTCTTATCGTTGTAAATGGGTGCAGCCCGTCACTCAGGAGATATTTAGAAAACCCATTATTTGTCAATGTGGTTTTTGAATTATCGTTTCATGTGAAATTAAAATACATTAGTATGATTATCACTTTCAGTGAAATTTTACTTGTTGAAGAGAATTCTGTTTGTAAGGCCCATTAACTTTGTGTCGCAAAATGCAAGATGATGATCGTTATGATTGGTAAATGTGTTTTTTAATGTATCGTTTTATGTGAAAATGGTAATATATTGTCTGTGCAATCCTGTCAAATTCTTGTAGATCACCATCTGTGCTCTCTATGAACGCTCTTCGCTGTGCGCGTCGTTTCGTTTGGTACACTCTCAGAACATTGGATAAAAAATGAATGGGCAGAAAACAGTTGGTTATGGTTAAAAAATGCCCAACAATGGTTAAGATTCTTGAAGTTGGGCAAAATACAGTTTAATACATGGTTGGTCAAACCTGTCAATATGGTATAACTTGGTATTTACACAATGTTGGTTAAAACCTTGGTAAAAAACATCCTTTTCCCGCCAATAAAGTTGGGCAAAGTATGGTTTTGCCCAACCATGGTCACATGGTGTTCCTTTGCGAACTGTGATTGGTCATTGTGTTGGGCAAAAATGCATTTCAGAAAACAAGATGGCCGATATGAGTGGCTTGCTGCATGCAAAGCTGTGGATCGGGGTCTTCAAGATCTGTCATGGAGACATTTGAAGGTAGGAAATTATATTATAAAGTATATCATTTCATCGGGTATAACACTTAGTTTAAGTGTGTGCGAGGCCGAGACTGTGAGCAAGACTTCCGATGCTTTATCGACGATAACTAAAGCTTAAGCTTAAGCTTACCGGTTGTGGTGGTAGCTGTCGTCGATAAAGCATCGTAAGTCTTGCTCACAGTCTGGCCTCGCACACACTTAAACTAAGTGTTATACCCGATAAAATGTTTATAATATAATTTCTTACCTTCAAATGTCTCCAATTGGTTAAAATATGAACAATGAAATGAACTTCCCATTCATAGTGTTTAACCAACTATTGGTTATATTTTGCCCAACATGCTTTGCCCAACTGGTTGGTTACCGTAATGTTAACCAGTAGTTGGTCAATGTTTTTAACCAACCTGTGGTTATATTGTTAACCAACCCAGGTTGGTTAACAATATAACCAACTGTTGGGCTGTTCACCTGTAAATACATGGTTGGTTAAAATTTTAACCAAGTTGGTTAAAATTTTTAACCAATGTTCTGAGAGTGTACAATAATTTCTGCTTCTGAATTATATTGCTTGTTGCTCTTCGTCGGGTTTAATATATAGCTTCAGTTCACTTCAATATCGTGTGGTATAACAACTGCTTCTGATTTTACTGCAACAAGCTCCTCGTCAGGTTTAGTACTTACAGCCGTACATCAATGTCACCATGTCTTTGCCAGAAGTGAAATACACGCAGGTAATTCCGATATCTATTAAAACATGTCCATAAAGAATAATGTAATACCGGAAATTATTATGAACATTGTGTTATTTTAATTTATTTGATTTTTGCATCTACCAACAAATAGTTGGTAGTATTTCAATATCATATCATTTTTTCATTATAATATCAAATTAACTAGTGCTGTTCTGGAGCCAGAAGAGCTGATTTCTAGTTCCGGGGCGTGATTCAATTTATTCATGCCTTGTTTCATAATCTATATGAATTGTTTACTTGTTTAGCATGATTAATTAATATTTACTAATTTTGATCATAATAATGCATCGAAACATATAGTTAGACATTTCACATGGTCATATTATAAGAGGTAGTGATCAGATATGTGTTTTTGTTTTTAATGACATTCATTCAAAATGGGAGAGAGAGATTATATATATTTTATATAACCATAAAATTAGAAGAAACAAATTATTCCATGCTGATTCACTACAGACTTTTCGCTCAAAGCAATGATAAATTAATATTTACTAATTTTGATCATAATAATGTATCGAAACATATAGTTAGACATTTCACATGGTCATATTATAAGAGGTAGTGATCAGATATGTGAGAGAGAGATTCAAAATGGGAGAGAAAGATTATATATATTTTATATAACCATAAACTTAGAACAAACAAATTATTCCATGCTGATTCACAACAGACTGTTTCGCTTTAACATATATACATTTTGCAAATTGAGCTCGGCCCTTTTGTTTTTGTTTAAAGCAATAACAGTGTAAAAATGATGCACCAGAATTTTCTATTGGACATAAACTTTGAACAATTATTTTCCAATTTTTCAACTAAAATGGCTTTGATCGGGTCTTCATTTTCACACATTTTAAAACTAAAATGTTACACAATAATAATCCTTTGTGCTTCTGCTTTGGACATCCAACACTTTATGCTTTAGGGGTGGTGCAATAATTATGTGTACCCGGGGGTGAATTCTCAAAATGGTCTGCCAAAAATCGCTTGCCCCCCCCTCTGGACGTGCCAAAAAATCTTTGCCCCCCCCTTTCGACGTGCCAAAGAACCTTTGCCCCCCCTTTTGATGTGCCAAAAAAACATTACCCCCCCCTTACACACGCAAGATTTTGGGAACCTGAATTTAAAACCTTAAATTTTCTTATCATATAGTGCGAGCGCAGCGATTAGGAAATTTTGCATATTTGAACGTATTCCTAACGTTTTCCTACGCCTTTTAGGGCGTAATATAGAAACGGTGCCCAAAATATCTGTGCCAAAAATTGCTTGCCCACCCCTTTCGACCTGCCAAAATCACTTGACCCCCCCCTCTTTTGACCTGCCAAAAATGCTTGCCCCCCTTTGGCCTGCCAAAAATCTTTGCCCCCCTATGATTCACCTCCCCGGTACACATAATTATTGCACCACCCCTTAAAACAATCGTACGATAATAGTGAAAACCTTTCAATGGCTTCAATTAGGCCTTCATTTCACCATTATTTATGGCTTTTTCAAAATACCCATTAATAGTGCTAAAAGTGATCCACAAATAGCTTCAATTGGGCCTTTATTTTCCAAGGTTTCTTACCTCTATTGCCCCCACTCCCTCCCCGTGGGACGCTGGTCGCTGGTTGCCCTGATAAGTTTTTCCCCTTAAGAGTTAGCTTGCCCCCTTGCCCCCCCCCCCCCTCTGAAAAGGTGTTTGGTACGATACTGCCCCTGAGGGCACATCCCCTCTCAGACACCCCAACTTTTCTAATAGGGTCGACGTCCCTGCTGGGATGGCGCCACATGGGAAGGATTCGCCGTTCATTTGTCGGACGTTGAACCATCGGACATAAGACGCCTGCAGGTTTATTACAGGCCATAACGCATAGAGAAACGAACGGGGATTGGACCCCAACTCTTCTGCCGGACTGGTGATTTTGCCACCGGATAAAATATTTTTGTATACGGTGATGTACGTTGACTCAGTCCGTCTAACCGTCGTTTTATCTTTTCAGTTTCTGTTTCCGTATCCGTAATAGTTTTTGTAAGTCATTGTTATTCTGAAGTGGTAGTCTCCCAGGTGTGACCAATCTTTTATTCTAGCCTTTTGTTAGTTACTGAAAATTTGAAGCTCGTGAATTTCAGTTTTCGTTTTGGTAAGTTATATTGATTTTTTACATAAAACCTTGAGATGTGCGGTTGGGTGCCAATCTAGACAAAAGAAGAGTCTAAATTTTACGGTCCTAAATTCGCGGTAAATTGTACGGCTTCAATTGACTTGTGTTTGGTATATGCACTTACGCCTAGACGTAAGTGGATCGTAAAAAAAGTCTTGCATTGAAATATATACTGACCATGTTGCCAAGTTATAAGCAATGAGTCTTTCATATTGGCGATGAAACGAGCGTCTAAAATAGTCAAATATCTCCCAATGTGGTGCGTACAAGTGGTGATTTGGTAATCATGTTTTATATTGAAATGCAATACAAAAGAATTTGCATTGGAGCAAAGATAATGTATTCTATTCATGGCAAGCTAATCTGATAATTGGTTGGGCCTATATGCAAGACTCGGGTTTATTTTAAATGTTTATTTTTGCAGAGCTTATTTTCAGTCATGGATCATACTGATAAATTTCGCGAGGGGGAGGGAAGGAGGGAGATACTTAAGTTGAGACTGAACAAGCGAGAGTGGGAGGGGGTGAGGAAGAAAGAGAGGAGAGGGAGAGACGGAAAGGCTAGAAAGAGAAAGCTCGAGAGGAGAGAGTAGGGACCGGGGAGGGAGTGGGGAGCCTGATCATGGGGGGGGGTTCAAGAGGAAGCAAAATAGGAGATAGACATTGATACGAGGGAAGGGCGACTGTGGCCCTGCACAAGTGCAATGGGGCGCGACAGGCTCATAAGCGGACCTTTTGTGATTGAAGGGCTTATTTTCAACGTTTTTACAGAAAAAAGTGGACCTTTTCATTCGGATTTGCATTTTGTCATAATAATGTGAATCAATTTATCACTGTCAAACACGAGAGGGCGCTAGACCATTAAAACAGCGGTCGGACACCGGTGTTCAATACTATTTTATCTCCAGCCTTTATGGGCTTTATTGACACAGGCAATTACCTCTATTGAAATAAGCTGATTGGTACTTCAGAGTTAACAATGAAGTCAGATTACAGTAAACTTACTGAATCCCTTGCGTTTTCGTATCTGAACAATAGAGTTACGGAAACTGAAAAGATAAAAAGACCCTAAGTGTGACAGACACTTTCTGACTACAACTGAACTGCTGAACGTTCTCGATAGGTATATCCAATATCTGATAGGATGCTGGATAGAAGGGGCTTTTGTTTCAATTTACACCACATGTTCCTTTGTCGATTGTCAACAATGGTCAATGCAGAGGTAAATTTTGCACTCCACATAATTTGTGTACCAACACGTGTTGTTTTAGAACTTATAACCATGTACTCATTCGACCATGAGAGATAGCATGGGAGAGGGGCAATTTAATTTTATTTAAAAAAAGCAGATGATGAAGTTTAGGCCTATACATTATCATAAACGGAAAATTATACCGAGAACATATCGAAAGCATTATTAGCCAGTTAAAGTTAGAAAACATTACGTTTGGGTTTTGGAAAGAACCTTCTGTTAAATCATGCATGACTCAATTACAAATCTCAAAATCCCTTTCGTCTTATCTATTGATATTTTGAATAGTGTTTATCTTTCCCTAATAGATTATGATACTAAATGAACAATCAGCTTGGACAGTTCGCACTAGGCCCTACATCTCATAGGACAACAAAGCAAGCGCCCTGATCGATTCTTCCTGCATATCAATATGCTTCATTTACATTACATTACAGAGATCTGACACTAATCCCAACCATAACAAACCATGTAAACAATGATCACCTATATTACAGGTGATATTACAGGTCTATATAATACAGGATTAGATTAGTAAACTATCATCTATTTGCAAGTATTATTTTGATTGAGCAGGAAAGATGTGATACTATTTTTTTATAGTAGTCTAGTTGCCAGCGTCAGGTATACATAGAATGGGGTATTTTTTATGATGATGACATGGACGCACTGATCATTATGCATGATACAAACTCATAGGTGTTGTGCGTTTGGCAATTTGGGAGGGGTGGGGGTTCAAAATGACCCCATAGGATTATAAAATCAAAATTTCGAATTGCTCAAATACCTCTTTCAAATATATCAAATAATTTACATAAATAAACAAAAATAAATTAATTAATTAATTAATTAATTAATTAATTGATTAATTAATTAACAAAATTAATTAATTAATTAATTAATTAATTAATTAATTAATAAACGAAAAAATTGAACACATTTTAGCGTAGCATTAAAATCATAAATATAACCATTGCTGGCAGGAGGACTCGAACCAACGATATTGATATCAGCAGTCTGACGCTCTACCAATGAGCTATGACAGCATCCAGTGATGAGGGTCGAGTTTTTAGCTTATACAGTGTTTGTCTGTGATAATGCCGCCTCGTGAAAGAAATACATATAAAATCTCAATTTGTAATTTAAATTTATTTGATAATTTTCTAACCTATATTTTCTTTAGAGCAGGGACAAATATTTCCCCTTTTATCTAATTTGACCGCTATATAAGAATCTACTTCTTTTATTACTGATTTAATTCCGCGATTTGTTCCATTAAGCAATATCAAAGATTAATGTCACACATCTCACAACAGATATTTAGTTGGCTTAGTGGTTTTGCACAGTGCTGTTTAACCGGGAGGTACCGAGATCGATTCCCACCTCTGCCTGCAATTTTTTTAAAGACTGAGAAATAATAACCTGACATTCGCCGCTGACATTCGTACTGCAGAAGCGGAGTTATAACTTGTTAAACTTTGCTCCTTCCGTAAAAGGGTACATTATTTTGGCACTACATTATTTCTTTCTTTTTTTTCACATTGCTGGTATTAAATATCAAATGGTCATAATTGGCGGTCACTTCAAATCATCTCCAACTGAACGAGGTTCAGGAATGTCCTCTCATTGTTAATTGTTGGTTAACCCACCACTTGAGAATAAAGGACTATGAATAGGTGCAACAGGATTACCTACGGGATTATCTCAAGGATATAATGCTGTTCTCCTTCCTTTCCTTAGCTCTTCTCTGATATGTGCTAGTGTCAATGGTTATTGTTAAAAGGCAATAAGGTGTGTAATTGCAATATTTCCTCTGAATAGGAAAGACTCTCTACATCGAGTTATGTATGCTGGTGGTTCGCAATACTGTTATTTAAGAGAAGGTATCTTCCAAATCCAAATCGAAATGAGGTTGTTAGAAAAAGTTTCAACTCAGTAGGGTTATATGTAAAGAAGAAAAAAGTACAAACCATGGGTGCACTCACATTGAAAGGGATTGACGGATATGTGCAGCATGCAGTCACGGTGACCACATGTTTCAACTTCGTCTCACCCAATGACCACTTTTTTGTTTTGTTGTCACCAAGTAACCCCCTTTTTAAAACAATTCTGAATGGATTTACCCATCAAGTTTCAAACATTCAATCAATTTGGTTTTTTCTAGTTGATATTTGTGTATTTGCACTGTTGTGGGCACAAAATTTACACTTCAAAATTATTATCTTGACCGTATATTTTATCAAAAGTAATTGAATATGACGTAACTCCTTGTGATCATCCTTGTTACTATTTTTTCTGGCATGGCTCATTAGAACACCATTCTTATCACTTTGCGATGAAGCTTATTTCTTTGTTTGCTTGAACCAAAATAGCTAAATATTTAGACAGCTTAATAAAATATATGACTGTAAAATATCAAGTGTATATAATTTGATTCTTGTTGCAATTTATTACAACTGAGCACACCTCGATGAACGCACACACGTGGTTCGTTTAAGTTAAACTGTAATAATGTATGCTTAAAATATATTAGTCAAAGTTCAAGCATTTGCAATTTATTTAATTGAATTGTCATTAAGCTGCAGCTCGATTGAAGTGCACAGCTGGTTTTTATTATCAAGTTAAACGGTATTATGTTTAAAAAATATTAATCACAATGTTATGCACTTTTTCATATGGTTACGGCACACATGGTTTATGAGTTTTAATTCCAAGTCGGACCACAATTGTCCAGTTTGAGTAATTTTGCTTATTAAAACAATACAATCAAGTGGGTAATGGTGAATCCAACGGACGAGGCACAAAACACATCAAGGATCAATAAATGATACAAGAGGATACCTTGAATATACGAACAACTGAGAAGAAAGAGAGCAAGGTATACCAACTTGATGTGGGGAAACAAAATACAGACTAGACGGTATGCAGAGGGGGGACAAAAAACAACAAAATATTAATGTAGGCATAGAAATAGGAAAAGTTCGATAGCCAAAAATTACCAATTCCAAGGCCCACAGAAGTGTTTTAACACTACATATTAATCTCAGAAAACAGTACAATATAGCAAAATCGAGGAAAAGAGGGGTCAGCATTTTTTACTCATATTTTGAAGTTTAGGTTCCCTGAAGTATTCATGAAAATGGTGATGAAAAATTCTCATATCCCCCACTGAGCAAGATACCAGACCCCCCTAAAACCGCCCTAAAATTGGCTTCTGCTAACCCCTGACAAATTTGAAAATATTGAATTTTGCACATATTTCAGATAACATGTTTGAATATAACACAATGGTTTATCACTTTATTTTTTCTGTCATGTAATATTACATATTTGCACAATATAAAAATGCACAGCAAGCTTTAAAATATTTCGGAATGTTCCATTTTCAGCATGAGGGGTGAGACTATATTCTTGTATTTTTAAATTGTTGAAAATGTCTCATTTTTCCCAATCTTTGAGGGGAAAAATAAAAACCTTCATATCTTTTTTTATTTTTTATGTTTTTGTCATAAATTACCCCACTGTTGATGTTTACAAAAATGCATTCTAAATCATGGAGACTTCTTTAGTATTTTACTTACATGTCCACCAATTTAGGGCACTTTTAACAAATAGTAAAATTTGGCATTTGTGTTACTTACACTTCTACTTCCATATCACTGCATGGTGATGACCTCAATTCAAAACTGCAACATTTTGTTTATCACTCCATACCACATGACTATAGTGACACAAACATGTGATATTAGCAAGGGTTAGTCCATTATTTCAAAGGGGTGTTTGTAGAAAACTGGGGTATCAAGGTGTTTGCTATATTCTAATATGTAAAATGGCTAATATTGAGTAGATAATAGCTGTACGGTCTGGCTAAATGCTCATATCTCTACAGTATGATGCTAATTAGGATAGTTGTATTAACTTGACAAAATATGTTTATAACAAGAAGCAACGGAAAAAATGATTTTTTTAATATTATCCAGGTCGCCATGTTCAAAATGGGAAGCACGGTGGCCTAATGGTTAGGGCGCGAGCTTCATAATCGAAAGGTTGCGGGTTCGAGCCCCACCACGGCCAGTGTGGTGCATCCTTAAGCAAGACGGCTTAATTCCCAATTGCTACACTCCACCCAGGTGTAAATTGGGGAGCTGCTGGGGTAATCACAATCTTAAGTCGCTGAGAGTACCTGCGCATCAGTTGTGAACTTGTGGAAGCGGAAATGATTCTGATATACCCTAATGGCAGTTGTTGAAGTGTGCCGGTACTTAGGTGTAGCGCACGTTAAATCACCGACATTTGTTTGTTTTTATTTATTTAATATTCAAAATGCCTTAGTTCCTAATTTTAATTTGTGTGTTTTTTATAGGAAAATATATTTTTCTTTTGTTAAACATTATTCCTCTATTGCTGTTTGCACAAATATGCAGTCATATCATTGAGATATCTATTGCATCTATTACATTGTCCATCAATTCAGTGCAGTTTTAACATTATCCCACTATTGTTGTTTGCACAATTATACAGTCATATCATTGCAGAGAATACCATGGCATCAAACATGTCCACCAATTCAGTGCAATTTTAACAATTGGTCAAATGAAGCATTTGTGTTTCTTCATGTGTTTCTTACACAGAGTACTTTCTTATCACAACATATGGTAATGACTTCAACAAAAAATATGTTTAACATTATGTTACTGGGGGCAAGCGAAAACAAAATTTCCCATTTGCACCTTGTGACTGTGACTAAGTATTATGATTGATTTGTAATTCAGGTGCACTGTGTTCATTTTTTATGGGTTTTTTTTAATATATTTCTGTCGTGTAAATTTTCTCCATTTTAGTTACTAGGATGACACCCATCTATTAAATTGGAATGACTCAGATGTCAAAATACATTTGATTGTCATATTAAGCATTATGAAGGAGACACAAACAATGGCGGCGCCAGTTTTTAGGGGCAGGTAACTGGGGCACGAGTTCTGACCAGGGCATTTGTTGAGGATAGCACCCCCCCCGTGGCGCCCCACTAAAAACAAATCATATTTTAATTACAAATACACATTCAAATGCCCATATCTTAAAAACATCTAAATTCTAGCATTTCAAAAAAGTAGTCCACTTCTGGCATGTGTATCTCGTAAACTAAAACATGACTTGTATTTCTTTATTTGATTAGTCTGGAATTAAGGGCTCGGATAGCGGCGTTTCACGTATTTTGTGTGTGACCTAAGAGCACATCAGACATATCGAATTGCATTCTGAATTCGAGGAATGTCCTTCCGATATCAAATAATTTAGATTTGATATTTAACAGTCCTCGAAGTAAACTTTATAAATCAACGATATGCACTTAAAGTGTAGGCCTATGTAGCGTGGATGAAAAGATGCCAATCAATTGAAAATGTTGACCTTTCAATTTGCTCTCAGGTCCCACGTCGTGAAAACGTCGCTATCCGAGCCCTTAAACTAGTTTACTTGTGAAAATTAAAAAATAAAAATATATGGAGGTTTTTATTTTTGCATCAAAATACCTTTGATTGTCATATTAGACATTATAAAGGAGAAACAAATAATTTTTTTATTAAAACCAAAATTAAGACTTCAAAAAACCAATTAAATTCAATATTATTTACAACATCTGTATTCTAGCATTAGAAAAAGTAGTCCACTTTCGGGGCTTATATCAGATAAACTGAAATACTCTCTTTTTATTTTTTGATTTAATTAGTCTGGAATAAAACTAGTTTACCTGTGAAAATAAAAGAAATTCAAAGATATGAAGGTTTTTATTTTTTGCGTCAAAAAGTGGGTAAAAAACGCATTTTTCACATTTCCTCAAAAAGTGAAAAATAGGAAAACACCCCTCCTAAAAATGGAACAAACCATTTTTTTACGTTTTCTTTCATATCTGTTAAGATTAATATATCAACTTCATACCTGTAGAGTTTTTTTTTTTATTGTGAATGCTTTTCTATATCTTTGATCATCGTGAAAATACTCATTTTCTAGCTTTTTTGATATGTTATTGGCCCATTATAAGCAAACTTGAAGATGTTCTAGAGTGATACCTCTGTATTATAATGGAATAGCCCGGCTTCAAAATACCTTTGAGTGTCATCTTAGACATTATATTAAGGAGAAACAAATTCTTTTTATTAAAAATACACAATCAAGACTTCGAAAAAACAATTAAACTCAATATCTTTACAACATCTGCATTCTAGAATATGGACAAAGGAGTCCACTTCCGGGGCTTTTATCTCATAAACTAAAATACTCTCCACGATTTTGATTTCTTAATTTAATTAGTCTTGCATGAAATTGGTTTACATGTGAACATTAAAAAAATTAAAATGTATGAAGGTTTTTATTTTTTGCGTCAAAAAGTGGGTAAAAACGCATTTTTCAACTTTTCTCAAAAAGTGAAAAATAGGAAAACACCCCTCCTAAAAAATGGAACAAACCAATTAGATGTTTTACTTTTTCTTTTATATCCGTTAAGACTAATATGTCAACTTAATACCTGCAGGGTATATTTTTGATTGTGAATGGTTGTTGTTGTTGGAAAGGGGAGACAGGGGGTCATTTTAGGGGGGTCTTGTATCTCGTACTAGAGGGGTCGTGAGATTTTTTTAATGTCACCAGTGTGCATAACTTGGTTCACTTGCTCAACCATCAAAGCATGAAAGAAATCTGCCTACCCTCGTTTTCCTCGGTCTGTCTGCTTCTACCACTGATATTCCGTTAAAACCTGCAAAAACAACAGGGATCAATAGTAATACAAAAGTGCACTGGAACAAGTGATGAAAATCACTGTGCACATAAGCAGATATGAAGAACCAAACAACCAATGTAGGTATAGGCAAAGTTCGAAAAACGTCGTTAGCAATTGCGAGCACCAACATGCTATATAGGTCTACACCCCAGAATCCAATTGAATATTGATAGTTGATCTTTGATTATCGGTTATCGATTATCCCCCAACACCATCTCAAACGCTGCTTACCAGCGTGCTAAGTTAAGACTATGATCATGATGAGCAGGATACTCTATGTACTGCTGGCTATGTTTTTTCTTTTGTTTATTTGTCTTATGATTTACGAGGCCAGATGTGTCAAATCTGTCTTCTTTAGGGGTAGGGCCAAAACATTCTGGAAGCGCTCATTGAACACAAAACCTTTCCCTGTGAGTGTGGCCTTTTTTATTTCTTAATATTTCAGCACAAACATCGCTAGCTCAGGCACCGCTTATTTGTAATCACAGACTTACTAAATTAGTTTCTAATTGCGCACAGATTTTTATCAACAACAAGTTTGTTAACTCAGTAAGTGGCAACACTTTTCCAACTGTTAATCCTACTACTGCTGAGAAGATTTGCGATGTTCAGGAAACAGATAAGGTAAGTTGCCTATAGTTGTTGTTTTTGTTTTCAAACTATAGGACATGAATATACAGTAGAAGGCCAGCCCCACTGAATTTTCGCGTCGTCGGACAGGTAGAATCTAATAGACAAATAATATTATCAAAATTTTCAGAAGAATCTGAATGTTCTGATTTAGATCCAAACATCCACCATAATAATTTAATATCCTTTTTATGACGCATACGTAATTTTTCAATTAAAAAAATACCATTTTGGCCAAAACTGCACAATATCAATATATATTTTAATATATTTAAAAATGTTGTTTTACTACATTTTATATAATGCAACATATTACAATAATTATTACCAACATAATTAATAACACATTGTATGTTTAATTGCAGGCTGATGTAGACTTAGCCGTTAAAGCAGCCCGTGAAGCATTTAGATTAGGATCACCATGGAGGCGTATGGATGCCTCACAAAGAGGACGCCTAATAAATAAACTAGCGGACATGATTGAGAGAGATGCCAAATATATTGCGGTTGGTAGTCAAAGAATTTTGTTTGTTTGTTTGTTTGTTTGTTTGTTATCAATTAGCCATGAGAGCTATGTGAGAGAGTGCATATCTTGCAGCGGGTAATAATGTTTCATTTGTATGTTTGTTAGGATGTTTCTTTGTTAGTAGGGGTGTTCTATCTGATATTTATTCGTTCTTCTGTTTGCTTGTTGTCTTTGTTTCTGTGTAAGCAACTGCAGGTTATACAAAATGATCGATATCATCGGGTAACACACTCATCCTAAATTATCTAAGAATGTCATTCTTATTAATTTAGACTAACATTGGAGAATTCCTTATCATGTATTTCCAATTGTCCAGGCACTTGAAACATTAAACAACGGCATGATCATTGGGACATCATTCAGTAAGACAATAGGAGCTGTAAAAGTATTGAGATATCTAGCAGGATGGGCTGATAAAATACAGGGCAAAACTATCCCAATTGGTAAGACTTTTTTCCAAGTAAACATCGCGAAGGAAGAGTTTGTTTGCAACACTAGTTATTATCAAATGGCTGCTTTGTGCAAAAACATGTTCGAAATTTTCCTATAGAGTTGTATTATATAATGAAAATGATACTAAGATCATTTGAATTGTTATAACAAGGATTCTACGATATTTTTCAAAAAGAATAGCTAGTTTCTATAACCATCACAAATTAAAAATACCATGATATGCCGCAATTTAAAATACAGGTAAAATGGAATTATTTACCGAAACGTGCTAAATCCAACGTCTACTCTTTTTCAACTTTAGATTGGAGAATTCCGGAGAAATCAAATAATAACAAAATTATTTTAGAATTAAAATAAAATCATAATTCTGTCCATTTAAATTCAGAAATGTTATGCACAATTTAAAATATACTAAGGAAAAATGAACGCAAGGTAGTTATTGGATGTAACCAGATTTGAAACTAAACCCACTCAATCAAAAAACAACAACATACAAATGATCGCGGAAAAAATCTGTCAACTTCCAACATTAAAATGGCAATATCTGCAACTTATTAACTGAGCAGGTACTGCTCTTGTATTGGGAAGACAGATATTTGGGGCGCTGGCGATAATTATTGGGTTTTTTTTATTGTACTCCGCCCAACGATATGGTAAAGTATACATGAATGATTGGCGTAAACCTGGTGATCATACACAAGGGTAAGATAATAGTTTAACAATTTTCATCACGCGTAAAGTGTTACGCATTACGAGACGAAAAAAGTAATCACAGAAATTTGCTATTAATTTTATGCAGATGGTGATTTCCTTTGTTATACCCGCTACGAACCAATTGGTGTAGTCGCTGCCGTGATTCCGTGGAATTTTCCCGTTTCTATTGTCACAGTCAAACTTGGAAACGCTTTGACATGTGGCAATACAATTGTGATAAAACCTGCAGAGCAGACCCCATTGACTGCCCTCTATATTGCATCCCTGGTGAAGGAGGTGAGTGTGTGGCAACAGGATTTTAGCGGAATTCCGCTGGGGTCTATTCTTGGACCAAATTAATGTATTGTCACCTTAGTTCGAGCATTCTATAATTCTCGTTTTAAACCAAATCAGCTCCATATTATCATGTATATCACCCACGTCATTGACCAAACTATACTAAATATGTATTATTGTGTTTATTTCTATTAAAAGGATTGTGAACAGATGTAACATTGTTGTGATAGGTTTTGGCGTATTTTACCCTTAAATGAGTTATGAATTAAAAACATTTACGGAGACAATATTGATATTTGTTTTTAGATAATACATAACAAAGG